>NC_080029.1:29789596-30098225 GCF_030020395.1 Manis pentadactyla
GTTCCCCTTTCTCCACAGCCTCGCCAACATTTGTTGTTGTTTGTCTTTTGGATGGCAGCCGTCCTTACTGGTGTGAGGTGATACCTCATTGTAGTTTTAATTTGCATTTCTCTGATAATTAGCGATGTGGAGCATCTTTTCATGTGTCTGTTGGCCATCCGTATTTCTTTTTTGGAGAACTGTCTGTTCAGTTCCTCTGTCCATTTTTTAATTGGGTTATTTGTTTTTTGTTTGTTGAGGCATGTGAGCTCTTTATATATTCTGGATGTCAAGCCTTTATCGGATGTGTCATTTTCAAATATATTCTCCCATACTGTAGGGATCCTTTTTGTTCTATTGATGGTGTCTTTTGCTGTACAGAAGCTTTTCAGCTTGATATAGTCCCACTTACTCATTTTTGCTGTTGTTTTCCTTGCCCGGGGAGATATGTTCAAGAAGAGGTCACTCATGTTTATGTCTAAGAGGTTTTTGCCTATGTTTTCTTCCAAGAGTTTAATGGTTTCATGGCTTACATTCAGGTCTTTGATCCATTTTGAGTTTACTTTTGTATATGGAGTTAGACAATGGTTCAGTTTCATTCTCCTACATGTAGCTATCCAGTTTTGCCAGCACCACCTGTTGAAGAGACTGTCATTTCGCCATTGTATGTCCATGGCTCCTTTGTCAAATATTAATTGACCATATATGTCTGGGTTAATGTCTGGATTCTCTAGTCTGTTCCATTGGTCTGTGGCTCTGCTCTTGTGCCAGTACCAAATTGTCTTGATTACTATGGTTTTATAGTAGAGCTTGAAGTTGGGGAGTGAGATCCCCCCTACTTTATTCTTCTTTCTCAGGATTGCTTTGGCTATTTGGGGTCTTTGGTGTTTCCATATGAATTTTTGAATTATTTGTTCCAGTTCTTTGAAGAATGTTGCTGGTAGTTTCATAGGGATTGCGTCAAATCTGTATATTGCTTTGGGCAGGATGGCCATTTTGACGATATTAATTCTTCCTAACCACGAGCATGGGATGAGTTTCCATCTGTTAGTGTCCCCTTTAATTTCTCTTAAGAGTGACTTGTAGTTTTCAGAGTATAAGTCTTAACAATATAGTTTTAATCCCTTAAAAATACTCCTTTCCTTAGCTCTCCTGATGTTTGAATTCAAATCATTGCATTCAAATAGTGGCATAAAAAAATCCTGTAAGAAACACTCTTCACACAGGGGAATGTAGTTCCTTGAGATCTTTTTTTTTTTTCTATAAAATGGAAAAACTGTATATTTATTACTTTATGAACAAGAGATGATTGTTTCGTTTGCTTTCTTTTGGTTTCTTAGAACATTAAATCTTACAATTCTTTAAAAAAAATTTTTTTGTTGAGGTATAGTTGATATACAATATCAGGTTGGTTTCAAGTGTACAACACAGTAATCCAACAGTTACACACATTATTAAATCCTCACCCCAAGTAATGCAGTTACTATCTGAAAGATGTTAGAGAACCATTGACTGTAGTCTTGATGCTGTACTTCCATTCCTGTGACCAACTTACATTATGATTGAGATTTTGTGCCTCTTTATCCCCCTCACCCAACCTACCCTAAGATACCAACACAGGTGTGGTTCTGATCACTGATCTGCCCTGCTTTCAGTCCATGCATTAGAATAAGCCTTGCATACTATCTGGTATCAAGTCCATCCAGAATGAGCCTTCCCTTCACTGCAGCCAGACATGGGCAGCGGTTGCTCACTGACTGCATTCACCTGTACTGATTGCAGGAATGTCAAGTACAGTTGGAAGGGCGGTGTTGAAGGTAAGGAACTGCTACCATATATGTTCATTCTGATAGTCCATTAATAAATTCCTTTAAAGGTTTTTGATAAAACAGCATATTACAAGTTCCACGTTAAGTACCAAATGTACTAAGAATATCTAAAAATTGTCCAAGGATTGTAATAAGGTTACACGCTATTTGTTTAAAAGGTATAGACCAGGAAGATTTTTTTTAAAAGTGCTCTTCTGGCCTAGATAGAAATTTCTAAGTTTCTAGTGCTAGAAAAGCCTTTCCTGGTGCTCAGGGCCCATCTGCCTCAGTCCCCTGCCTGCCTCCTCCCGACATTGGCACGTGTGCCCAGAGGATCTCCTTTTGCTCTCAACCATAGCTTCCATTACAGGAAACCAGCCATGCCACTAAAATGTCTACCTTGACTAGAATCTGTAGAAGCAGGAAGGGCATAAGGGTTGGACGCAGAAGAATGAAGGTCAATAGAATTGTTTTTTTTTTTTTTGGTTGGGTCACTCTGTTCTACTGAGGTGGAAAAATCAGCGGTCTTACTTCTCAGTGACTTAGTGATAAAAGAAGAATTTACAGCTCAGATACTAAAAATCATGACAGTATCTCCTGATAATACCTTTATCTCAAAGGTTTCAATTTTATAGAATTTGCCAAGGAGAAAATGTCACCAAAATAAAACTTTTCACTCCTTCTATTAGAAAGTGACTGAAAGGACAAACTGCCTGCACCCTTCCACACTTCCCACCCCAATACCCTGCCTTTCGAGATTCCTTTGGAAATGTAGACTTTTTAAAAGTATATTCTGTTTTTGTAGGTTAAATTAAGCCATTTAATTGTTATTCTAATTTTCTGTCTGCTAACAGTCTCTTACCTTATTCTTTAATTCATCTCCTAATGGTTTTTGTTTTACTAATTGCCGTGCCAGTCTCCCATGTGTGAAGATCCATGACATAGTCATTCCTGGGTGGACTGTAACTTTTACTGTTACAAAATATCCACTTCTTGTGCACTGCATGCTTTTTGCCTTGAAATTGTCCCAGGCTAATATTACCAGCTCTGCCTTCATTTTGCTTGCACCTGCCTAGAGACTGTGCCTGCCTACTTCTGGTCAAACTTGGTGCCATTTTATTCAGGTGGTTCTCTTGTAAACAACAAGGAGGCAGATTGGGCTTTTTTATTGCATTTGGGATGCTGTGTCTTCTAATGGGGAAACTTAATGAAGTTTTGCTACTGTAATTGCTTATCACAGTTTCTTATAGATCATGCATTCACCTCTGGTTTTTTAATTTCAAAAGATGCACATGGATATTATAAAACAGAAATTAAATAAGGACATAGAGTGAAAAGTATGAGCTCGCCTTGCTCCTATAAGCCTCAGTAACTTTAAGCAATTTATATTGATTCCCTATTATGACAGAAAAAGATTTTAGGCTATATTTCCTTTCCCTTTTGTTTCCTTCTAATATATAATCTTTATTGGTTGCTTTATCACATGATTATATACCTAAGTCTCTATTTCACTATTTTTCAAGATTAAAGTGTTCTGTTCAAACGTCCATTATGAAGGGGGAGAAAATATAGGCCCTTGTGCTTCACTCCTCTTTCTAGCCCCTTCTATGTCTTACATTTTATCATTACATGATTATTTCACAATGTTAAACTTTACAGCATTTCCATTTTGTTCAGTATATATCATTTATCTTTCTTGCCTACTATATAGGTTAATTCTGAAAATTGAAGCTAATAAAATGCACATAATATGACAATTAGGTAAATATTTTTTATTTAGTGCACAGCCAGATAGTGAGAGTAGATCAGTTAAAGCAGATATAACCGTTTGTCACTGTACCAATTCTAAACATCAAGTTCAAATATATTCTTTTTTCTTATACATCAATTACACAGAATTTTGTCACATTTCAGCTTTCTTCATAAAGTAAATAGTTAGATTGGGGTTTCTTTTGCAAACTTTTGTTTTTCCAGAAATTCCTAATTGCCTTTCTTTTTTCTTGTTGACAGAATAAACATGTCTTTACCATTAAGATCATCTAGCTGATCAATTTTGGACAGGTCTACAGTTCAACTATACACATTTTTTTTAGTGTCATTTTTTGTGTGTTCTTGCTTGCTACATTTTCCACTTCTTTAAAAATGTTTTATTTAATACAGAAAATCTTCAAAAAAAATTTCCTTAGAAACTATGCATGGTAGGTAAAATTGCTAGTTATTTCCTGTCTGAAGGGTAGGGATGGGTTAACAGATTTCCCCTTCAGAGTTTTAACAACAGAAACTCATTACTCAAATGAGGCAGATGACTGCCAAAGGACAAACTCAGACACAAAACTCCAACTGCATTTAACTAAGGTCACTAACAGGGTCCTAGCTGCAAATGTCACAGCCAGCCACTCTGTGTGGTATGTGGGGGTGACATAGCTAAACTCATTGGCTTGCTTCCACCTGACTGCTCCCGACTCTCACTTCTTCACTTTCTACTCGTGGGATCTTAGGGTATTTTCAAATGATTAGCTCAGTTTCTGCCATAGGGAAGCTGTACACATAAAGTTTGGCATCATAAGAGCCTTAACACCATTTTGCCAAATTTTCCCAATCTCCTGACCTATGGTCTGAAGTCCCTCCTTCATTTCGAACCTAATACCTTTATTAAGGACAAGTAAAGCCTGGGGCCAGTGCCTCAGTCAGCTATTCTGTGTTCCACAAGGTGGCAGTTCCCAAATTAAAATCCTTCAACTTGCCATTTCCCATGTCCATGTTCCCCATGCTATCACAGAACCTCTGTACTTGGGGTTTTCCAAAGTTTTGCTGGGAAAACAATTCTACTTATTTCTAAGAATGGATCAGGAAGGCAGGAGTTGAAATCTTTTCTCTGTCTTGAAATTAGAACTACCCAACACAAACAGATACTTAGAAAAAAATTTTTCACTGTTATATCTCTTTTTTCCTTTCTGCTTTCCAATTGAGAAAATAAAACCCTGGCTTTCTATGATGGCCATAATTTCAACTGTCTGTGAATTAATTCGGGGCAACTATTTACAGATCACCATCACAATAAAAGTAATATTAATCTTTCAATACTTAATGAAAAGGCAACAATGAATGCAGTAGCAGCACAGAATTCAAAAGATGGAGTTGGACCATATCTCTGGGTGGTGGGATTGGAGGTTTTTATTCATTTATCTTTTAGCTCTTCTTTATTTTTTTTAAAAATTCTACAATTGCCATGTATTGTTGGTGAAACTGAAAAGTTTAGCAAACAAAATAGGAATGATGAGGGTTTGGCCTGTTATTTTAGAGACTGAGAAAACAATTTTATATCTCTAGTTCCTCTGCTTGAGGGGGGAAAAATAAAAAAGGCTAAGTGTCCTTATAACAAAGGGCAGTCTGTATTGAGGGCAGGCTAACCCCATCTTACCTCTGAGACCCACTGATAAGGGCTCTGATTGCCTGAAAACTTGAAAATATCAATGGAAAAACAGTGTGTGACCATAAATCTCCATTCTGACTGAAAAGCAAAATCAGCCCAGAAAAGTCCTCTATTTCATAGTGCTGCATGATTTCTCTCTCTTCTGTTGCACTGCAGGGAGAGACAGAAAATGCCCAGGGAAAAAGGTGCTTTCCGCTAGAAGAGTATGAGAAAGAGATAGTACAGGCTCACCTTCAGCAAAGAAAAGACTACAGGATTTGTGATACCTAGAAAGTGGATTAAGGGCCTCAGTAATTCAGATAATCCCAGAATAAACTAAGAAAAAAAAATTGTAGTTTGACAGAAAATCAGGTTTAAAATGCATTTGGCAACTCTGTTAAGGTGAAAATATTTAAAGATGGATGATCATTTAGCTAATCATTTACCCTAGACCAAGCTCTGATAATCTGTTTCAAAGTATAACTACATGGAAAAATCTGAATCAACATTCTCTTGTGTTTGACTCACTTTGCCTAATTCCTGATTCAGGAGAACCTGAGATCCTCATCCAGGTACCATTGTGTTGGCTTAACTAAGTGGTTGGCTAAATTTATACACATGAGGCAATGTCCCCATCTGAAGATTGCAAACTCACACCATGATGGAAAGGCAAAGGTCAAATGTCACATTTGGAAGCCTACTAGTCATTATAGGTGCCACATCTGTTGGGCATTACCTCAAGGAACTCCAGACACACTGCTATAAGAAATGAACCTTTCTCTGCTGTGTGTCCTCAGTTATTAGTTACCTCTCTGTTTCCCCATTCCCACAGCAGCCATTCGGCTGGCTAACTGACCTGTAAAGTGTGTCTGTGTGATACAGTTAACAGGTCTTAGTAGCTGGAATAGATAGGATTCATCAGCAGCTCCACTTATTAGCTGTCTGACCTTCAGTGACTTCATGTGCAAAAGGGGGATGATCTCTCTCAAGTTTGTTGTGAGAATCAAACAAAAGAAGGCACATGAAGGCTTAGTGTAGGACCTGGCATAGTCAGTACTCACTAAATAGCCATTCCTGTTATTCCATTACTCTTTCCAGAAACAACACAGTTTAATCATGGACTTCTGTGGATTAGCAATCCAAAGCATAGGAAGGAATTCCAGATGCCAGACTGTCAAAATAGAATATTACCCTGGGGCAGTGGCAGCTCTTAGTGAACACAATAATGTCATGCGAACAGCTGCCTCCTCGAGTTACTCCTAGAGCTGGTATTATGTGTAGAAAGCATCACTGAAAAGAAGAGGTAACTATTTAAGTATTAGTCCTGGTACATTTTTCAGCCATCAGTTCATCTAACAATATCAGAGGACCATAGACTCAGCAAACACGGGTGTTATTATGTAGTCAACTTTTCTTATTTGTTAATGTTGGAAACCATGAGTTGCTCAGGATGGCTGCAGATGACTCTGCCTTAGGTGGAGGGAGATAAATTTCTTGCCTCACTTCCATGGCTCTGTCAGGTGGCACTCTGCACCCACAATACGTTCCTCCACTGACATCCTGGACTTCCTTCAACTCAGTCCGTAAGTTTTTCCCTAGAGAAAGACTTCCCTCACATTCAGGCATACCAAATTAGCCATTCTTGGGATGCCTGTGGTACACAGTCCTGCCACAGCATCTATTGCACACATTTGTCTGTCTCATTTTCTATACTAAATCATAAACTATCTGATGGTTGAACTCATCTCTATGTTCCACAGGCCTAGTACAATGGACTGTCAAATAATAGGCATTTGGCTATTTATTTATTGAGACCTACAGTGCCGTGACCCTGCCACAGACCCTGGGGAGACAGTGTGAATGAGACAAAGTCCTTGCTTCACGGGACAATGAACACACCCATAAACTAACATCAGGTAATGATCAACACCATGAAGGAAAACAAAGCCAGGTAAGAAGATTGGAGTGATTCGTGGGGAGAAGGACGGTTTGGGTAGGAGGGTCAGAAAAGGCCTCCCCTTGGAGATGACACTTGAGCAGTCACTCCAGAAACATGGAAGACAAGTTCAGGAAAAAAAAATATGGACAAAAATGTTAATCACAGTATTTCCTCTTAGAGAGATTTAATCTATTTGTTTAGAAGAAATGTCTTGCTAGCCAGTCTGATTGTCAGATAGGGCCTTGAAAGGGCTGACTCAGAAAGATGGAGAGGAGCTGATTTTGCTCCTGATACACAGTGGGAAAGATAAAGACAGGGGAAAGAAGGGAGGCCCAGCCATAAGGACTATGGCCCTCTATGTGACGCCTGCCCCCGCTTCCAGTGAAGACTCTGACCCCATTAAATGCTCGGTGGGCACATGGAGAATCACAAACAGCACACATGCTCGTGGGGAGCCCAAGAGTCAGACTGCCCCTAGCTGACATTCTGCACAGGCAGCTCCGTAGCAGATTATAGAAGGCAGGCAGGTGAGACACAGACAACCCAGAAGCAGGTCTAGACACTGAATAGAAGACCAGAGAGAAGCAGTGGAAGCTGGCAGGAGGTTCGGGGGAAAGTCAGCACCGAGTAGCAGCTCCTACAAGGGAGATTCCTAAACTTAAACGGAATCACTGTGTCTGTTTAACAGTTTGTGATGATATGTGAGAGTATATAACCCTCAGTTACACTTAATTAGTTATGATTCAACTGTTCACACTTTGTCCCAGAAACTTCTCATGGTATACAATTAAACTTTGACTACAATACGGCACACACATTGTGGAACTCCAAAGAACTCTACATGTACCACCTGTAAACCACTAAGCTTCCTGAAAGGTTCTAAGAAAAAAGGGATTCTGAGAAGTTGAGCAAATTCCCCCAAGATCCCATACAATTCAAATTCAGAATTTTCTGAACCCAGAACCATGATCCTTTTTTAATACAGAGCTATTTCCCAAAGCAAGCCTCCGGGGCCAGGACTGAAGCAGCGGACGAGGGCCAAAATACTCCCAAGGAACTGAAAGTAAAGACTATCAGGATTTGGGAGAGGGGGGCAAAGTCTGCAGGGAAAGTGAAGGTGGACAGAACCCCAGGGACGGTATTCCATAACATTATTTTCTACCTGCTTCTACCCTGATAGTGACCAGCACCACCACCCTGACCCCATCTATATCTCTGATTTCCTCTCCCTCCATCCTCCTGTTCAATCACTATCCTCCAGCTGGTCCTCCAGTGGTCTTCTTTCTGTTCCTCCAACATGTCAAATTCTTTCCTTTGCCTTCATTGTTCCTTCTACTGGGAAGAATCATCCCCCTGATCTTAAGAACTACCACTTTTGCATTATCCAAGTGACTCAGAATGGCCCTTTCGGGTGACCTTTCCCAGTGACTACTGCCTCAGGAGCACCAATCCCAACTCATTCTCTACCATTTTACTTTTACCTACTGCTTTCATAAAAATCATCTGTTTATTTCTCCCACCCACCCATGCTCCCTTCCCGACAATACACAAACTAGAACATGCTTCCAGAAACCCACTAAAATATCTCACTTCCTACTCTCTGCACTACATAATGTCTAGCACAGGGTAAATACTCAGTAACTGCTGGCCTGTTATGCCTCCTGGGAAATTGGATAAATATGTTGAACTTGCAATAAACTCATCTGGCAAAGAAAATTTCTCCAAAGTTTCAAGTTTCTCTTAAATTTAATTTCAAAAGGTAAAAGAACACCCAGCACCCAGATCTTAGTTTCTAAAACCATTCTCCAATAAAAGGAGCCAAAATTCCTTGGAGAAATGGTCGATTCCAGGGCTGGGCAGAAAACACATGAGAAGAGCATGAACATCTTGTAATGTGGGAAAATAAAGGAGTGCTCAGCAAACACACAATGATAAGGATTTGTCAAAGGGACACAGAGGCCAACTGAAGGAACTCCAATGGCCAAAGCTGGAAGAACTGGAGCAACAAATAAAATGGTATCTAATTATAACCCAAAGTCTAAAATAAATATTCATGAGTCCACTGTGACATAAATAAATGATTAAATAAATAAACAAATGGGGGAGAAGAGACAAATCTCTGGTGCAGAATTCTAGTTGCTCACAGAGAGGAAATATAACTCCCCACTCCTTTAAGTATAGGCTGCACATAGTGACTTCTTTCCAAAGAAGTCAGTATAAAAAGGGGGGTAAAAGACTATCCTTATAATGGAGAAACCAGACAAACACCATCTTAGCCAGGGCATCAAGTTTAACACGAACAGTGATAAATCATGTTAATTGTATGCACACTTGATACAACGTGATACAATGTGATGAAAATGGTACTTTGCCTCTGTGGTCTTCCCTCACCAAAACCCATAACCATAGTCTTTTCATGAGAAAAACATCAGACAAAGCCCAGTTGAGGGACATTCTGCAAAATATCTGAGTAGTACTTCAAAACTGTCAAGATCATCAAAAACAAAGAATGTCTCAGAAACTGTCACTGCCACAAGGGACCTAAGGAGACATGACTTACTAAATGTAATGTGGTATCCTGGACGGAATACTGGAACTTAAAAAGGACATTGAGGTATAACTGAGGAAATCAGAATAAGGTGTGGGCTTTAGTTAGTAATAATGTTTGATTTTGGTTCATTAGTTGGGACAGATGTACATACTAACATATCAGTAAAAGAGAAACTGTGTGTGGAGTATATAGAAATTCCTTGTACTATCTTTACAACTTTTCTGTAAATCTGAAAGTGTTCTAAAATAAAGTTTTTTTCTAGAAATTCATTTTTATAGCCTGACTTATTAATGCCATGAAAATTATTCCCATATTAATTTGTAGGCTTTATACAACTCTTGCCAAAAGCCCACTGGGATTGCTTGAGGGAGGAATGGATTTATGAGACCATACTACTGACCGTATTCATCTGGACCTATATGTTGTTGAGAATAGAAGATTTAAAGGAAGAGTTAACAAGGGATATTTGCCCTGCTTCATAATAAGATGCACAATGAAGAATAAAAAATTAAAATGGTATGGCTTGAGTCCAAAATACAACGTGTAAACAACAGAGCTGGCTGGAAACAATCAGTGAGCATGAAAATAGGTCAACAGTCACTTCCCAAATGGAAATGCCAAGAGAAAGAGGGAGAGGAGAACAGAGGAGGAGAAAGAAGATCTGTGGAGAAATTTCAAAGGTATAATATAAGTTTAACTGGAATATAAGGAGGGGAAGAAAGAGCAAATGAAGCAAAGAAATATTTGAAGTAATATTGATTAAGAACTTTCCAAAAGTAATAGCAGACACCAAAACATTAGAAACAAGTAGAAACTGAGGGAATTCATTGCCAGCAGACCTGTACTCCAAAAAATGTCAAAAGAAGTTCTTTGAGGAAAAGGGTATTGGTCAGAAACTTGTACATATACAAAAAATTAAAAGAAAACCTTGTGGAGATTTATGTAATATCTGGTTGGGACTTGACTATGGGCACAATTGCAAAGGAAAAAAAATCCCCAAAAGAAAGTTGCATAAATTTGATTAAATAAAAGGTTCAATGTACCAGAACATTAGATAAAATTAAAAGCTATATATTCCATAAGTTAGAAGAAAATATTTACCACAAAGCTAAGAAAATAATTATGCCTTTAACACACTAAAACTAACCAAAAAGAAAATGTTGAATATATCCCAGCAGACAAAAGTAGAAAAAAATAGAAGAAAAGGGCAAGGGGGATAAGAATAAACAAGCCTCAAAAGCAGAACAATTAATATATAAAGGGAAAACCAGCTCAGTCTTGGTAATCATCAGAGAAATATACATAAAATGCAATCTAATTTTTACTAACAATTTAGCCTAAAAGTTTTAAACACTCATGAGAAAAAAGAGCAATGTAACACATACTGCCATACTTTGTTCAAAAGCAATTGGCAAATGGCAGGGAAAAGTCTAAAACCATCCATGTCACATCCTTCTTTGACCTAAGAGTTTCATTTCCAGTAATCTATTTAAAGGAAATAGCACATTTTAAAAGCATAAAAAATATATTTCTACAAATATGTCTATGGTCCCATATGTATAATAAGTTCCCAAAATAAAAATATGAGATATGGTTATATGATTAACAAAAGTATGGTACAGCCATATTTTAGAACAAAACATAGCTACTGAAAAATTGCTAAATGCTTAACATGAAAAAATAGTTCTTTATGTAAAGTCTGGTGATCAGAGAGTGAAAATAACTGTATAAAAACATTTAGACATATATAATTTTGAATGCATTGTACAGATATATACAAAATGAAAAAAAAATACTCAAAATATTAACTACCTTTATAATGCAGGTTGAATGGGTTAGAGATGATTTTTACAGAGTAATTTCCTAATGAGCCTAATGAATGCCTATAGTAGTATATGCATAATATATATTACTACAACAAATGTACATATATGTAACTACATGCATTCATTAGGTTCAGAATTAGGAAAATACTAAAATCACTAAAGGAATTTTATTTACCATTAAAACACTGATAGTATGCAGAAGATAAGCAATAAAGTCCTTCAGATTTTATAGTTTCAACAATATGCTATTATAATCTCTATTCTGGCACCATTTTAATTTTTTACAAGCTAGCAGTAGTTCTAATGTTAGTTACAGAAACAGATGGACCCTTATCTCCTGACTCCCAATATAATGGCCTTTCCAATGCCCTATACTGATAAGTATAAAAGCTGATCTTCCTGGGAGGTGACATCAGCAAGATGGCATAATAAGAAGCCTCAGATATTGTTCTCCCACAGAGACACTCACTTATCAAGGATCCAAAAGGCCTTTATGATCACAGACTCCAGAAACTAGTTAAAAAGTCACAGTAGCCCAGGCAAACACAAAGCCAAGAACAGCTTCATTCAAATGGGTGTAAGAAAAGCCACTGCATTTCTCTCTTGACCAGCTTTACCTAGCACAGCTTAGTGTCATCAGGAAAAAATGCCCAACTTGCAGTTTCTCCCTCAGGAGGGAAAGTGAGGAGTAAAATTTACATTCAACATTCTGATTTTCAGGGGGCTGCCTGAGGGCCTGACTCAGAGCTCGATGAGGAACTGGCTTAATTAGGATGCCTGGAGGCCACTGAGAACAAAGAGCTTGTTGGCTTGCTGTTGCACCAAATAAGCTGCAGTGCTGCAGAGGAACACCAGAGGGAGCAAGAGATAATGAACTGGGCAAAAAGAAGTCAGCAGACCTCTCAATTGGGAAATACAAACAAGCCCAGAAAAGGTGCACCCTCAGAAAAGGTTGGAGAAGTCTCCAGATTCTCTAGCCAGGCTGACTGGTGATTGTCTTCCCCTAATATGAAGCCATTCTATTAAGACTAGGAGAAGTGACTGGTTTTTTTTTTCTTTTTTAATGGCCAAATCTCAGCAAAAATAACAAGGGATAGGAAGAAACAAGGAACATGGCTCGACTAATACAGCAAAATAAATTTCTAAAACTGACCCTAAAGTAATGGAGATCTATTAGTTACCAGAAAAAGAATTCAAACTTACATTATTAAAGAGGCTCAACAAGCTAAAAGAGAACACCAACAGACAACCAGAGAAAATCAGAAAAATGATGAATGAACAGATGAGAATATCAACAAAGACATGGAACATATTAAAAAAGAACCAAACAAATTCGGGAGCTAAAGAATACAATAACTAAATTGAAAATTTCATTACAGGAGTTCAACAACAGACTTTCTAACACAAAAAAGAATAAATATACTGGAAGACAGGTCATTTGTAATTATCCAGTCAGAGGAGCAAAAAGAAAAAAAAATAAAGAAAAATGAAGGGAGCTTAAGGGACTTATAAAACAAAGCATGTCAGTGAACCAATATACACATTACAGGAGTTCCAGAGTAAAAGAGGGGGCAGAGAGCTTATTTGAAGAAATAATGGCCAAAAACTTCCCAAACTAGGAAGGAAATAAGACATCGAAATTCAAGAAACTCAATAGACTACTACCAGAATGTGCCTAAAGAGCCCACAGCAAGACATATTATATCAAACTGTCAAAAGTCAAAGGCAAAGAGAGCATCTTGAAAACAGCAAGAGAGGAGTGACTCATCATGTACAAGGAATAAGATTATAAGCAGATTTCTCAGCAGAAACATTATAAGCCAGAAGAGAGTGGGATGATATATTCAAAGTGTTGAAGGAAATATATTACCAACCAAGAATACCATAGCTGGCAAAACTGTTGTTCAAAATAAAGGAGAAATAAAGATTTTCCCAGATAAAAACTGAGGTAGTTCATCCCCAGCAGGCCTGTTTTACAAGAAATGCTAAAGAATGTCCTTCAGGTTGAAATGAAAACATGCTAGACAGCAACTTGAAACATGCAAAAATATAAAGCTCTCTGAAGAAGGTAAATATATGAACAAATACAGAATCTTATAATTCTGTAATGGTGGTGTGTAAGTCATTTATAAGAATTAAAAACAGAATGGAATTCAAAATAATTTAAATAGAATTTAGAAGGTGAAAGCATAAAAAAGAACTATCAAACTGAGTTAATGGATACACAACAAAAAAGGTGTAACTTTTGACATGGATAACATGAACTGAGTGGGGAAGTAAAGGAGTAGAGGTTTTTTTATGCACTAGAAGTTAAATTATTATCAGTTAAGAAAAGCTTGCTATAATTATAAGGCATTTTATATAGTTTCTATGGTCACCACAAAGGAAATATCTATAGAAGATACACAAAAGAAAGTAAGCAAACAAGGCATGTCAGTACAAAAAAAGAGAGAGAGAGAGAGAGAGAGAGAGAGAGACAGGAAAACAGCGACAAAACAGCTATAAGACATGCAGAAAATAATGAACAAATGGCAAAAGTAAGTCTTGGCCTTATTAATAATTACTTTAAATATAATTGGATTAAACTCCCTAATCAAAAGACATAAAATGCCTGAATTGATAAAGAAAACAAGATCCAACTATATTCTGTCTATAAGAGACTCACCTTGGATGTAAGGAAGCATATAGGCTGAAAGTGAAATGATAAAAAAAAGATATTCTGTGCAAATGGTATGAGAGCAGCAGTGGTCATACTCATATCAGACAAAATATACATAATGTCAAAAACTGTCACAAGAAACAAAAAAGGACATTATATAATGATAAAGGCTTTCATTCACCAGGAAGATATAATAATTATAAAGATTTATGAACCTAACATAAGAACACCCAATACAAAAGCAAATATTGGTGGATTTATAAAGGAGAAATAGACAGTAATACAACAATAGCTTTCAATATTACACTTTCAATAATGGATAAAACCTAACAAAAGATAGATAAGAAAATAGAAGACTTAAACAATACTGTAGATCAATAGGACATAATTGGATATATACAGAACACTCCACCCAACAAGAGTGGAATAAGTACACATGAAACATACTCCAAGATAGATCATGTTAGGTCACAATCAAGTATTAACATATTTAAGAAGGTTGAAATCATATCAAGTATCTTTTCTGATCACAATAGTAGGAAACTAGAAATCAATAACCAAAGGAATACAAGAAAATTAACAAATATGTGGAAATTAAACAACACACTCTTGAACAGCAAGTGGTCAAAATAAAATTAGAAATATCTTAAGACAAATGAAAAGGAAAACACAACATACCAAAACTTACAGGATGCAGCAGAAGAAGTAGTAAGAGGCAAGTTAATGACAGATAATGTCTACATTAAAAAAGGGAAGATCTCAAGTCAACAACCTAACTTTACACTTCAAGGAGCTAGAAAACAACAAACTAAATCCCAAGTTAGCAACTGAAGGAAATAAAGACTACAGTAGAAATAATGAAACAAAGAGTAGAGAAATAAATAGAATAAATTGACAAAAGTAAGAGTTGACTATTTGAAAGCCCAACAAATTTGACAAACCTTAAAATAAGAAAAAAGAGTGAAGGCTGAAATAATAAAAATTAGAAATGGACTAGAAAACATTATTTCAGATGCTACAAAAGTAAAAAGGATCATAAGGGACTACTATGAACAATTTTACACCAACAAGTTGGACAACCTCAAAGAAATGGATAAATTCCTAGACACATATGACCTGCCAAAACTGAATCATGAAGGAATAAAAAATATGAACTGACATTTAACTAGTAAGGAGGTTGAATCAGTAATCGAATACCTCCCAGGGAAGAAAATTTCAGGTCCAGATGGTTTCACTTGAGAATTCTACCAACCATTTAAAAGAAAAATTTATACAATCATTCCCAAATTCTTCCAAATAATTAAAGAGAGCAGCTCACTTCCAAATTCATTTATTAGGCCAGTATTACTCTTATATCAAAACCAGATAAAGATACTGCAAGAAAAAAGAACGACAGGCTGATGTCTGTATTAAATAGTAATGAAAAATCCTCAACAAAATACTAGCAAACAGAATTCAACATCACATTAAGAGGATTATACACCATGACCAAGTGGGATTGTTTCTGGAATGCAAGGATGGTTCAACATATGAAAATCAGTCAGTGTGGCATACCACATTAACAGAATGAAAGATAAAAACAAAACCCATGATCATTTTAATTAATACAGAAAAGGTTTTTGTATTCAATATTCTTTCGTGGTAAAAATGCACAAGAAACTAGTAATAGGAGAAAATTACCTCAACATAATGAAGGTCATATATGACAAGCTCAGAGATAACATACTCAACAATGAAAAACTGAAAGCTTTTCCTCTAAGTACAGGAACAAGCCAGGGATATCCACTTTCAACACTTCTATTCAACACAGTACTGGAAATCCTAGCCAGAGCAATTAGGCAAGGAAAAAAAAAATACATGAGTCTCAAATTGGAAAGGAAAAAGGTAAAATTATCTCTGTTCAGAGATGACATGATATAGAAAACTAAAACTTTCATACACACTTAAAAAAACTATTCAAATAAATTAAGCAAAGTTGCAGGATACAAAATCAACATGCAAAAATCACTTGTGCTTCTAAACACTAACAATGAACTATCTGAAAAGGAAATTAAGATGACCCAACTTACAATAGCATCAAAAACAAAAACTTACACACTGAAATCTATGAAACATTGTTGACAAAATTAAAGATGATATAAGTAATGGGAAGACATCCTGTGTACATGAATTGGAAGACTTAATATTGTTAAAATGTTTATCCAAAGTTATCTATTGATTCAAAGCAATCCCTACCAAAAGCCCAATGGCAATTTTTGCAAATACAGGAAAAAACAATTCTAAAATTCATGTGGACTATCAAAAGACCTGAAATAGCCAAAACACTCTTAAGAAGGAAAAACAAAGCTGGAGGCCTCATACATCCTGGTTTTAAAACAAAGCTAGAATAATCAAAATAATATGGTACTATCATAAGTCAGACATATAGACCAATATAACACAATAGAGAGGCTAGAAATAAACCTTCAGGTAAATGGTCAAATGATTTTCAACAAGGGTTCCATGATGAGAAAAGAACAGCCTCTTCAACTAGTAGTGCTGGGAAAACTGGATATCCACATGCAAAAGAGTAAAGTTGGACCCTTACCTTACACAATATACAATAATTAACTCAAAATGGATTAAATGCCTAAATGTAAGACCTGAAATTATAAAACCCCTAGAAGAAAAATAGGGAAAGCTCCATGACATTAGATTTGACAGTAATTTCTTGGATATGACAGACCATAAAAGATAAAGTAGATAAATAGGACTATATCAAGCTTAAAAAGTTCTGTGCAACCAAGGAAATAATCAACAGAGTCAAAAGGGCAACCTACGAAATGGGAGAAAACATTTGCAAACCATGTATCTGATAAGAGGTTAATATCCAGAATATATAAAGAATTCCTTAAACTCAACAACAGAGAAACAAAATGGGCAAAGGACTTGAACAGACATTTTTCCAAAAAGATATACAAATAGCCAACAAATATGAAAAGATGCTCAGCATCACTGATCATCATGTAAATGTAAATCAAAATCACAATGAGATATCACCTCACACCCATTAGGATAGCTACTATCCAAGAAAATGAAAATAACAAGTGTTGGCAAACATGTGAAGAAATCAGAAGCCTTGTTCACTGTTGGTAGGACTGTAAAAACATTGTAGTTGCTATGGAAAGCAGTACAGAAACTCCTCAAAAAATTAAAAATAGAATTAGCATATGATCCAGCAATCACACTTCCATATATTTTGAATATATATCCAAAGGAATAGAAAACATGATCTTGAAGAGAATCTGTACTCCCTTATTCATTGCAGGATTATTCACATTAGCCAAGAGATACAAATTCAATGTCTATCAATGGGAGAATGGATAAAGAAAATGTGAAATATACACAAATGGAATATTATTCAGCCTGAAGAAAGAAGTACTGTCATATGCTATAATATGGATGACCCTTGAGGACATCACATAACTGAAAAAGCCAGGCATAAAAAGACAAATAATGTATGATTCTATTATATGGGGTATCCAAAATAGTTAAACTCTTAGAAAAAGAAAGTGGAATGGTGGTTCCCAGGGGCTTGGGGAAGGATATAAAGGGCTCAATGGGTATAGAGTTTTGATCTCAACGAGAAGAAATTTCTAGAGATCACTGCACAACAATGTACATAGAGTTAACACTATTTATTGTATTGAACACTTTAAAATCATTAAGATGTAAATTTTATGTTATGTGTTTTTTATCATAATTTTTAAAATCATGAAAAATAATCTTATTGGTAATCAAAGACATGCCAACTAAAATGCTGAAGAGATACTGAGAAACTATTTATTCTGCCTCTCCATTTAGCAAAGAAAAATAACTAATGATAGCAGAAGGTAGTGAATTGATCTTCTGGAAAGTAATTTGGCAATATACTACAGAAAATCCTTACTAATAGCTTTACCCTTTTATCCTCTGATAAAGCTCTTCCCCCTCACAATTTATTCATTCTTTCATCAATGTATATTTAGTACTTATAATGTTCCATTTAGAGGACAAAGCACTGAAAAAAGAGGTATGGTCCCTATATGAACTTAATGTGTGGTGGCAGAAATTAAAATAGACATAGCTACAAAGTAGACATACAGCAAGCCATTACACTATATAAGAGGGAACTTAATCTAGTCTGTAATCTGTAAGTATTAGTGTAAGTACCAAAAAAAGGGGGCAGAATACCATGGTGACTATACTAAAATGTTCATTTCAGCATTATTAATAAAGTACTGGAATTGGAAACCTAAGTGGAAAGCTAACTCTGTGAACTATGGCACAGGTGTTCACTGAAAAATTATTCCAACAGTTTTAAAAAGTGTTTTCAATGGCCATCTAGGGTAGTCCCTAGAGCTGTTCCCAAATATTCCAGCTCTGTTCCTCTTAGACACATAGTAGGATTGCACTTGCCCACCTTCTTTAAAGTTAGCAGGGCCGTGTGACCTGCCTTGCCCAGTGAAATGTAAGCAAGTGATATTCTCTTCTTGGAAGAAGACTTTAAAAATTAGTGTAAGAGTGACCATGTTCTCTCCTGCTTTGGTGATTGTGAGGGCTTGTGTCTAAAGAGAGCCTCCATCAGTGTCAACAGGGACCCTGAATTTGAATGAGATGTATTATATAAGTAAAAAATAAATATTTGCTGTGTTAAGTCACTAAAATTTGAGGAGTTATGTTACCATAGTATCTAGACTGATATAGTGTTTCCACTTTATGGGGAAAATGCTAGTTACATTAAATAGTATAAAAGCATACAATAAAAAGTACATATTCTATGAATATACCTCTACTCTATAAACATCTTATTCCTAGAAATAAGCCTAACAGTACACACACTGAAATGCTAATGATTATATTTTGATGGGTATGTGGGGAATTTTCTTACATCTTTGTTTTTTAAACAACATGCATTCATAGATTGTCTCTAATGAATAAAATAACATTCATTAAAGAGTGTGGAAGTTGCAATTTAAAAGTTCAGAAATGAACTCTATTGTTTAGTACTTGCATACTAAAAGTTTTCCAGATAGAAGAGATTATCACTTTACATGAACTTGCTCCCTGAAAAATGGGAGAGATTTGGCCAATGTTTTAATCTTTTGATTATAAATTTATGCTTATCCACAAATATACAACCTAACGCTGTGAGTCTTGTATCCTGTGTAATTAATCTCAAACCCTAGAAATTTTCTGTTGCAAAAGATCTTATTTCTTCTCTTTTCTAGATTCCCAGTTCAATACCTAGTGCTATTCAGGCCCCAGAATCCATATCAGCTACAAATAATCCAATTAAATCTTGCTTTATTTAGAGAACATCATTGACCTGTTTTACTCAGAAATAAGCTAAGTCACTGGTCAGGAAAAAATGACTCCACTTTTGGCTGTAGAGCCTGTTCCCCAGGGAACTTGATTTCTACTGCGATCTTCCCACCCTTTCCACCACCCAGATAATGATATTGTTAACACAAGATGTTTCCAATTAAATTACAATGGCTTAAACAAAGTATTTATGTCCCACTTATCTTACACACTGGTACAGTTTATATAATGGTTGAAAGTCCTCTTCAGATGCAGTAAAAAATCTACATCTTTACCAAAAAGAAAAAGAAGTAAGCTGCAATTATGAAACGTTTCCTAGTAATTATAAAATTTGATCATTGTTTTCTATTAGAAACTCTGATTATGAAAACACAATATAAAGCATAAACCCACACCATAATCAACTACGTCCATGATATGATGGATGTCAATCAAGCTACATCTGCTTTTCTTTGGCTAGTATTTGCATGATATATTTTTCCATCTTTTTATTTTTCAAACTTTTATTTTCTTATCTTTTAAATATGTCTCATGAAAGTTTGTGAAAATCCATCTGACAGTCTTTGTCTTTTAATTGAAAAACAATTAATCCATTTTGTAATGGAATTACTGAAATATTTGGGGTTGTATCTACCACCATATGCAGTGCTTTTGTCCCAAGGCTCTAATTTTCTTCTTCTTTCATTGCCACTGGCTTATTTTTAATCACTTTCTTCTAACCTGTTTGCATGGAAGTTATATACTCTTTTACTATTATTTTAGGGGAGTTATTCTAATAATTACAACTTGTGTCCTTAACTTACCAAAGACTAATATTGATTGATATTTCTACTTCTTCCCAGACAATGCAAAGACCTTAGAAATCCTTATCTCTTAACCCCCTCTAGAATGATAGGGAGCAACAGACAGGATGAAGAATTAAAGGACTAGAAAAGGCTGAATATTTTGCCTGGAATTCAGACTCCTGCTCTCTCTTAGAGAGCAGACTGCTGTTCTCCTCAAGGAAAAAGCCCAAATTCCATCACTACTTAGACTTCAACACAAGACCCTAGTTTATATATGATAGCCATCATTCACTTTCAGTTCTATAATGAGTTGGTGCTTATCACAGAAAGAATAAAACACTTGACCATCTTCTACCCATCTTGAGGCCCAAAAACATCATTCTTTTCTTATCTAAAATCCCTCCCTCTATCCAAATAGAGCGGCATGCTTTTTGTCATGTGAAGGTGGGGGTCACTTCCATGGAGCATTGCCCTGAAGCTTCTCATATGATACCACTAGTTAGCAGGAACCAGGAAACACATTTCCCACCACATCCGCAGTGTGATTCAGTTTCTGCTCCTGCAGCAAAGAAGACCACTCGTGGGTGCTAGATGTAGGCTGTGCAAGGGCTTCTCTGTTTCTGAAGGACATAACTTTAGAAACCCAGCAGAAGAAGCCTCAGGGAATTTCACAGTAGTTCCTATTACCAAACATCAGGTGGTCTTGATAGCTCCATGACCAAGGAACTCAGAAGCTGAATCACATTCAGAGAACACAGCCTGAAACATCAAAATTCAGTAATGGCCACAATTTTCTTACATGGCCAAGTGACAAGATGAGTGTGTGTCAGTAATCAGCAAGGCCAGTTATATGCTGTCTTTAGTGTGACACCTATAGTCCTTGGATGTCACGGATTATACAGTTGCTGCTACATTTGAAACTATTCTGTAGGCCTCCATGATAGGGACCCAGATATTGGCCACTGCAAAAGGGATCATGAAAAAGTGGTGCCTGCTAGAGGTGACACTTAATGGCATTTATAAGTGCACTGTGACTTACAAGCAGAGTTCATATCCAACACATGTTACCCAGGTCCTATTTAATACTCTTGATGATAGGAAGTTCTTAACAAAATACAATCCTGCCTAATTTATCAATGGAACCCAAACAATAAGAGTCAGTACTATGCTAGAAAACAGCCAATGTGATTCAGCCATTTATGCCATATTTCAATTATAACTTGATCCAAGATGAAGATCTGTCTGAAGGGCTTCAAAAAGATTTCAGTTGTTTGATTCACTAGACAAAGAAAAGCAACAAAGTCAACTCATGTTGATTTCTTCAACTATATCTCCTAAGAATTTCCCCAGAGTCACAAAGCCAAACAAGGACTGAGTGTTCTCCAGATCCTCTAGCTCCCACACTGCATCATTACCCGCTACGGACACAGTACAATGGTGTTCAGACTCAGCTCAGCATGCGGTCTCTCTCAGCTAATTTAAAAACTACGACAACACTGTGTTAGCAACATGTTTCAGAAGGACGTGCATCCTTTGAAACCATATTATGAGGATGTTTCTCTAAAGAATTACTAACTGCACTTTTAAGTATAGCATTAGTAGTACTATAATTATGACAAACATAAAAGTCACTCTCCACAGAATTCAGTATGTTTAAATACATTCACCTTCCAGAGATAACTATACAGTGTATCAGCTAAGAGGGAAGAATGAAAAAGGGCTAACCTCTGAGCTCCACTAGTTCCTTGCTTGTTGTTTTATTTCTTGCTGCTCAATGTAACGGACACTAAGGAATTTTGCAAACAACTGCCAGTTTAGGGAGGGGCTGTCACCGAACCAGGCTACAACTTATATGTGAATAAGCAAAACACATCCCCAAGTGTCCAAGACTGGAGGTGGAGCTGATGAGTTTAGTAGTTGGGACTGATGAAAAGGAGAATGACTTCCATCCAAATTTGAGTTTATGTTTCTGGAAGAATAAAGCAGCCAGGAATTACAAAGCAGCTTACCCACCCACACAAAACTGCTAGGCTGGCCTTGTCATTACACTGTGTAAATCCCATGTCAATGTCAGCAAGAGCCAGCAGCACAAACACGCAGTCATCCAGTATGACAGTGGTCCCCAAACTCAAACTGAGCATTTATGGCATTCATATTCTAAAGCAATTTCAATCCTATGTGAAAAAAAACACTCTCAACAGAAGATGGTCAGGTGATCTCACTGAAGGAACTGTATAAGAAGAATAAAAATGGAATGTATTTCAGTTTTTTGACTGGTATCTATCCCCATTTATAAGAATGGTGATCAGGATAAACCGTGACTGAGAAACAGAAATTGAGCTTTACATGTAATGAGTGAGAAAAACAACTGGCTGAGATATTTAGGAGTTGACCAACACAAACCTGGCAGGTGTCACAATAGTTTGGGGCCCTGTCTAACCCTAGCTTCCCAAATGATGGACCTGAGACAATAGAGCAGCTTTATAATGAAGTGAACAAACTCTCAGACCCATGCTTTTAACTCGCTGATCACCTCCCCCTGGGCTACAGCTGTGGTCGTGAAGCCACCTCACTCACGGGACTCCCAGTGGGAGAGGGTGGGCTAGCGCAGCACCGTGCCATGGAGGGCATGCTGACTCCCATGCTCAAAGGCATAAACACTGTTACAGTCCTGAAGGACCTTTGAACCTCACTTCAAAATGTGTGCATATGTGTATGTGAGCACTTGCAAGCATGGGCACATCATTTTTAAAGCAGGGGACATGGTCCATTCCAGGGTAGTTTTATGCCTTCCCATCACATTTGGAGCAAAACTCAAACCCGCAGGCCCTGGAGAGCCAGCCTCCACCTGTTTCCTCTCTAGCCTCATCTACTCTTTCCCCACATACACAAGCCTCCTCTCCTACCTGATGCCTCTTTCCTCTTTCTGGAAGCTCTAGTTCTCAAGTCATTCTAGTCTCTTCACAAACATCCACCAAATAGGCTGGGCCTCCTGCCTAAAACAGGCCCCTGCCTGTCCTGCTCCAGCCTCTTTCTTGTGCTATTTTCTCTGTAGCTAGATACTACCTGACAGGCGTATACTTGCTTGTTTTGTCAAAGGACAGTGAGGACATCACTCAGTATCTGAAATCGAACCACAGGGCTAATTTATTGCTCACTGCCATAAGGAAAAGCTATGCTGGCTAAAAGGTCTCTCCAAACAGAACAGATGGCTGATCTCCTGGAGGGCTCTGGAAAGCATGGAGTTCTGTGACTGGTGGATGTCCAGAGGCAAATGTGGGCTGACATCAGGTGGGTGCTCAGGTAAGGCTGGTGTTGACTGGCTGGCACTCAGAGGCAGGCTTTCTGGAGAGCATTCGTCCCTGATTGGGTGGCTTTCAGAGGTGAGGGGCTGACACTGGTGGGTTTTAAAACCAGCTTTCACAATGGCCAGTTATTACTGACCAAATGACCAGATTTAAAATTGGTTCTGGTAGCTGCTTCTAACTGTGACTACAGAACAATCAGGCTTTTACCTTGTGGAAACTTCTGTTCTCTTATTCTCTACAGGTAAACTCCCTGCAGTCTGGTTTGTGGGTTTTATTCATTCTGTATCCCCAATACCTACTACACAGCATCTAGGATGGTCACTGTTGAATGAATGAATGAATGATTTTTTTTCTAGATTACTGATAATTTTGCTTTTATGTTAAGGTTTGCCCCTTTATTCTCACAGCATACTATAGCAGTTAAGAGCATAGCTTTATAACCATACAGTCCTGGCTTTGAACTTTGGCTTTGCCATTAACTGGCTGATGGCCCTCCTGAACCTCCATTTCGTTATTTGAAAGGAGGGTGGGAAGAAAGAACACCAGTCTCTATCCCATGAGGGCCTCTGAGGATTATGGAAATAATGCCCAGTTTCTAGCATGTTAACTATTCAAAAATATGAATCATGAATATATTACCACTTGAAAAGTTTCTGAAAAGCTCAAAAGACATTTCAGACCATAAAGTGCAGGCTGATCAGGGCTGCCCCTATGGAAAGGCAGAGAGTAAGGTCTGAAATAAGAAACTCCAAGAGACACTCCAGACCCCAGACCCTCCCATCCCTTTTCTGCAATCCTCCCTCCCACAGCCCCATCACCAGGCGGCTTTTCAGTTCCTTCATCCTCCCCTGCAGGCAGTCATTCCCAATAGTCTCAACATTAACATCTACCATGTCTGCAGATATGTTAGAACTGAGTTAAAACATTTTCTCCCAAAAGAAATGCTATTTAGCAAGTGCATTGTGTTGGTCTATTTATTTGACTAGTTCTGCTTGATTCACTGCAACTCATCACAGAGCAGAAACATGAGACAGCGAGACACAGGACAGGTGAGTTTTAAAGGAGGGGCTCAGACACGGAATTGGCCCTGTTGGGGCAGAGGTTCAAGGTAAAGTCCATCCACCTTGTTGCTTTGCCCAAGTCCAGTCCTGGCAAAAGTTATAGCTTTCTAGGTGTTCATAGGATTTAATAACTTTCTCTCTCTCTCTCTCTCACACACACACACACACACCCCACACACAGACATGCACAGTCTCACTCAGCACCTCTCTCCCCAGCTCTTGCTAGTCGAATCTCCAGTACCTTTTACTAGGTTTTTGGGCACAAAGGAGCCTCAGGCTGAGTATTCCTTTGGAACTGTCTGAAAGCTGACAAGAGCTGAGCGTCTGTTCACAATGAGGGTGGGCTATACTCCCTCTGCAAGATGCTGCCGAGTTTTGTTATATCATTATTGTCTCTGGATCTCATTAATGTAGATACATTAAACTGTACTCTATGTAAAATGTAATGAAGATCACAGCAGATCTTGTAGGCAGATGGCCCTGGGTTTGAATCTTCTCTGGTACTGACTAGCTGTGTCACTCTGGGAAAGCTGCCTAAGTTACCTGCTGAGTGGTTGTCTCGCGCATGCCTGTCTCATGGGGCTGTTTTGAGAATTTCAACATATAAACCACAAGCACAGAGCAGGTTCTCATCAAGAAGCAAAGCCCTTAAAATATGCAGGGGTACCCAACACTTCAACCCACAGGCTGCCAGAGCCAGCTATGAAGCCATAAATGATTTGGAGGAAGAATTTCAGAGAAAATACAGAACCAATAGGAGTACATGATCTCTTGGAGAACGGGATAATCAGGAACAACAGGGACCTGCTTCACAGCGTGCACAGCGTGCATGCCTTGGGTAGAACTGGCTTCACATCTCAAACTTTAGCCTTAAATGAAAAACTGGAGGATTCTTGTCGGCCACCCATGAAACTGACCCAACTAATGAAAGTCAGTGCTAGCCACATACCTGAATTCTGTTGAATGCACATTCAACGTTAGGAATAAGAAAGTGTGCTGAATTGCTGGAGGGCATGCGCTCCAGTGAGGGTTCTGGGTAAGGCTTCAGGCTTAAGTTTTCCTCTGAAGAGCCAAGATTTCATTTGCTCCTGCTCTTATGAAGGCACCACCTAGTGGCCGCTACCAGAAACAACAGTGCGGAATTAGCCTCTCGACCTGTTCCAACAACCAATTTTATTTATTTACTCACCAAATATTGACTGGGTCCTTACTAGGTCTAGTCAAGTGTAAAGTGCTGGATATACAAATCACAACAAAATTCAGCGGCAGCTCTCAGTGAGCTCATTGTCGAGACTGCTGTTGAGTAGTGCAGCTGCACAGAGCTAGAAGAGTAAAAACCAAGATCCTGATCTAACTTGGACCAGATCCTCTGCTCTCCAACCTCCTGTCTATAAAATTCCACTCATTATCTCAGGAGAATTATTTGCAAATAAACGGCATTCCTTTGCGTGAGGGTACCTAGGCCTCCCCACCTTATTCCTCCTGCCTCTATCACACATCTTTCCAATGGCACCAGACCAGGTCTCACTCCATTTCCAAAACAAAATTTCCTGCCCAGTCCTCCCCAGAGGAAGGCTTGGACTTGGGAGGGAATGCTGTGCATTTTCTTTTTTTTCTTTTTTTTTTTTTTTTTGTAAGTTTTAACTGCTTCCCATGACTCACACTGCCCTGAAGTGTCCCCTTTCCTCTCCACACTTCCCTTTTCCCCCTTTCCCTCCACGGAGAAACAGATCAGTGAGGGGCATTGGATTAAGAAATACAAGGAACATTCCAGTCCTGCTTTTCTTCCAGGTTCATCCCCTGACATGTTAAACAAACATTTTCAGAACTCTTATTTCAGAATTTCCTATGGCACATTCTAGTGAATATCTAGTTTTAATCCCTTGAGGATGGATTTGATTTAGGGAAATAGTCAAATTTTAAATGGAGTTCCTACCGATGACTCAGATGGGTGACTAAACTAGGTTCATGTCATCATGAATTCAAAAGTGAGTCGCAGCTATTAAAGAAGGAAATTGGCTTTCTTGGGTAGCTGGAAGGCAATTTAGAAAACGGAGCTCCTCCAAATGTGTTTTGAGTTCTGAGAAGCTTTAGTGAAATGAGTATATACCTCCGAAGACCCTTGCTTAGAAAAGTTATGTTATTTCAGATGTATAAGTTTTCTCAGTATCTTAGGATCACATGTGAAAAAGTATTACAGAAATCATGGGAATGGCAAGTTGGTGAACAAGAGTAAGAGATCTGCAGGTGTTCAGAGAATGGCCCAGTGCATCCTCTGAAGTCTAAACTGGCCTAAAACAGGCAGGACACCCCTTCTAACTGGAGACTGGAGGGAAAGATGGACACAGATGCAAGTAAGAGAGGAAGGGGCATCTGAGCTGGGGCATGAAGACAGAGTGAGTTTAAGAAGAGAGAATGAAAAAGCGCCCACCTTGTGAGCATAGGTATAGCTGTGTTTGACACATTTATATTTGTGTACACATTTGTGTGTGTCACATGGGGTACTGAGATAGAAAACTAGTGACAGGTGCAGCTTGGCTCAGTTCTGAAAAGCTTTGAAAGCTCTTCCAAAACCTTTGGACTTACCCCACAGCTGATGGGAAGCACAAAAGAATTCTGAGTTAAAGGTTTTAGAGATCAAAGCAGGGTCTTGATCATATATAGCAGCAGAGTAAAGGCCACTTGGGCTCTGGGCTAGGAGAAAGACCTGTGGATTCAGCCCGACCTAAGTTCAAATCCTGGTATAACCACCTCCTGAATAAGTGAGCAACTTTTAGAAAGTCAGTTTCTTCATCTGCAAAACAGGTTATGAAGTTCTTGTGGGAATCCTATGCCAGGCACAAAGGCAGCACTCAAACGATGGCTTACAAGTTCTGGCATTACGGTGGAGATGGCTCAGTGAGAAAGGACAAGCGAGCAGCTGAGAGAGACCATTTAGGAGGCTGTTACAGTACATCTGAAATGGAATAGCAGAGCCCTTGGCCAGGCAGTTGTTCCCTTTCCACAAAGGCAGTGGAAATGAAGGTTTTACTGCCACACATACGTCAAAGGAAAGCTGAAGAGGTTTGATGATTGGATAAGGAAAGAGAACAGACCAGTCAGGGTTCAGTCCTGGGCTCTGGGAGAAAGAGGTGCCATTAGAGAGACCAGGAGGGGAAGGAGGGGTCACATCACAGGCTCTGAGTTGGCAAGACCCAGGAGAAGCAAGCTGGGCTCCTTCCTTCATTTCCTTGGAGACTCTGCTCTTCCCAAACGTCCCCACATCACCCCTGGCCAGCCACTCTGTGCACTGTCTCTCCCCATTCTATTTCTTCTTCAGAGCACATGTAACTACCAGACACAGTCTAGGTTTCTTTACTATGGGTTTTATTGTCTGGCTGCCTGCCCAATAGGACATGTGCTCTTAGAAGGACAGCCTTCTTTTGTTTTGCTCCACATCTGAACTGGCTAAAACAGTGCCTGGCACACAGTAGATGCTCAATAAATACTAGCTGTTTTCAAAAGTGACTGGCATATAAAACACATTCAACAAATATTAGCATTTATTGGTGAATATCTCAAAAAACTGTAAAAGGTTGGGAGGTGCTGAACCTTGGAGAAGTCATACTTAGTCACTAGGAAGAGGAAGAATAATTAACCAAACAGCCAGAGTTCTAGAGATTGGTTAATTTTATGCCTTCTTTAAGGCGAGGAATAGAGGTGAGATCTGCCCTTGGGGAGGCCACACAGCAGACCGTGTAAGTCATAGGCATTTCCAAGTGCCAATACTGAAAACAGAAAAGGAAGGCAAAACTAACTCATCCTGGGACAGGTTAACAGCTCTGAAAGGGGGAAGAAAGGGGAAAGAATGGCAACCGAAAAGGAAGATGACTGAGCTGAGTGAATTCTTGACTATAAGAAACCGACCTACAATGGCCCCTTGGCCCAGTCCTTCCCTTTCCCCTGTCAGACCATCTGGAAACCCACATCTGGCAGAGTTCATAAGAGCTCACTTAGTGGGGAGACCAAACATCAAGCTAATTAGCAGATTCCTAATTGGCTGCTCTAGATAAACAGATTACAAGATCAGCTCCTCCAGAAAGTATGCCTACTGTGCACTGAGAAAATTCCTGGCAAAGTCATTAACACAATAAATGGATACAGCTCTATGCTGCTGGCAGAATAGAAGTTCTACCACTTCTCAACCACTCCCAGATAATAGGTTAGGGCTCAGAGAAGCCATGACTGTCCAAGCACCTCCTCTCAGGTAGCACCAGGTAAACGTGCAGTGTTCCGGAACGCTCTTACAAGCGCTGGGCAAAAATTCCCAAGGCTGTCTTCAACTCAAAGTAAGACACTGCTAAATTAGATCATGAACAAGGGTAAGCCATGGTGAAGCACCCTGGAGTCCATCCTCAAGCCATTAACTGAGATTAAAATGTTAGCCATCTGCAAGCCCTCAGTAACAAAACATAATGACCACTACTCTGTATTTATAAAAGTCTTGATTTCAGAGTATGAATAAACAAACCAAGAGGGGATATAAAAACCCACTTCTCTGTGGCCTTCCAGAAACCACATTCATGACAGTATGTTTTTAAAACATGTCTTAGTAAACCTGGGAAGACACATTTCTCTGAAAGCTTGCCAACATAGAAAACAATGAATCCCTATTAATTCCCTGGGGTTCTATTGTGTTCAGAAGTATACCCGTGCTCGTTTTTCAACTATTGAAAACCTGTGGAAAACTGGTTTTCAGATTTTTCATTCATTAGAATCCACCCAAAATTGCAAATTTTCAGATAGACACAATCATGATTCTATTCTAGACTTACCAGTTGAGACAATTGTGTAAATATACCAGGAATGCCAGACAGAAAATAGTGTTGACCTTTACAGTAATCGCCTTGAGAAGGGGCACACTTAATACCAGGTATTACTGCTGTTGAGGCCATTTAAGAGTGGGGCATGCCCAATAAAGCTGAGTCCCTTGCCTGACTCTCCCCTGGCAAACTGCCAGGCCCGTTATTTAACTTCTCCATTTAAAAAGTTAGGGGGTCTTGGTAAGAATTACATGAGCTAATATCAGAGGACTTTGTGTGTTGCCTGGCTCCTGGTTAGTTCTTTAAATTGAGACCTAAATTTCAAGTTTTGCTTTTTGTTTTACTGGGTTTTATTTTGTTTTTGTATTTTGAATGCTGAAATTGTTTTTAGGGGGCAGCCTCTCATTCCAGCAAGGTCATGAGCCAAGACAACACATACATCACGACTCCTGCTATAAGTACCTGGAAATAGCAGATATGATATTTTTTTTTTTTTACACACTAAAACATTTTATTGAAAATGAAGTGATATTTAATCTACAGATAAAAGACTCTCTAAATAATACACAGGATACATTACAAAATTTGATTCTGAAACAGATTTGAATTTAAAACAGATCTTACTCACAATGATTTCAGTAGCTCAGGTGCTCCAGAACACACTGTGGAGGTACAACCATTATGTGACAGCTTCTAAATTGTCCAAGGGGATAAAGGCCTTTTCAAATATGGGAAGAAATTAAATCTCTCCACAGTATTAAGCCCTAAGAGCTACTGTCCCTTATAGACCACACTATTATTGTCAGTTTCATAGACTTTTACTTTATAAAGAACTCCCACAGGAAGTAATTTCTGGAGGTTTTCCCAGATATATACAGCTACATTTTCAGTCGTGCTTACGGTGTCTGTAAAGTACGGCACATCGAGGTCCAGATTCTTATGATCAAGAGGCTTCATAATTGCCTCCTCCATATGCTTTTTGAGGTCAGTCAGATTCATAACCATCCCTGTGACAGGATCAATCTCTCCATGTACTGTTACCTCAACTTTGTAATTGTGACCATGGCCATTTGGATTGTTGCATTTCCCAAACAGTCTCAAGTTTTCTTGATTACTCAGAGATTTGCTGTGCAACCGGTGCGTCGCACTCAGATATGATATTTTTTTAAATGCATAAGCTGAACCTGGAATAAAGAAGGGAAAATGACCAGGTGCCAGAAACAAAGCAGCAACCGAAAACCAGAAGGAAGCAGACGAATTGCCTGGGCAGCTGCCCCTGGGGGTGAGAGAGGTCATGGGGAGGAGGAAGGAATAAAACAAGTACTGATCCAGGAGATGTAGAGTCAAGATTCCAATTAGCACAGAGGGACAAGAGGCAGAGTCTGGGGGGTCTGCCCAAGCTAGGAAGCTGCTGCCCCCAGCGAGGACCCTCAAGGAACTGCAACCACAGGGAGAGATTTCGGGAGAGAAGAACAAAAAACTCCCTGAGAAATGTAAACCCCATACCTCAGCCTCCTGAACACCGTCAGTACAAATTTAGGCTACCTGTATGATCCAGAAATGCCCAACCTGAGAAATTAACAAAAATTGATTCTGGGCCAATGATGGCCATTGGAAAAATGAGTACAACTCCCACAACCAATGCTACAGACAATTCCTACAAAAAAATCAGGCCCACCAAGCTCACAGGTTGTAAAGACATATTAAACAGGAGGATTCTAGCCCCAAGAACTAGAAATAATAAAATAATGTAAAAGAGTATAAAATTATGTTTGAGAGAAAAATGAACCTTCTCATATGCTAAAACACATTTGATAAATTCAACATTCATTCATGAAATTTTTAAATAAACAAGAAAACACTTCTTACAAGTCTAAAAACAGGAGATTTTCTTAACCCAGGAAAGGGTGCATGAACCTACAGGCAGCATTAATCTTAATGGCACAACATTACAAGCTCTCCTTTTAAAGATAGGAATGAGACAGTTCCTATCACTTCCTCTGTTCAGCACTGTGTTGAGAGGGTTGAGAAACATTTTGCAAAGGGCCTGATAGCAAGTACTTCAGGGTTTGGACAGGTCCCTGTCCAAACTAGTCAACTGTGCCACTGTAAGTAAGGCAAAATGAGCCAGAGACAATATGGGTATAGTTGTGCTTCAATAAAACTTTATTTATAAAAATAACTGGTATGGTGGAAGTCTAAGTCAGTACATTATTGTAAGAAAAATCAGTGAAATTCATCAGGATATTATGATATCATAGAAAATACATATTTAGTTTTTGTCTGGTTCCTAGAACAGATCTCCTAAAACTCATGTTACTCCTTGAGCAATAGAGATGAGAGGAGTACCTTTTGTTATTCATCATAAACCTCTTTCAACTAAAGCTGAGTTGATGCTAATGAGGTGACTCTTGAGGGATGAGTTTGGTTCCTACAAGGAAGGAGACGGGGCTGGAGATTGAGCGCAATCACCAAAGGCCAATGATCTACTCAATCGTGCCTATGTGGTGGAACTGCTATAAAATACGCTATAAAGAAGTTCTCTGGGTTCAGAGAACGTCTGGGTTGGTGAACACAGGCGGTGCCAGGGGGGTGGTGTGCCTGCGCAGGGCATGGAAGCTCCGTGTATCTCCTCCCCCGCACCTTACCCTGCGCATCTCTTCCATTTGGCTGTTCCTTAGTTGTATTCTTTATAATAACCAGTAATGGTAGGTAAAGCACTTTTCTGAGTTCTGTGAGCCCTTCTAGCAAAGTATTAAACCTGAGGAAGGGTTCATAGGAACCCCTGATTTATAGCTCATCAATAGGAGTATGGGAGACCTGGACTTGTGACTGGAGTCTGAAGTAGGGGTGGTCTTACGGGACTGAGGCCTTTAACTGAAGGGGTCTGTGCTAACTCCAGGTAATTAATACCAAAATTGAACTAAATTGTAGGACACCTAGTTTGTGTCCACAGAAAACTGGAGGACCAAAATGTGGGGGAAACCCACACAGTTGGTATCAGAAGTGTTGTGAGTAGAGAAACCATTTTCTTTTACTCACACAACTTGGAAAAAATTATCTATCATTATCAAAAGATTATATAACTGCCAGCAAAGTACATGCAAGAAAATCAATAGATAAACCATGAAAATGAATGAGAATTGAGCAAGATAGACAAAAACGAATAATGATCCTATACACCAGCTACAATAGGAAAAGATAACTGAAATGTGCCATTAACAACAACAATACAGACTATAGGATACTTAGGAATACCAAGTATTTAACCAAGATCTGTAAGAAAAATACAGCAAAATTTATGAAATTCTATTGAAAGATGTAAAAAAAATAAACATGACTATACCATCTGTGTGGATGAAAAGACTTATGATAATAAGAAGGCAAATTTTCAGAATATATCTATAAAACATCTGAGTAATTCCTGCAAAAGCAAAGAAAGGCGTCCACATTCCTGAAATATATTTGAAAGTGTAAAGAGCCTGGTGTAACCAAAACAATCCTGAACTTAACAACCCAGACTTCTAAGCCCTGAGTAAGCATAAGGAGTAAGGCTGGAGCACAGCAGACATGCCCAACACTGTCAAAGAACAGAAGACCACAGAACACAGCCACATAAATAAGGAATGGGGGTATGACAGTGGTGAAAAGATTCAGTATATGGAGCTGAGACAACTGGACATCCACATGGAGAAGAATTAAGAAGATTCCAGTGTCATAGTATATATGTAATTCTACTAAGATCAATTCTAGGGCACTGTAAAACAATGTATTTCAAAATTTTTTAAAGAATGCATAGGAAACTACTTTTATGACCTTGGGATAGAGCAGGATTTCTAAAACAAGACACAGAAAAGCATGTACCATAAAGGAGAAATTGATAAATATGACCATATTAAGATTTAGCACTTCCGCTGAATAATAACATCATAAAAAAGTGACAACATAAGCCATAGACTAGGAGAAGATATTTGTAGTCCATCAAACCGACAAAGAATATTTAGAATATAAGGCAGCAGAAAAATTTGCAAAGGACATGAATGGGCAATTTACAAAAGAAATTCATATGACCACTAACCAGATGAAGAGATGCTCAATCACAGTAAGCAGAGAAATGTAAATTAAAATGATGAGATACAATTCCATGACAATTGGATAGGCAAAAATTAAAAATCTGATCAATTGAAAGGATATGGGGAAACAGGGACTGCTAAGGGGAGCATAATGACAACTGCTTTGGAAAGCCGCTTGCAAACATCCTCTACGTGAAAGATGTGCATATTCTAGAACCTAGCAATTTCTCCTCCAGATACTTGCTTTAGATAAGCTCAAGCACATATTCCTAAGCAGATATGCACACAGATGTTTACCTGCAGCACTGTTTGTAATAGCAAAAACGTGGAAGTATCTTAACCTTTTCTTAGGTGAGGGATGAATAAGCTGATTTAGTCATATACTGGAATACTATAGAGCAATTCAAACAAATCAACATAGGTAAACATCAAAAACATCAGAAGGGTATGTACAGTAGAATACAATTGGTATAAATTTTAAAACATTTCCTCCAAAAGGCATAAACACACCTGGGAATAAAGGTTAGCAACCTTCTTAGAGGTGTGACTATAGAGGCAGGGACGGGAATGGTATGGGGGCAGGGGAGGATTTAGGAATACCTATAACACTTTTTTTTTGAAGAAGGAATGGGAAAGGAGAGAAAGCTGCCAGCAAATACAGAAAAATGTTAGCATCTGTTGACATCAGTACTGGAAACATGCCTGTCATTTAGTGCTCCATACTGGTCTATATGCTTGAAATATTTTATAATTTGAAACCTCATTTTAAAAAGGAATGTTTGAGACAAACATATATGTCTCATGACATAAATACAAGAAGTCTAAAACCCTCCATTGAACAGAATGGTACTCAACCTCAGCTGCTGGACTCGATGCCAATGACTCTTCCCTGTTTCCAAAAAATAAAAGCCTCCAAAAAGATTGAATATTTGTCAAACTTGAAAATATTCAAAAGAATGTGCCATAGGCTCTGAATTTCCAGAAATGTTTGGGGCAACTCTGAAGGTAACTTAAAAAGAATTCCAGAAATGTTTGGGGCAATAGCAACGTGAATGGAAGCATCAAAGGATTACATCTATCCCAAGGTCATTACTTTGAAGAGAGTAAAATCCATTTATATTGTTAGTCTGGTTTTTTTAAATTCAGCAGCAGCAACTAAAGTCATTCTTCTCATGACTGTCAATATTATCCAGTACAGGAATCAACAGTTCACTGAGGATGCCCAAGGAGTGGATGCTGGTGCCAGCATTATAAATGACAACATGCCTTTACAAAAGGTATGTCATTCAACACAAGGCTCACAGGGTGGCCAAATATTATTACAGGTCCTTGTATCATCCAAGGGGGATTTACCTAGGTATTTTGCTCAGAAAATAGGAAACTTGTTAATCAAACACTGAACCCCATGAGTCGGCAGAAAGGAAACACTATTTTCACAGTGAGATCAGATCTAGCAGCTGCAATAAGGACAGAGCACACAGGAGGGAATGACAGAGGAATCAGAGAACCTGACCAGCATAGAGGGAGGCACTCGCTAGGAGCAATAGCTGCCTCCATTATTTCTCAATCTACTAACCCTCAAATCCAATAATAATCAGGAGCTGAGCCTGATAGACCCCATCCCACTCTGCAGACAAGAATTCCATTGTCAATTGTCAGTTCATCATACAAAGGCTTCATTATATTTACAACATACATCACAATACATTCAACAAAGCATACACCTGTTTGTTCATGAATATTTATTGTCTGCTATGGCCACGCGGTGGCCTGGAACACAAATGGCAAAATAAAACAGACACATCCCTGCCCTCGTCAGGTGTGTGGTAAACTAACTACACTGTTCACAAAACAAAGGACAAATGCCTTCTAACAAGACCTAATTCCTCCCTCATTTGTCACTGTATGAATCTGCCTTCAAAAGGACTCCAATTTAGTTTTCAAATCTGTAAGTTAGATGCTGTCTCCATAGGCTGCCACAAGTTGAGATTGCTGTGTTCATGGTTCCTAGATTGTAGAACTGATAAAATCGAGTCATTAGTATTAATTCATCTTATTAAAGAATATAACCATACTTTATCTTTCAGGAGCTATTTGATGATTAACTTGGCTGACTTGACAAGGGATGTACACTAGAAATCACTGCTAAAATTTATTGTTTGCTCACTCTATGTCCAGCACTCTGAGGTATTTTCCACATATTAACTCATTTAATCCTCACAGCAACCCAGCAGTGTGGATTTTTTTTTATCCCCAATTTACAGGTGAAGGAAAATGAAGCATACAGAGGTTCACAACTTGCCAAAAGTCACATCACTAGTAAGTGGTTGAGGTATAATTCAAATTTTGGTCGAAGCTCTTCACGCAAAGTTGCCTCAGAAAGAGACAAAAAAGATGGAGGTTAAAAAAAAACTGGAAAAATCTATAATTCCAACAGCACAGAAAAACAAGGTATCCAAATAAATGAATTTTGTATCTTCATAAAATAAAGATTAAAATACAAGGGGAAAGAATGTTTAGTATCTAAAGGACTGTTCATGACATTCTTCAAAGTGCAAAAAGCAAGATACAAAATTTGCAAAACTGATGAATATAATATGATCTTCCTTTTTTAAAAGTAAATCTTGTCTGTATTACAGAAAATTGGTAGAAAGGAATATACAGTGAAAATTTAATAATAGTTACCTGGAAATTGTGATATTACAGGTGATTTGAATTTATTAGCTTTTGCTTGTCTAAATTTATTTTTTTATCTAGTAATCAATTAAAAAACAGGTGTCAGCCAAATCACTTGTATCCAAAATCAATATCAAACGCTATTTACAAAATGCCTAGAGATACATAACTGTTAGTGGACTTTAAATTTTTTTATTATGTTTCACAGTCACTTAAAAATTTAAGCATGTTTGTATATACTAATGATGAACTAGCAGAAAGAGAAATCAAGAAAACAATTCTATTTACAATTGCATCAAAAAGAATAAAACACTTAGGAATAAACGTAACCAAGGAGGTGAAAAACCTATACCCTAAAAACTATAAGAAACTCATGAGAGAGATTAAAAAAGACACCAAAAAATAGAAATACATCCTGTGCTCATGGGTAGGAAGAATTAATATTGTCAAAATGGCCATCCTGCCTAAAGCAATCTACAGAGTCAATCCATTTCAAAATACCAACAGCATTCTTCAACAAGCTAGAACAAATAGTCCTAAAATTCATATGGAACCACAGAAGACCCTGAATAACCAAAGCAAAAAACAATCCGGATAAGGAAGAATAAAGCTGGAGGGATTATGCTCCCCAACTTCAAGTTCTACTACAAAACCACAGTAATCAAGACAATTTGGCACAAGAACAGACCCATAGATCAATGGAACAGAATAGAGAGCCCAGATACAAACCCACACATATATGGCCAATTAATATACAATAAAGGAGCCATGGATATACAATGGAGAAATGACAACCTCTTCAACAGCTGGTGTTGGCAAAACTGGACAGCTACATGCAAGAGAATGAAACTGGATTATTGTCTAACTCCATACACAAAAGTAAACTCAAAATGAATTAAAGACCTGAATGTAAGTCATGAAACCGTAAAACTCTTAGAATAAAACATAGGCAAAACTCTCTTTAATATAAACATGAGCAACTTTTTCCTGAACACATCTCCTCAGGCAAGGGAAACAAAAGCAAAAATGAACAAATGGGACTACATCAAACTAAAAAGTTTCTGTACAGCAAAGGACAAAAAGGCATCCTACAGTATGGGAGAATATATTCATAAATGACATATCTGACAAAAGAGTTAACATCCAAAACATATGAAGAACTCACACACCTCAACACCCAAAGAGCAAATAACCCAATTAAAAAATGGGCAGAGGACCTGAACAAACACTTCTCCAAAGAAGAAATTCAGATGGCCAACAGACACATGAAAAGATGCTCCACATCACTAATAATCAGAGAAATGCAAATTAAAAACACAATGAGATACCACCTCACACCAGTTGGGATGGCCAGCATCGAAAAGACTAAGAACAACAAATGCTGGCAAGGATGCCAAGAAAGGGGAACCTACACTGTTGATGGGAATGTAAATTAGTTCAACCATTGTGGAAAGCGATATGGAAGTTCCTCAAAAAACTAAAAATAGAAATACTATTTGTCCTAGGAATTCCACTACTAGAAATTTACCCAAAGAAAACAAGATTCCTGATTCAAAAAGCCATATACACCCCTATGTTTATCACAGCACTACTCACAATAGCCAAGGTATGAAAGCAACCTGAGTGTTCATCAGTAGATGAATGGGTAGAGATGTGGTATATATACACAGTGGAATATTATTCAGCCATAAGAAGAAAACAAATCCTACCATTTGAAACAACATAGATGGAGCTAGAGGGCATTATGCTCAGTGAAATAAGCCAGGCAGAAAAGACAAGTACCAAATGATTTCACTCATTGGTGGAGTGTAACAACAAAGAAAAAACTGAAGGACCAAAACAGCAGCAGACTCACAGACTCCAAGAAGGGTGTAGCAGTTACTAAAGGGAAAGAGGGTGGGGAGAACAGGTGGGAAGGGAAGGAGAGGGGGATTGAGGGGTATTATGATTAGGACACATAATGTAGTAGGGGCATAGGGAAGGCAATATAGCACAGAGAAGACAAGTAGTGACTGTAGCATCTTACTGTGCTGATGGACAGTGACAGCAATAGGGTTGGGAAGGGGGACTTGATAATATGAGTGAATATAGTAACCACATTGTTGCTCGTGTGAAACCTTCATAAGATTGTGTATCAATGACACCTTAATAAATAAATATATATATATATTTAAGCATGTGTTTCCAATACATGACTAGTTATTTTGAAAATACATATACTCTCTAACCTTATATACATTTAAAATATTCATAAAAAGAGAAGTTTTAAAAGTTTGTGTTTAATGGGTAAGAGTTTCAGTCAGGGAAGATAAAAAAGTTCCGGAGATGGAGGATGGTTATGGTTGTACAATATGAATATGAATGTCACGTAATTATACACTTAAAAATTGTTAAAATAGTATGTTTAATGTTGTATATTCTGCCACAAGAAAAAAATCAGTATTTAAAAAATTAGAAAATAAAGAGCAATTCTAATTATCTTATTTTCATATCCTAATGGATCATCATATACAGACCTTGATTACCAATATATCATAAACTTAGTGTGTCATCAGAGTACTGGAAATGTACTACATAATCCAGGAGAAACTAGGTGCCATTACTGGGAAAACATGAAAGCCTTTAGGGAAAAAAACTGCAAAGTTGAGATGAGGCTCAAAAGCAGGGATGACTTCAACAGGCAGAAATGACACGCATGTATGTTTCTTAGCAAATATTAACTTCCTCCAAACTCCTGGTTTTTTGTTTGATCTCCCAAATTGGCTGCAAAGCTAGATGCCACTCACACAGCCTAATTTGAGGCAGGAAAGTCAGGGCAGCTAAGAGCGTACAGTGTACACAGTGGAGGACAGGGAGGGAGACATTTTCCCTGTATTTGTCAGGAAACACTGATGATTTTTGAGTGATGTCACGATGAAGTGACAATTTCACTTTTGAAAGAATCATGAAGCCCAAGCATATAAGATTGAACATAGGACTGGAGACAAAGACAGTAGTAGTGGTATTGGAAATAGAAAAATATCAAATAGAAGAAATATTACATAAGTAGTTCTGATAGGATTGAGGATTGTTTGGATTAGAGAGTAGAAGAGGAGGACAAAAGGTGATCCCAATCTTAAAATCAGACAAAAATAGGTCCTGAGAAGGAGCTGTTTAAGGGAAGGAAAAATGAAAACTTTGGTTTCAGTTAGAAATCTGGGGCTTGGCATGTAGAATTCCATAGTCATATCCAAATGGAATAAACTAGACTGCCAATTGACAGCACATTCAGATGTAATGGTCTCATACTCTGGGTGAACAACTGAGCTCCTCGGAATGAAAAATTCTGAGAAGGGAATGGACCTTTTGTCAATGGACCATTCATTCCAGAAACCAACTTCTCCCAGCTTGGGGAAGTCTTATTTGATTGGCCCATCAGTCAATAATCAGAAATAGAGCAAAAAAAAAAAAAAAAAGAAACAAGGCAAATGTGTTCCAAATCAAATAAAGAAAAAAAGAAGTTTCAAAGAAAGTAACAACAATAAGAAAGACCTCGGTAAGGTAGACAATCTGTTTGTGGGTGGGAAGTGGAAGGTTGATAGGCTTGGTTATTAAAAGACATTGAAAGGGAATTGCACAGTGGAAAAGGGTAATGCAGTGGATTTTAAGTATTAAGCAGTGGGTGGGTGATGAGGAAGTTGAGGCAGCCAGCAGAGGGGACTAATTTTAAGAAGCTCGGCGGGAAAATAAAAGAAATACATAAAAGTATAGCTCCATGAGAAAGCAAGCTTAAGGAAAAGGGTGTTGTTCTATTTAGTGATGGAGAAGCCTGGGCGTCCTGACAAGAAAGAAAATACAAGAATAAAAAGCCAAATAATAGAAGAAGTGATCTTAAAGAAGGAGGAGAGGCTAGAGAGGTGACCCTTTGAAAAACAGCTAGTTGATTTTTTGATAAAAGAGGGAAATTTTTTGAATAAAATGAAAAGAAGGTCAAATGAGAGAGCTCTTATTAGATCACTTTGAAATTATCAGGAAAAGATTATCAGGAATCACAATCATCTGCAAATACCAAAGGAGAGTTGAAGCAAGGGAAAATTTTCTGAAAACTAGCAAAAGATATTCCACAAGAATCATGAGTACTCACACACACCCTTTGATGAAAATACTTAAGAAACTGTAAATAACCCAAAGAAGTCTACTTCTACTATATATTTTGGGTTTTTCTCCCACATGAAAGTCATCTTAGCCTGCATGGTTGCTATCTTTGTATAGAAGTCTATTTCAAGCTAGGGTGCAGAGGAGGAGATAATGTAAAACAAAAAAGTTCATTTGTCCAAACTTCTGTCAAGGCTCATTTGATAGAATAAGAGGCAAGACTCAATAGAGAAATATTAATATCTTTTAAGGCCCTGAAACACTCAATAATTAATTTTTCAGCAGGAAGAAGGTTTTATTCCAATGGTAAGAATAACCATCAACCCTAAGGCATAGAAGAGAGAAGAAGAGAAAAAAATCAAGGGACCTTAAAAGAAGTGAGTAACAGAGAAGCAGCAGTGGTCACACTCTACTTCCTGTACATACAGCTCTCACCCAAAAGGGGTGATGGGGGAATCCGACAACTAAAGGCAGGCTGTTGCCACTGGGACTTTCTTCCAGACAAAAGAAAGGGAAGGTAAGCCTGCTTCAGAATATGAAGCTGAGATTTAGATTTCTTCTGCAAAGAAACCAGATGGACTCTAAAATTCCTCAAAGGCAGAAATATAAATTCACTCAACAAATATTTCTTTAACACCTATGTTCCAGATGCTAACCTAAGTGACAGAGAGAAATTACTGGCTTCCTATATTAGTTGTCTATTGCTGTGGAAAAACACAAATTCACCTAACTCAGTGGCTGAAAATAACAGATAATTGTTATCTGAGTTTCTGAGTAGGTGGTTCTTGCTCTGGGTCTCTGTGTTGGGGGGTGTCCCTAAGAACACCCCCAGGTTCAGAGATCACAGGACTCACATATGGTACTACTTGTGGCTTTGATGTATAGCAAAAGAATATCAAGCAAAAAATCAGTGAGGGGAAAAGGTGCATGGAGTGAAGTCCCTAGGAGACCAGGCACAAGCTTCCAAGAGTCTTCTCCCTGGTGAATCATAGGACAGGCTTCATTCCAGCAACATTTGTGACAACAATTTGTGAAATCACAGTTTGTGAAGCTCATCAGAGACTTGGTGTCCACGTTTTTCACTGGGGCTGATCATACATGTACCCTCTGCCTAGCACATATTAAAATTCCAGACTTTTAGATAGAAGCCAGTATTCACCATAAATAATATTGTTTTCATAGATCAGGCATAGTAAATTACTCATCATTAGTTAAAGAATGGTAAAAACCCTCCCTAAATCCATGTGCCCAGAGCCAGTCAAGAACCAATCTTGCAAGCAAGTCTTTCTAAGGTTAGCAGTCTCTACACAAGATCTCCTGATGTTCCAGCCCAGTTGTCAGCTGGAGCTCCAACAATCTATAGCCTTAACTGGAGCTGGAGGGCACACTTATTTAAAAGCTCACTCACACAGCTTACAGGCTAGAATTTCCTCACCATGTGGGTCTCTCCACAAGGTACCTGAACATCCTCAACATATGGCAGCTGGCATCCCCCACAGTGAGTGATCCAACAGAGCCAGAGTATGCCCCAAATAGTAACTAGTCATTAATAAACTAATGTCAAAGTAACACACCATCACGTCTGCTATTGCTCACAAAGACCAACCCTATACAATGCGAGAAGGGGATGGGATTAATGACTCAATGCCAAGAGTCGGGGATCACTGGGAGCTGTGTTGGGGGCTGCCTACCACAGTCCACTCTCTAGCAACCAATGGTTCACCTCTCTCCTAATGTACTGTACACTAACCCTTCCCACGGTACCTAAAAGTCTCATCCAATCATAGCATCAGCTCCAAGCCCAGACTCTCACCATCCAAATCAGGGCTAGGTACAGATAAGGCTCCTTGGGGGTAGTCCCTGACATAGCATTCCTTAAGTATGTTTCCTCTCAATCTGTAGACGTGCAACTAAACTGACGAGTTTCTGTCCCCATACACTCAACACACAGTGGTGAGACAAGCAGGGGATAACTCCCATAAATACCCCTGCTCACAAAGAGGGAAATGGGAAGCATGTAGGGTTAGCAATTCTGAAATACCACCAAGTGAATGTTCAAGTTCCTTGATTAGGTCTCAAGTTGGGAATGCTTCTCTATGGCTCTTAACACCACTCTCTGGACTCTTAGTTTTGGTCTCTTGGTCATCCTTCCATTTTTATGAATGGTAACAAGTGCTTGCAAAGCTGAGTAGTTTCCCCAGACTGCTTCCTACTTGCTGATACATGTGGGTCCAAAGGCCTCATTTCATTTTGTACTCTGTCCCTTTCATTTCAAGCTGATGGTGTCTCTTCAAGTACAATGTTCTTAAAAACTGAGGGTCTCCTATGAATCATTTAAGGCTTCATTCCATTAGACAAAAGCCATGCCCACAAGTCTCTTTACAATGGGCCTTTCCTCACCCAGGCTTTTGCTGAGGCACAATGTCCTTGAGTTTCCAAGGAGCCCTCTCATTTGATTGAGAGGCTCTATGAGGCAAAACTTGACCTCTTTAGAGGGCCTTTTGGCTGACTGCACAGTAGCTTGTGACATCATCTTTGACTTTTGAGATCTTAGGGAAAGATTTTACCAAAACTCTTGGCTTCATGGTTAGAACTTGTTTTCCTTGAAGTACCCTGGATTTGATCTTTGTTCAGAAGCCATTTCTTAATTTCAGCATCTCGTGCCATCTGGAGAGGCTGGGAATCTTCAGACACAGCAAGTCCTGGTTCTTTTTGTTTACCAGTTCTACTCTCAACTTACCTCTCCATGCAATTTCACTATAAGCAAAAATAAGGAAAAAATAGAAGGTGCTTTCAACATTGTTTAGAAATCTCCATAACTGTATCACCCTGCTCTACTTTCCCCATTACCGCAGGTGACAGTATTGCTAAATATTTTGCCACCTGTAGTACATTACAAAGATGCTGTCTTTTCCAGTTTCCAATATGATTTTCCTCATTTCTCTTTAAGCCTTCACTGGCAGCCTCCACAAAGTCCAAACTTTCGTGAACAACATAGTTAAGGCACTTTAAGCTTTTGCTAACACATTCCTCAAAATCCTTACAGCTTTTCCACTGTGTACTGCCTCATTTCAAAGCCACTCCCACATTTTAGTTTTTTGTTACATCAGTACCCCCTTCTAATATCAAATCTAATTAGTTACCTACTGCTGCATAATAAGTCACCCCCAAAATTCTCACCTAAAACAGCAAACACTTACTTAGCGTCACATTTCTGAGCGTCAGAAATCAAGAGGTGTTTAGATGGCTGATTTGAGCTCAGGGTCTCTCACCAGGTTGCAGTCAAGCTGATGGTAGGGCCTCTAACTTCAGAAGGCTCAGCAAGGGGAGGACCTGCTTCTAAGCTCGTTCTTCTGGCTGCAGCAGCCTCTGCTTTTCTTTTAGTTGTTGCCACATGAGCCTCTCTCCATACATTGCTTGATTGTCTTTACAATATGGCTACTGGTTTCCACAGAGTGAGTGATTTAAGAGAAAAGAGACCCAGATGGACTTTTATAACTTAATCTTTAATAACACATCACCACTTCCCCTTTTCTGTTATAATCTTTTTGTCAAGGGCATGCATACCAGGAGGTAAGGACCATCAGGGCCACCTTGGTGGATACTTATTCCATTTCCTAACTGGAGGTCTATCAGAACAATAGCCATCAACAACTACCAGAACACTGCATAGGGGTTATAATAAACTGGCTGAGAAGTCAGCATCAGCTTACATGTGGGAGTCCAGGTGGTGTGACAGAGGAGGTAATGTTTAATTTAGGGCCTAAAAGGATGACTGAAATTTGTCAGATACCTGGAAGAGCCTTGGCCTGTCAGAAGCTTTCCATGCATTTCTCTTTTTACATATCCTACCGGCCTAGTAAATTTGATAACCTCAAAACTCTTCCTAAGAGTAAGTATGGAATGACTTAATTTAATATCAATATTTTTGTGGGACACATTACCATTTAATAGATGAAGCAAAAGCATAATGAAAGATGATGGATACTATGCTTGCAAATGTCTCATCTAAAGGTCAAACTTTACTTAAGGGGAAAAAAAATGGTGAATAAAGTCAAAATGCACAGCTTGATAACAATATGAGAGTCATCACAAATGCCCCTAATTTTGTAAGGCATGCAACTATTCAACACTTAAGAGTGATTATTCAAATAAGGCAGGAAGAAAGATGGAGGAAGAAATGCGAACCAAAGGACCCTTCACACAAAATAGATGCAAGGGCTGTTTAAAGAGTGGATAGAAAACTAGGTCAGGCAAGCATACTGAAATATTAAAAGCTGCTATTTTATCACTCATTATGAAAATGATATAATCCCATTATAAAAATCTGTAAAGTATAAATAAACATAAGAAAGAAAATAAAAATCACCCACAGCCCCAAACTCTAGGGATAACTGCTACTGGATCATAGACTGTTCCCCTTTTAGGCTGCTGAAGAGGAAGGCGGAGACATGCATACTCACACCTATGTAATATATGCATATTTATGTATGTATATATGTAATCTAGGAACTATCATATTTTGGAAATAGCTTTATATTTTTCTTGAATATAAAATTAACACATAAAAACTAGTGTATGGGTAATGTTTTTTCAGGTCTAAATATTACAGACAGATGTGGGATGGAAAGTAAAATTCACCTGAAATTCCTTTACTCAGGGAAAAAGTACTGCTAACATCTGTTATTTTTCTTACAGGCATTTTTCAATGCAAATATGATTTTAATGCAAAAATAGGCTCGTGCTGTTTTGTTAACTGCTCCTCTCATTTAAAAGTACATGGGGGCTATCTTCCACTGTTAACATATGTGCAGCTCCACTATTATTCTTAATGACTATATAGTCCCAGAATATGTATGTACCATAACTTATTTAACTACACCCTATTAATGAGCATTTATGCTGCTCCCAATTTCCACCATTGTCAACAAGTCTTAGCCATTATTTTTTTATGAATATGTGTATATTCATACAGCTCTCTGTAATTTCCTCAGGATAAACTTCAAGAATTTGCTATGTCAATCGACATTCATCTTCTAAGAATTTTTATGCATATTGCTGCACGTGCCACCATGTTATACCAACGTAGACCCATGCCAAGAGTATAAAAATGTCTCCACAGTTACTGCCTTCAACATTACTGAGTACTACAAACAGTCTTAATTTTCATTTCTTCAGATGTGAAAGACAGTTAAGACAATATATTAAAATAACAGATTTTCAAAGCCTTAATCCTTTGAACTTCCTTGTGAATTATGCATTCCTGCTTTTTGCCAAATTTTTTTGGAAGTGTTCACTGTTTTTGTATTGATGTATAAGTGCCCTCCACTCACCCAAGTGCACGTCCATTCCTATTTGTAAAAGCCTAGTAGCAAAGTCTTATCAGCAGAACATAAAAAAGAACCCACAGAGCTAGCAGACAGCTGAGCCATGTGCAAATTCTCCTGACTCCCAAATTCAGGCACTTCCCACAGGGCTGCCCACTGTGCCGATGCCACCTGAGGAGTGAAAGTAGGTGTCCACACACTGTTGTCACTAGAACCACCTGGGGAGCTTTTACAACTCCTGATGCCCATTTCTCACTCCGTATCAGTTAAACCAGGCATGACATTTCTGAGGATGCTCTGGTGATTCCACAGGCTGCAACATCTGGGAACCACTGACTGAAGATTTCACCCCCCAGCTGCTGAGAGCGCTCCAGGTTCATACCCTTCATGTGTCAACTCTCTCCCAAATTGTCCTTCGGTGAAGAAAGGTCAAGCTCACGTACCTTCCTGGGATTGCTGCAGCCTATGCCTGGAGAATAAGGTATAAAGACCCTTCCTTTTTGCCCTGACTTGAGTCCCCAGCTCCTAGTTCCCTCCAGGCAGGATGAGGCCTTATGATGGAAACATGCTTCTGCCCGATCCTGCCTCCTTCCCTGCCCCTCGAATGTTGACCCTGAAAGATGCCCCAGTAATGTCCTGCATGCTAATCTCAGAGGCTGCTGCTCCTTGAGGGAACCTTACCTATGCCACACACCGTACGGAACTCCTCCTAAAAGAATAAACTAACCAAAATCTTCCTCAAAGGCCTTGCATTCACCTGGAGGTAGCAAGCAAAGCATATTAAAAAATCCTTTCAGGTGGAGTCATTGTTTAACAGATCCACAGTTTCCACTTGAGGCGATGAAGACATTTTGGAAATAGTGGTGATGGTTGAACAAAATTGTGAATGTAACTAATGCCAGTGAATTGTATGTTCAAAATGTTTAAAAGGACAAATTGTGTGTTATATATGTTTTACCATGGTTTTAAAAAAGAAATAATGTAACATATCAAAAACAATTGAATTTATACCTTAAATGGGTGAATTGTTGGTGTGTGAGTTATATCCCAATAAAGCTGTATAAAAATATCCTTTTAGTGCAGTGTGATGACCTGGTAGTCCATACATGAGTAAAATAGTAGCCACAGCTCTATCAATCCATAGAACAATGACAATGTTTTTAAGCCCTCATTGAGAGGTTTTCTTTCACTCATTATCTCATTCCCTAAAATACAGAAACAAAACACTTATTGATTTGTACTTGAATCATCTTTGGTCAGCAGTAATTCAGGATTTATATGCTGAGGGGTACAGAGAAAATAAGCAATTTCTTGGGCCAGCTCCCAGGGTTAAGAATATTTAAAGACTACTTGAGGGCTAAGACATTGGCAACGTCACTAAATTCAGCTTTGCAGCATTGCAAGTGTTCAATTTACCTGAATTGCAAGCATACGTACACAGAAAACCACCACGAAGCCAGAAAATGAACCTGTTTCTAAAAGAGAGGCCAAACAGGCTTATTTATAAAAACAAGACTGTACCAAAGGCAGTGGTGTCCGGAAGGTAACAGAGACAAGAAACACACAGTTGCTGGCCACCCCTCCAGAGTTTATCAAGTACTTCACATCTGCAAACTTCTCCATAGTCACCATGATTAGCTCTCCCCAAGGAGCCTAGACATTTCCATTTTTTGAAAGATTGGCAAGCCTCTTATCTCAATGTGTATCTTCTCTTAACAAGAGCCCTCCATTCAATAAAGGCCAAACCTCCAATAAGGGGAACTGTCTTTTAAAATCTGTGGTTTCTGCTCTGGCCCTCCACAATCAATGTACTCTCCAGAGACCAACTTGCGATTATACAAAGCTTATACACTGAAGTGCTTTTATACATTCCATGGAAGAAAATGCTAGCATCAAAAATGCCACCCAGCACATAATGGAAAAAATAATGAATTTGGCACTGGGAAACTTGAGCTTCAGCCTTGAACCTGCTGCCTGCAAACTGTGTGACCCTAGTCTAATTAATTAACCATTCTGAATCTCAGTCCCTTTATCTGCAATATGAGTTCAGTGGTGATACACTGCCTATCTCACAGATTGGTGTAAACTCAGATGAGATGAATGGATATCTAAACACTCTCAATACTGAAGTTCTATACAAATGTGGAAGAATACTATAAAGAGCTTCAATAAATAAAACATAATGGATACATATAAAGAGAAATAAATATTTATTTTTTTTAAAGAGAATAAAGAGAAACACAGCATAGAGCCATTTAGCATAACATAGTTAAACAACTATATATGAGAGCGAGGAAGCAAATTCCACAGAGGGAAAAACATGAATCCAACATCCCTCTTCCCGCATCCATTTCATAACCCATTTGAGACTAAGCCGATGGTGTAGCAGAAGCCACAGACCAAGGTGTTCAAGGACCTAAAAGTCACAACATGACTTTAATTTAGACTGAAAATCATTCCCAGCTGAAACGCTGGAGTTTGTTTTGTTGCTGCAGTTTGTGTTCCGTCTTTGTTTATTCTCATGGAAAGCACTGATGTAAAATACCCAGTTCCTTGTGGGGCTTGGGCATGCCTCCTTTTTTCTAGAAAGGACCCTAGAGAGAGAACTACATTTTCACAGCAATTCTCTAGAGGATTTGAAGGAATCCTGTGAGGTAAGACAAAAATCATCAACACACTCATTTTATGTTCCACATTTGTATAACATCTGAAATTCCAAGTCAGAGATGTATTTTTTCCCCACTGAATGAAGACTTAGATGGGGACTAATATGTGTTCCCAATTTAGCAGAAGCCACAACGGCTGGAAGCAGTTGCTTAACAACTGCACACATTTGGTATCACCTCACCGGTTGCCAGGAGAGGCCGCTGGCAGAGCCAAAACCATAATCGTGTCAGGCACAAAAAAACTGACCGCAAAATGAATCCTGAAATGAAAAGAGAAGTAGATGATGTTCCTCTTACAGCCACTTTTTCTTTAGGAAGGGCTGGTGGGGGAGGGGGAGAAATCAGGGTACTGTATACTCTGACAAGGTAAGTCATTTGTGGTATTTAGGCACTGAGGAATTAACCCACCTTAAAACAAACAGAAATGTCAATCTACCATCTTCTCACTCTTTCAATATCAAACTCCTCAAGAGAACAGCCCACAGCCTGTGCCCCCACTTACTCACCATATGCTAAACAGCTCTCTCAGTGATCTCCCATCATCACTGTGGGATCACCACATCCAGTGGCCTTTCATGAATGATCCTTGACCTCCCTGTGGCATGCAACACTACTGGCCACTCTTTTTCTGGGCACAGCTCCTTTCCTGACTCCCCTGACAACACCATTCTGGCATCCACCCACCCCTCCTGCTCCATTTTCCTATCCCCACCTAAGCCCCTTGGTTTCTGCACTGGGCACCCTTCACCACCCACACACCCTCAGAGGTCTGACCTCTTCCGGTGGCTCTCCATCCAGCTGCAAGCAACAACTCCCCACCACCTCCTTCTTGAAGATCGAGCCCACATTTCCAATCGCCTGCTCTGTATTAGTTTCTTCCCCTTAGTACCTTATATTCAGGATGGAACCTACCACCTTCCCTACAAAAACTAGCTTCTGCTCCTAGCTTTCCATGTTTTGTTATTCTCATTTCTCACTATCAAAGCCTCCACCTACATTTACCAGTTCCCAAGACCTCTGAGTGGATCAAGATGTCCTTCATCTCTGCCATTTCCTTGACATCCTCATACAAAGATATTGCAATAACTTCCCACGTGGATTCTTATCAGCCATATCTTCTGATTCAAAAAATTCTGCATCACAATATCAAATAATTCTTCCTGAAGCAATATGTGTATCACAGCCCTGTTCAAAGAATGCTAGGGCCTCCACTTTTCATATTCAGATTCCTAACCCCAATATCTCAGGTTCTCCATAATCATTCCTTTCTCTGCTAAAGCACCAGGTCACAATGTTCTGATGAGTTTGGATTCTTAGCTGTTTTGCTAAACTTGCCTTGAAGTTGCCTGCCCACTTGAAATGCTCTCTTGAACCCTACCTCCTTCACCAACCATCCCCACCTATTAAATTTATATCTTTCTTCAATACCTACCTCCAACTATTTCCACAATGAAGCTTATCCTGATTTCTCCTGTCAAAAATGCCTTGTATGCAGAAGCATTTTGCACCATTCTTGGGGCATTTCCCATGGTCTGTAACAATGAGGTACACGTTTTATCTCCTCCTTGAGACCATAAGTCTCCCAGAGGGAGGAGGGGCTCAGTATCTGGTTTGCTGAAAACAGCATGAACTCTGAAACCAAAGTAACCAGGGAGTGTTTTCACTTGCACTGATTAAATGGCCCTGAATCTCCCTGGTTTTAGTTTCCTCATCGATAAAAAGAAGCAATGGCAAGTATTCAAACTGACTTGCTTGCCTTGTGCATGGGCAAACTATAGCCACAGGCCAAACCCAGCCCTCCAGCCATTTTTATAAATAAAGATTTACTGGAACACAACTGTGCTCATTCATTTGCATCCTTTGTAGGGCTGCTCTTGTGCTACAACAGTAAAACTGAACAATATAATAGATAGAGACCACCTGGCCCATGAAGATAAAACATTTACTCTCTGGCCCCTTAGGAAAAAAAGACCCCTTCTCTTACCTCCATTTCACTTTCCTTTCAGGTGTGGAGGTGGAATAGCTAACAATATTTTCCAGACTTCCCTGAATCTAGGCGTGCAGGGGTTAAGCGGATTCCACTAATCAGATGCATTCATGCAAGGAGTTCAAGAAGGTGGAAGGAACATAGGGGCCATCTTCTGGCTCCTTCTTGACTATTCACTGCTCTCCAGAAAGGTCATGGAAACATGAGGTTTTGACTACAACAGCGTGCCAGCGCCCTTCTCCAGCTTTCTGAGGGTGGAGAAGCAGTTGTGGCAGTGGCCACAGCCAGAGCGGCTTTCTGATCCCAGCTTCCCAGTGCCAGGGTGGCAACTGCAGGGGTGCGCTCTGACCTGGCTTCTATATTTTGCTCTGGAAATCTTTCCCTGAGGCTCACCCTTCCAGTAGCTGTGTAAGCACCTAATTCTCTGTATTAAATCCCTTCTTGTTTAAAATTTATGGCCAAGTTACTGTGTCTTGTACTGACCTCTTGATGCAGAGCCAAGTGGTAAGTACCCACTTGAATCACTGAGAAGTGAAATGACAATGTCTGTGACAGCACTTTATAAACAGGAAAGCTAAGGTGTTCGGGCATCTCCCACATTCCCACCATTACCCCTGACAGCACAGAAACCCCCATCCCTGAAATGCTGATGGTTCCAGAGCACATTCATCAGCTCTTCTCTCTTCTCACTCTGAGAAACCTCACCTCTCCTTCAAGCTTCAATAACCATATAAATCAAGGGTTGACTTATTTGGGGACAAAGACATTTGAAAAAGTTGATACAAAGCTAACTCTCCAGAACAAGGCACGTACATTTAAACGTCAATATAACTTCTGAGGTTCATGGGCCTTCTGAATTTTATCTATGGACTCTAGGTTTTAAAACTCTCATCTTATATACTAACGAGGGTCTATATCTCAAGCCAGATCATTCTCATGAGATGAAGACTGATGTAAGCAACTGCCCACCAGCCATCCCACAGGCATCTCAAACTCAACATGTCCACGTGTGGCGTTATCGCCCCACTGCTCTTCTTCCTGTTACTTACTGCATTAAGTGAGTGACACTAGCAACCGCCAGATGCATGGGATCATTCAGACATCTTTCCTTCCTTCTCCATAAACGACAGACTAGTCCCGAAAACTCTACATCCCTGGCTGCTTTTGAATCTATCCACATTGCACCTCGGTTGTCAGTGATTTGTCTAACCACCCACATCTTTAATCGAGAACTGCTGCAGAGGCCAATAAACTGGCCTCCCTGCCTCCACTCTGTTTTCACAAACCATTTCCTGCACCTTATAACATGCATATCAAATCTAATCAGTCTTTTCTCTGTTTAAAGCCTTAAATAATTCCATGTTATTCTCACCATCAGTCTTCCCCAAGCCTCCCCAAACGGCTCCATGCCCCCACCTTATGAGCCAGCAGTTCCCAGGACAGTGTCTGTCACCCCCAAGTGCCCTTCCCATAATGTCACTTCCTCCCCATGTCCTTTCTCACCATTTTACTTCCTGCTGCCACCTTCCTCTCCCCACCTCCCCCGCCAACACACACACATACACTTTCCTTCTGGCTAAAGCTTCATGATTTAATTCTCAGTCGAGATATCATTTAATTCACTTACTCATCAAATGTTTATTGAACTTCTACCATATACCAACCACTGGGCTAGCACTGGAGACAGAGCAGAAAGAAGACAGTCACAATCCTTGTCCTGACAAGCACAATCTTAGAAGGACATCAGATCAATAGAAGAGTTATGATGAACCCCTAGTTGCCCCCAGTCTCAACCTCAGGCTGAGTCAGGACACGATGCCCACATCTGTGGCCCCCCAGCCCCATCACCATTGTTGACTCACCATTCTCTCCCAGTGATCACACTATAAACTCCTTACAGGCAGGACTATGACTTACCCACCATCTAATTAATTGTCAATGCCTAGTACTGCATCAAACACTCACAAATTGCTTAATAAATCCCTATTGATTATGAGAACTCAGTCAACAAATATCAGCTGAATGAGTCAGCTATGCCTAATTAGGAGTGGCCCTGTGAGGGGAACACAGTGGAAACACTGGGCCAGGGAGGGGCCCCTGCCTGTGTCTGGACTTTGCCAATGCCTCAAATCATAGGGAACATGCTTTCAACTATCCCCAGACTTGCTGCCTGCACTTCATGTTAAGCAGCGATTCCCAGCAGCCTTTCTTGCCTCCAGGATAAATACCTACGTGCCCAACAGTGTACCTAATTAGAGGCACTCCACAGCGACTCTGGAGGCCCTCGGGGCCAGTCACCAAGCTGCGCCCTTGGTCACTGGAACCTAAACAACATAGGAGGCAGGTATGCACAGTGGACTCGACAGCCAGGAGAGGCCCAGGAGCTCAGCCAAGTTAGATCCCAGGAGCTTTGTTCCAAATTCCCTGCCAGGCCAGACCTGAGTCTGTGTGTATAAACTGCCATTTTCCTAATGTGTGTGAATGGTGGGGGATGGGGGGAAAAGGAAAACAGAGTAACTAGGCCCTTTATGAAAGAATAAGGCAGTTTGGATAAATGCTGATGAGATTTTCTTGAATATATAACAATACAAGCGAACATTTATGAAGCACCTGCTATATGCCAGGTTCTAATCTCTTGATGTGCATTACATCATTTAATTCTCTCCATGCCTTGATGAGGTGAGCGCCATTATCATCTCATTTACAGATGGGTGAACAGAGGCCCAGTGAGACTAAGGAGCCTTCCTCGGCTGCCCCCCAGCCAGCAGGTGACAAAGCAGGATGCAAACCACCACAGGTCTGACTTGGAGCCCAGGATCCAAAGCTCTGCACTCACATCCCTGTGAGGGAGGGGCCCCGTTCTCACCTCACCCTGCCAGTGTTCCAGTCTCCAGTGCGGACAAGGCCCAGGCATGTGCTATCAGGGCAGGACTGAGAATGTGTCTGTGTTAAGGGGCAGCCTCTTTGTCTGGCCAGTTGTTGCCATGCAGTAATGAGGGTCTGATGTTGCCAGATCTTCCTGTTTTTCAAAAGAAGGCAGAAAGCTAGATTTTTTACGAATTGGGAATGAGGAAAGAGAGGGATCACAGAAGGCTTTAGCCAGAGGGACTGAGGGGAATATGGTAAAAATAACTGAGGGAGGAAGAGGTTTAGAGATGAAAGCCTGAGTTTCTGGGGTTAAAGATGTCCAGAGGGCTGTAAGAACTCTGGGGCTAAAGCCAAGAACCAGGGGTGTAGATAACAGAGAAGGCTCTGGTTACTTTGTTATCAGCCCACCCCACTTAAGCCCTCAGTTTCACCTAGAAAAGGATTGTCTAAAACACACCACCTTATTTGTTCTGAGGATGGCGAAAACACCAGGCTGATATTAGTTTCCTGGGGTTGCCGTAACAAAGTACCACCAACTGAGTGGCTTAAACAACAAAACTGTACTGTCTCACAGTTCTGGAGGCCAGAAGTCTGAGAGCAAGGTGTCTGCAGGGTCACGTTTCCCCCAGATGCTCTAGGGAAGGCTCTGCTTCTGAGCTATTTTCCTGGCTTCTGGGAGTTCCTTGGCTTGTGGCAGCATAACTCCAATCACACAGTGTTCTTCCTGTGTGTGTCTGTGCCCACATTTCCCTTTTTATAAGGACACTAGTCATATTGGATTCGGTGCCCAACTTATTTGAGTATGACCTCATCTTAGCTAATTATATCTTCAATGGCTATTTCCAAATAAGGTCACAATATGAGGTAAAGGGAGTGAGGGCTTCAACTTCAACATATGGCTTTCGGAGGACCATGGTTCATCCTGTAACAAAGCTCTAAATGAAAGTTTCCTTTCTTCCAGAGTCAGGATCCCTATGTAGAGGACTAAGGCATGTCATCTTTTGTCCATGGAAAATTACTATGTTCAAGGGACCATGCAAGTCCTAAAGGGAATATAAAAATGAATTAGATCCCAATTATCAAGGGCCTTCCAATGGAGCTGGAGGGAGAAGACATACACAAAAGCTATCCTAACAATAAGTAGGTTATAATTGATTTGAAAGGAATATAAATGTCATAAGAATCAAACAGAGGGAGAGAAGTCACTTTTTTCTGTAAAAATCAGGAATTGATCCTTATGTAGAATTTGACCACAGTATTGTGAGAGGGCCAGAATTCTAACAGATGGAGACATGCGGTTGGGGCAAAGAAACTGAAGACATTCTAAGTAGATGGAACAGGTTGAACACAGGAGAGAGAAGGCACAAGCTGTGTTTGGATCAGGTCGATTTTCCCAGAAAATTGGCTACATAATGTGGAGTCATGTAATAGAAGACTAAAATTATAGTTTGGGGTCTGTTAGTAGAGCCCTTCATTGGCAGGAAAAGGAGTTTTGAATGTAAATTGGTAAGCACCTAGGAGTAATTTAGGTGGCCAATAAACTAGTTTCTCTAATAATGGCTGGACACTTCTGAAATCCAGGGAGAGATATGGACATCCAGGTACATGAAGATCTTAGGTCCCTAACCAGATTCAATCCAAGAGAATTTCACTGAAACAAATTATAATAAAACTGTCAAGAGCAGAGAAAAAGAGAGAATTTTGAAAGTTAGCAATAGAAATAAATTCATCACATACAAGGGAACCCTCATAAGGCTACATCTGGACTCAGCAGAAACACTGCAGGGCAAGAGAGTAAGATTACATTTCAAAGTTCTGGGGAAAAAATACTATCAATAAGAATACTTTACCCAGGAAAGCTGTCCTTCAGAAATGAAGGATTAAGACTTTCCCAGACAAACAAAAGCTGAGGGAGTTTATCACCACTAGATATACCTGACAAGAAATGCTAAAGACAGTTCTGAAAAATGAAAGGATGTTAATTAATAACATAAAACATGTGAAAGTATATAATTCACTGGTAAAGGGAGGTATATAGTCAAATTCAGAATAATACTGTGAAAATGGTGTGTAAATCACTTAACTCTAATGTAAAGATTAAAATAAATTAACATTTAAAATAAGTATAGACACAATAATTTGTTACTAGATGCCTGATACAAAAAGATGTAAATTGTGATACCAAAAACATAAAATGGGGGTAGGTGTGAAGGCACGGGAGCAAAAGGGTAGAGTTTTTGTATACAATCCAAGTTATCACCTTAAAATATTGTTATAACTATATTTTACATAAGTGTTTTGATAATCTCAAGGCAAAAATAATAAATACACAAAATATAAAAAGGAAGAAACTTAAATATACCATCATAGAAAATCATCATATCACAAAGGAAAACAGCAAAAGAGGAAGAAAAGAACAGGGAACTATGGAACAGCCAGAAAACAATTACAAGATGGCAACAGCAGTCTGTACTATCAATTACTACTTTAAATGTAAATGGATTAAATTCTCCAGTCAAAAGACAGAATGCTTGATGAATTTTAAAAATAACACAAACAAGATTCAGCTATATCCTACCTACCAGAGAGTCACTTCAGCTTTAGGGACACACATAGCCTGAAAGTGAAAGGATGAAAAAAGATATTCCATGAAAATGGAAACCAAAAGGGAGCAGGAATGGCTGTACTTATATCAGACAAAACAAACTTTAAGTCAAAAACTGTAACAAGAGATAAGGACAGTAATTATTAAAATGATAAAAGGGTGAATACATCAAGAGGATATAGCAATTGTAAATACACATGCACGCAGCATTGAGCACATGACTATATTAAGTAAATGCTAACAAAACTGAAGCGTGTAATAGACAACAATATGAAAATAGTAGAGGACTGACTTCAGTACTCAACAATGTCTGGATAGATCATCCAGACAGAAAACCAATAAGGAAACATTGAACTTAAACTACAAAGTAGAACAAAGGGACCTAAAATCATATAGAAAACATTCCACCCAACAGCAGCAGAATATACATTCTTCTCACATTCACACAAAACATTATCCATGATAGATCATATGTTAGGTTACAAACAGGTTTTAGAACATTTAAAAAGATTAAAATCATATCAAGAGAATATTCCAACCTTAACAGTATGAAAATAAAAACCAATAACAGGAAGAAAGCTGGAAAATTAAAAGACATGTGGAAATTAAACAACACACTTCTGAATGGCCAGTGGGTCACAAAAGAAACCAAAAAGGAAATTTAAAAAATATCTTGAAACAACCAAAAATAGAAATACAAAATGCCAAAATCTATGGGCTGCAGCAAAAGCAGTTCTAAGAGGTAAGATTATAGCCATAACACCTACAGTAAGAAACTGGAAAGATTTCAAATAAACAACTTAATTTTATGCCTAAAGGAAATAGAAAAAAGAAGACCTAGCCCCAAAATTAGCAGAAGAAAGGAAATAATAAAGATCAAAGTGGAAATTAATTAATTAAATTAATAATAGAGACTAGAAAAACAATAGAGAAGATAAACAAAACCTGAGTTTTTGAAAAGTTCTTGACAAGGCTTTAGCTAGGCTAAGAAAAAGAGGACTCAAGTAAGTAGAATGAGAAATGAAAGAGGGATACATGAAGTGGATATAGCAATTGTAAATACACATGCACCCAACATTGAGCACATGACTATATTAAGTAAATACTAACAAAACTGAAGGATGTAATAAAACACAAAATAGGGAAAGGATAATCTCTACAATAAATGGTGTTGGGAAAACTGGAATCTATATCCAAATAATGAAACTGGATCCCTATCTCACACCATTCACAAAACATTGACTGGAAATGGATTAAAGACTTAAATGTAAGACCTGAAACTGTAAAACTCCTAGAAAAAAAACAGGTAAAAACGCTTTTTGACACTGGACAATGGCTTTTTGTATATGACACCAAAAGCACAGTCAACAAAAACACACAAGTGGGACTATAATAAACTGAAAACATTCTGCCCAGAAAAGGAAATAATCAACAAATTGAAAAGGCAACCTACAGAATAGGAGCAATCATTCAAAAACTATATCTTATATGGGCCTAATATCTAAAATATATAAGGAATTTATAACTCAATAGCAAAAATAATAATAAGCCCATTTAAAAATGGGCAAAAGACCTAAATAGAAATTTTTCCAAGCAAGACATGAAAATGGTCAACAGGCACAGGAAAAGATATTCAACATCAGTGATCATCAAGGAAATACATCAAAACCACAATGAGGTATCCCCTCATAACCATGAAATTGGATACTATCAAAATGATAAAAAAATAACAACTACTGGTGAAAATGTGGAAGAAGGGAGCCCTCGTGCACTCACTGTAAGAATGTAAACTGGTGCAGCCAATATAGAAAACAATATGGAGGTTCCTCAAAAAATTACAAATAGAAACACCATTCTACTGCTGGGTACATATCCAAAGCAATGAAATCAGTATCTCAACAGGATATCTCCATGTTCACTGCAACATTATTTACAAAAGCCGAGACATGGAAACAACTAAGTACCCATCACTGGATGAATGGATAAAGAAAATGTGGTGAGTGTACACATAGACATAGATAATGGATACATAACAAATCTTATTCACCTTAAAAAAAGAAGGAAATGTTGCCATTTTCATGACATGTATGAACATGGAGGACATTATGCTAAGTGAAATAAACCAGACAGAAAAAGACAAATACTGTACAGTATCACTTATGTGGAATTCAAAAAACAAAAATGTTGAATTCATAGAACCAAATTGTAGAATGATGATTGCCAGGAGTTGGGAGGGTGGGGAAAATGAGGAGATACTCATCAAAGAGTACAAACTTTCTGTTACAAGATGAATAAGTTCTGGAGACCTAATGTACAGTATGGTGACTATAATTAATAATACTGTATTATACATGTGAAATTTTCTAAGAGAGTAGATCTTAAGCATTCTCATCACAAGAAAAGTAACTATGTGAGGTGATGTGTTTATTAGCTTTACTGTAGCATATATTCACAATGTCCATGTACACACACACACACATACATACAATTTTATTTGTCAATTACACTTCAATAAAGTTGGAAGAAAAAAAGTGGTTCTCCTATCCTAGTGCCTAGGATGCCTTACAACTCCACCTTTTCCCCATCAGAGACCCTCTTCAGATTTGATGGTTCTCAAGAGAAGCCCAAGACAGAATATACTGGGGCAGCTATTTTGGGGGCTTTTTGAATCTAATAAAGCATCATAACTTTGATCTTTATGAGAACATAGATTCTGAATTCTGGGTCAGACTTGCTGTAGCCCACTGATCCTAGTGCTGTCTTGGGAGTCCAGTAATGCTGACTCCAGCTTTGACAATCAAGATACAGTTGACCCTTGAACAACATGAAGGTTAGGGGCACCAACCCTTTGCACAGTCGAAAATCCACATATAACTTTTGACTTCCAAAAACTTAACTACTACTAGCCTACCATAGACTGGAAGTCTTAATAATAATATAAACAACACATATTCTGTATGTTATATGTATTATATAACATTTTCTTACAATAAAGCCAACTAAAGAAAACGTTTTTTCAAATTGTTGCATATCTTGAAAAACTTTTCCAACACATTTATTGAAAATAATCTGCTTATAAGTTGACCCATGTAGTTCACATTTGTGTGTCGTTCAAGCATCAATCATATTTGCCACACATGCTAACACTGTTTAAGTAAGCATATATCCTAATGTATTTTTGTAACCAGCCTGTAAGACTCAGGCAGTAGAGCATCAGGATCAAGTCAAGCTTACCATTTGTACGGCCCAGGGCAAGCCACTTAACTTTTTGGGGACTCAGTTTCTTCATGTATAAAATAGGGATAACAGTATCTAAGACCTCAGATTATTGTGAAGATCAAATGAAATAATATAAAGCATTTTGCATTATTACTGGAATAGAGTAAGCAATCAGTAGATAGTAACTGTTAATTTCACTGTTTTTATTACTGTTATTATTATACAACTATGAGTCTAGCACCAATTAATTCATCTAGACTCTCCATGAACACAGTGGATAATAAATTCCATCTAAAAGCTATTCTCAAAAAATATATATTTTGTCAAGGTGTGTGCTGTTCATGGCAGCTAAGATGTGTTACCATGGCCACTGCAAAGCAGTTGTTCCAATTAAAGAACACAAATCCTAGTAACTTAAGAGATGGAAACTGAAGGGAGAAGTTCCCCACCAGAAATAAGTTCTCTCTTACCTTACAGGATTTTTGTTTTTTTAATTCCAGAAATCTGACTAGTGCTATTATGTTAAAACCAAATACTTTTCCGTTTACTTCTGTTCAATTGTAAAGACAACAGCTCTTTAAAGTAAATGGGCCATTTTCATAACAAGTAATGCAACATCAACTTAAACACAAAAGCAGTTCCTTATGTGAAATGCTCCAACGAATCAACAGAAAAGACAAATGCTATCATAAAATAATGAGGAAAGGACATGAATGAGAAATTCACCCAAGAAGAAATATGGTTGAGAAATATACATAAGATAAATGTTCATCTGCATTTACCATTTTTAATGTGATCTAAGACAATGAAGTTTTATCACATAGGTAAGGGTGTTAGCAACACAGCCCTGTTACATACCACCCAAGAAATATGACTTGGCCACCCACACATGTCAACCTGGCAACACAGATCAAAAGCCTTAAAATGCATTTGTTATTCTAGGAATTTATCCTAAGGAAATAACCACCAATGTACATAGAAATATAATGAGTGGTTAAGAGCGTGGCCTCTAAAAATCAAACAAATTTAAGTTTTGTCTTTTCTACTTACCATCTAGCCTTTGGCAAGTTACCTACCTGTTCTTTATCTGAGTTTCCCCATCTGTTAAATAGAAAGAATGATACCTATACATCACAGGGTATGAGCCGAAAAGTGAGAACATAAATAGAAAAAATGTAGGGCTTCAAACATTAGCTATTATTCTTAATGGTTAAGTAAATCATGATATATTGATAAAGTAGAATACTGTAAAGCCATTAAAAATGGAGCAAGCTCAAGCAAATTAATGCTCAGCCTACAGGCCAAACTTGGTCCACTGCTTGTTTTTGTAAATAAAGTTTTATTGGAACATAGCCATGTTCATTCACTTACCCATTGTCTAGGACTGCTTTTGCACTACAACAGCAGTTAAGTAGTTGAAACAGAAACAGAATGCCCCATAAAGTCTGAAAGATTTACTATCTGACCCTTTATTGAAGAAGTTTGCCAACCCTTGGTTTAGAAGAATATTTACTATCATGGGAAAATGTTCTGCATCTATTAAGTGAAAAGAAGTTTTCCAATAGAAAGTAGGGTAGGTCTCCATTTTTGTTAAAAATATGTACATAGAAAAAAAAGCATGGAAGTCGGTACTTTAAATGTTTATTATAACTCTCTGAATGAAGGTATTCCACATTTACTTTCTTCTTTGTGTTTATTTATAATTTCTGATTTTTAATAGCAAGCATGAGCCATTTATACATTAAGAAAAAAAACTTAAGAAACTAAGAAGGAAAAAAGCTGTTTTAATTGCAACGTAGAAAGAAGACAAGTACTCTAATATAAAACAAGATGGAAAAATGTTTTTAATTGGTAAGAGACATGGGTGTGTATCCTTGTCTTCATTTCTTCTCATTTTCTCTCACAGATAAGAATGTGAAAAACAGGGGGAGAGGGAAGCAAGCAACCAAGGAAGGAAATGTGATAGCAGAATTGTTACATGATGTGGACAGCAGCCAAGCTCAATACTTCCTAAGATAAGTTTGTAAAGTTTAGAGAAACATTAGAAATCTTCACACCAAAGATTCAGTTACAGCATCTACTCAGTGTAAGCAGAAGTCATGTGGCACCAAATCTCACCTGGGAAAGATAACAGGATATGTTTCAGGGATGCTTCATCAACAGGTCTGTCCACCAAATGTTTATTTACTGATTACTTAGTGCCAAGCATTTATAATATCATAAGGAGATGAACACAAACTGTAACACATAAAAAAATAAAAATATTTATGTGGGGTAGCTCCAGAGGGAAGGGTGTTCCCAGCCAGGGTGAATCTACTATAAAACCAGTGAAACTGAAATAAGTCAAGGGAAAAGACAGGCTGGGAGAAACCACCATTTTTTATTGCTCACAGCTTGCTCGAATTTGCTGGCTAAACCTGACCATCTCCTCCAGCTCCAGCTCATGCTTTAACCCCTACTTCCCACCCTCCCCTTCTGGGAGGAACTCCATTGGTGTTCCTTGGTGATTGGCAGGCACCAGACCAATTATGTACTAGCAACAGAGGGGAGGAGAGAATGGCCATTTTTCCTCTCCACCCCTTTCCCCAGATTGAGGTTTTGCAGTGGTAAACACCTATTGACATGGAAATGAGCTAAGACTAGGTGGGAGATTCCGGAAATTCTGCAATTTATCTCACATGTGAAATAGAGGGGTGAGTGAGGATTCTTATCAAGGAGAATCAGTTTGGGGATTTTACTCAGATGTTAATGGGGTGAATGATGCTATACCAACCACTGAATTCCAGAGGGAGAACTGTTGCAGAAGGGCAAACAGGAGTGATTTCTTTTTGCTAAGCCTGAGGAGGATTCAAAGAGAGATGTCCTTTTGGCAGCTGGACATGGACATTTCAAGTTTGGAGAGGGGAGAGCAATTTGGGGAATCCCCAAATCAGTGTACAGAGCACTGGACTTTGCCCCCAGAGACCATGCAGAAGAGAAGAGGATCAAGGATTCATAGGGTGGGCAGAGGGGGCGACTCCAGTGATGAAGGCTGAGAAAGAATGGGCAGAGACTGGGGCAAAACCAGGGCTGGTTAAATGTGCTCAAGAACAAACTTCTCCAGTATTTAAATTTTGCTTAATCTGAGCTGTTTTAATAATTTATGCATCTGTAAGCAGCAATTGTGATTAATGACTCTCCCAAAGTACACAAACCTTCTTTGAGAATGCATTTTTCTACAATTTTTCAGCCTTTTTCTGAGCAGGACACATGCATTATACCCTTCCTCATTTAGAGCCATGTGCTAAGAGGAACATAAATGGGAATCCATTTTTGGTTTTGCTTTGTTTTGGGCTAAAACACAAACAACAGATGGGCTAATGAGGAAGAGAAAGAAGTACAGCAGTACATTGTACTCAATCACAGTCACAATTTTAAAGTAATACCAGAAAATACCTAGAATGTGGAATTGGTCTTTGGAGGGGGTTGATGACTACCATTAGGGTGAATCTAAATACCAAGTGCTTAGACTATAGCACAGTCCTCTGCCAGGATTGGTTTGAGTGGCATGGCTTATGGTGGAAGGTCCAACCCTGCCTCATAGAGAAGTCATGGGAAGTACTGTGCAGGACATCAGACCCCAGGTCAGAAGGTCCGGTTTTGCCACTAAAGGCTGGATGACACTAAACAAGACTGTTAACCTCTCTGAACCGCAGTTTCCTCAATCACAAAGTAGAGATAAATAGTATCTCACAAACATATTTATTTCACAGTGTTTCACAGACATGGTATGAAGGATATGGAGTGCTGAAAGGAACTATAAAATAGAAGTGCATATTTTTTTCCAGAGTTGTTGAGGTATAACTGACAAATACAACTGTATATATTTAAAGTGTCCAATAGGATTTGAGATATGCATACATTGTAAAATCATTGCCACAATAAAGTTAATTAACACATCCATCATCTCACATAGTTACCTTTGTGTGTGTGTGTGTGTGTGTGTGTGTGTGTGTGTGTGTGTGTGTGTGTAGGTGGTGAGAAAGCTTAAGGTCTATTCTCTTAGCAAATTTCAAGTATGTAATATAGTATTATTAACTATAGTCACCATGCTGTACATTAGATCCTCAGAGCCCAATATCTTAAAACAGAAAGTTTGTACCCTCGAACAGCATTTTCCCATTTCTCCCACTGTAATGCCCCTTTCCTCACAGGCAATAGCAACCATGATCTTTCAGAGGTGATGTCAGCCTGAGCAAACACTGGCCCATGGCCTGAAAAATGCAGGTCCAAAAAATGAGCCCTCCATAAAGGAAACATACTATTCAAGGAGTGAATGACAGGACTTGTGTGTTATTTATAGCATATGAATGTACACTGGTTTCCGAGTTATCTTGTATACCCATTCTCCTGTTGGCCTCTCCGTGGGTTCCTGGAAATGAGTCAGCACTATTCAGAACCACTGGGTCTTGGTTCCTATGGAAATATTTTCCAAACAAGGATGTCTGCAGATGATTTTTCAGTCTTCCAAACCCCTAAAAGCAAAGGCTGCAAACTTCTCTGCAAAGGATCAGTCAGTAAATATTTTAGGCTTTGCTGGTCATGTGGTCCATCTCTGTCACAGCCACTCAACTCTTCCATGGTAGCCATAGACAACTCAGAAATGAATAGCATGGCTGTGTTTTCATAAACGCTTGAGTTATGAACACTGAAATTTGAATTTCACATAATTTCACATGTTGTGGAATAATGTTTTTTTTAAAAACCTTTTCTAACCATTTCAAAATGTGTGCTACAGAAAAACTGGCATGGGCACAGTTTAGGTCCAAGGGCGAGTAGTTTACTGACTACTGTCCTAAAGTTGTGACATATCATCAGCCACAGGAGACTTTTTTCAACTACTACCTCTCCTTTCCAGGAAGGCAGTGAAGTTCATGATATTAATAATTCCTTTCAGGAAGAAAAAAACTCACTTCAATCCCTCACTGACAGTTAGGCTTTATCATCTGTTTCCTTGACTAGCTCTTTAGAGGGGTTCATCTGCCCAAAGTCGTTTCAACATCCAGGTCAAGTTCTTTCTTGGCAGTTTTACTGCCAACACTATCACTTGTGCACTTTTTGATGGCAATTAGGTGTCACAACTCCTCACCAGAACATGAAAAGTGGTAGAAAGAGGCCACAGGAGGGTCAATAGATTGGCACTTTCCTCACAGGATAAGGGGAGTGCATTTTGCCAGTACTCTCTTATTGCTTAAAGAAAGTGTAAGGTCATGCATGGTCTTCTATTATACTCATGAGCAAAGTGTTTATTAATTGTATTGTTCAGAACCATAATTTTTATACATTCTAAAATATAACAAGGCAAACAGTTCTATAAGGAATGCACAATATATGGGGCTATAATAAAGGGGGTTTTCCTTTATTTATTTTGAATGCATCTGCTTGGTCATTTCCCCCCAGTGGCAATGGCTTGTTTGTATCCCAAGCAGGACCTAATATGGGCACTCAGTAAGGAGGGAAGGAAGGTCTTTAACTAAAACACTCCCCATCTTCACTGTCAGTCACCAAAGGCTCCTCTTTTCTACCCTCAAATGGATTTTAGCCAATGTAAACAGACAACCCAGATTTAATTTAGATTGCCATACATCTACCATTCCAAACACTGAAAGGTAAACCAACCCTTCAGCACATCCCCTCCCTAGCTATGAAAAAAAGATGAAATTTCCAATTATCTTTCCTTCCCTTTTCTAAGATAGACAGTGTATAGGCAGAACAATGCCTTCTCCCTCAAATATATCCACATCCTAATCCCCAAAACCTGTGCATATGCTGCCTTGCTTAGCAAAAGAGACTTTGCAAGTGTGATTAAGTTAAGGATTTTGAGATGGGGAGCTCATCCTGGGTCATCGGGGTGGGCTCTTTGGAATCACAGGTTCCTACAAGAGGGAGGCAAGAAAGTAGGGCCAGAGAAAGAGGTATGATGACAGCAGCAGAAGTCAGTGATGCAGGGTCATGAGTAAAGGAATGTGGGCAGCTTCTAAGAAAAGGAAGGAAGTGGATTCTCCCCTTGAGGCTCCATTAGGAATATAACCCTGTCAAATCATTTTAGACTTCTGACCTCTAGAATGGTAAGAGAATAGACTGGTTTTGTTTTAAGCTGCTAATGTTATGGTAATTTGTTACAGCAGCAATGTGAAACCAATACAACAGCTTCTAAAAGTGTTTAAGAGAGAATTGTAGTATCTAACAAGACAGCCACTTCATATTATTGCATCTAACCCTGAAGAACGAAAAGGAAGTTCTACTCCTCTCTCAAGCTGGGTCCCACCACTTCAGAAGTACTGACATATAAATAAAATGAGACACAATATGGAAGGTTGAGAGAGGTGAGTGGGCAGGTAAAGAACAGTGTAGTCATATACAAAAAGCATTAGCCAGGATGACTGCAAAGCAGCAGATAGAAATGGAATGTGACTTATTTATAGCAAAGCCTGCCTCCCCTCTCAAGTGTGTGACAGAAGAGCTGTTTTAAAGTTTTATTCTTCAAACTTGGCTGCAGAACTTGGCTGCTTCTCAGAACTGTGCTTTTGTATTTAGCTTGAAAACTTAAGAAGAACCCCATGGTTAAACTGTAGGCAGAGGTGGTGCAGTCAGGAAAAATGCTGTGGGGAGTGGAAAGAAGTTGAAAAGTTATTCTTATTGAGTTAGTTGCTTAAGAAAAACAAATAGAGAATAAAATAGCAAATGACTTGGAAAAGTTCCAAGTTGAAAATTTCTGAATGCCCCGGCATTGAGGCTGTCAAGATGAAGGTGGTATTGCAAACCCAGTCAGCCATTAAAAGGGGGGTCTGGTGTAGAAAAGAGAGAAAAGAAAACCCTAATTATTAGAAATCCCCTAATTATTAGAAACCCCCTCAATCTGTTTCTGTAGTTCAATAAACTTTGAGAAAAACCCAAGGAAGCCCAGTCTACATATGCAGAAACCAATACTGACCTTCTAGAAAACAATATATATCAGGAGTTATAATACAGGTTGTGTTTTTGACTTAGGAATTCTAAATTTTGCTATTAATGACAAGTAAGAGAATAATTAAACTATGGTATGTTATTTACTCAGAATGTAATGCCACGTTTAAAACTATGATTATGATTCTGGCACAGACTGATGTTTAGGATATGGGAGGGCAACACAAATTAGTGCATACACTATGATTACCCACTAGATTAATATTATACATATATATATATGTATATGTATACTGTTGATACAAATCAAAAACTGCAAAGAAACAGACAAAATGTTACCTGTAGTCATAGTTGTATGGTAGGAATATTTGAGGGTTTTTTTCTATAGTTCACACCTTGATTTTTTTGAAGTTGAATTTTCTTTTAAAATGGAAAAACAATGATTTTTTTAAAAGGAAGGGAAGAAAGAAAATCAGTTGGCAGAAAGTTCAGCTTTACAATGTTTTACCATGCAACTTTCAGAACTAAAACTATTATTCTAGTTTTCTTGTTTCAGGATCTCCATATAAAGAATAAGGCTATTATTATATCACGTATACGTCCTAAAGTTAGTATTATAAAATATGCTGCCTCCTAAATATGTGTTTTGTTTTCTGATCACCACACCTCTCCTCACACAACTCCTATCACCTAAAATCATTTCTTGGCTCTCTTTCTACTGGACCAAATCATACCCTTTCGTAAAGATGCAATTCAAGTCATTTTCTCTTCAGATTTCTTCCTCCTTGTCAAGCCCATGCTGTCCACACCTACTTTCCCGTAATTAATAACAAACAGCCCTGAGAGCTCTTTTGTTGTTCTTTTTACACATAATTCAAATTCTCTGTTCTTAAAAAATTCACAGGCTTTGGACTAAAGCAAATCTAGATTCAAATCCCAATCCCAGTTACTGACTCCTCCTGGTCCTTATCTGTAGTGCAGGGTGCCCACCACCTACCTAACAAGCTACTCTGAGCTTAAGTGATTCGGCATATGAAGAGAATCCAGTGCAGTATCTGGTATACAGTGGGTGGCCAATAAATGATTATTTTCCTCCTTAATCTTGCACCAGCCGCCCTGCACTGAAAAAAGTACTAAAGGTAGTTCTTCGGACAAAAGAAAAGGATCCCAGAGGTAAGCACAGAGATGTAGAAAATAATTAAGAGCAATGGAAATAATGATTTTTAGTCAATCTGCATTGCCATTATATTTATCAAATAAAACAAAAATTTTTACATAATGCATGAACAAAACCGAAAGCTTCTGTGATGACTGCCCTTGCACTGTTCACCATGTAACTTATTCACTATGTAAGAATTTGTACTCCATGTAAGAATTTGTTCGTTATGCATCAGAAGATTGGAGACTGACGAAAATTAGGCTTGGGGTGGATTAATGATTGTGCATTGAGTATTGACCCCCCTATACAGAAATTTATTGTGGTTAACAACTATTTGATCAATAAATATGAGAGATGCCCTCACAAAATATATATATATATATATATATATATATATATTTATGTATAAACACACTTCCAATTGTAAAATAAATAAGTAACCGGGATGTAATGTATAGCATAAGGAATATAGTCAAAATATTGTAACAACTTGGTATGGTGCTACCTGGTACCTAGAATTATCATGTATATAAATGTTGAATCACTGTGTTGTACACCTGAAACTAATGTAATGCAATACTGTTGTCAACTACCCTTCAATAAAAATTAAAAAAAAAAAAATTTTATAAGACAAAAATGATTAAAGCCTTGTAAGGTGTTAAAAATGAAGAATAAACATTCTGACCATATGCCAGGATGTCAGTGACCATCTTGCTTTCAAGGCAGCTATTAGATCAGCCAGAACAAAAGCCAGTAATCTGACTATAGGACCATCCCAAATATGAATCCTATCCCAACATAATTATTTAACTGATTCTTCTACAAATATTTGATTTATTTATATCTTTGGATACTATTCACCACAGAGATATGAATATTCTTTTGGAGTGGATATATGTCTATAGTTATATCTGTATCTTTGCATATTTTCCATTCCCTTATTGCAGTAAATTTTTAGAAGTGGAATGCTAATCAAAAGATGTGTCCATTTTCAGTTTTGATTTTTACTGGGAAGCTCATAGAGCTTTTTTTTAAAAATGATTCTCCTATCCCCCCATGATTCTTAACACTTTGTATTTTCCTTTCATAGAGATCTTTTAGCTTTTAGTTTTTCTTGTTCAAAATCCTGAGAATGGGGCATTTACTCTATGGTCACTCAAATTCTCCATAGCATAAGGATATTGCAAGGGACGGTCAATAGCTAGAGAAATGAACTGTCTGCCAGAATGTAAAATGTTAGACTCTTTGAAATGAAATGGGGAAAAAAAACTTAGAAAAGTGCAATGATGACTTAAACACAGCACAGGCTTTTCAAATTAGAAAGTTACACTCGTGGAAACACATCATATTAAACCACACTGAGCTTTTCTCCACACTAAAAATACCATCCTTTTCATCTGTGGACACTGATACCACTGGCCTGGGACATGCCCGCACTCCTGTCTCCTGCCAGGCAAGATAATATGATGGGGAGCTTTTCCTCTGGCAGGTCTAATCCTAGGGGAAAAGGAAAACAGAAGTTTTTCCTAAGGCAATAAAATACCTTCAAAATATTTAATGAACAGAATCTTCAAATGCAGTTGAAACAATTAAATTAGTTACCCAGAACACTTGCTGAAGTTAGTACTTGGGAATTTTACTTAATGTTTAAAAAAATGAAAGAATGAAAAGAATGAAAGCCCTGAATGTTCAAAACCAAAAAGCATTTCTTTTCAAACATACTACTTACCTGATTTTAAAGTTTCACTTGGGCTAACTTTTTAAAGAAAATGGAAAAGCAAACAAAGCTATGGAAAAATAGACAGATAATAAAATATAGATGTCCTTATTTTAGATTGTGAAAGCCCTAGAATGTTAGCACAGGAAGTACTTTGGAGACACCCAGCCTCGCTAACCGCTAGCTTCCCAAATGACAGAACTGGACACAACAAAATGCAGGAAACAGTTTTGTGTGGCCACAAGTGAACTGGTGGAACAGCCACAATACCCAGACATCCTGGTCCAGTTAGGCACCTTTTTCCATGACACTCTTGATTTATCTACCTACAAGTAGGAGAGGGGCAGGAAATCCAGTTCTACAGTTATTTGGTTCAAAACTTTGTTGGTCCCAGGAAACTTTCTGACAACTGCCAGGTGTAACCAAGTGGAAAGATCCCTCCCCATTCCTCCTCATTACTTTTAAATCCATTCCATCTCATCAGTCACCAAATCCTATTGATGCTAACTCCTAAACATCTCTCCAACACATCCTTTCATCCACATTACCACTGTTGCTGATTTGCACATCACATTTTCCTCATCTGAATTCCAGTAAAACTGCCAAACTATTCTTCTGCTGCTAATGCTACCATTTCTCTTACATCCTCCACATTGAACATAGGACTTCCCCATTTCAGGTCCTTTGGTGGACAGTTTCCTTAGGAAGTAAAACAGGGTCTCAATGACTTCCCTTTGCTTTGGGGATAATACCTGAATGAGTCAGAACCTTATCAGTAAATAAATGGCACACATAGCACAATTCAAGGTTTATCTCACAAAGAGGTGGCAGAGTATAGGGGAATGATAAGAGAACACCCAAGAACCTCCAACCTGTGGATGCAGAACTTGGGATACATGGCTTCTAAAGTGGCTCACAAGTATCTCTACTTTCCAGTACTCCTGCCCTTGCGTAAACACCATCACCTGGTGGTGGAACTTGTGACTTGCTTCTAACAAAAGGGATGGAATGTTATGTCCAACATTAAGCTATAAAACAGTGAGACTCCTACTACCAGTCCCCTCCTCTGCCTCTTCTTCCTTGCTTGCTCTGATGAAACCAGCTGCCATGTTGTGAGCTGCTCCATGGAGGGACACATGTGGCAAGGAACAGAGAGTGGTTCTAGCCAACAGCCAATGAGGAGGCAAGACCATAATTTCAATAGCACTTGAAGAACAAAATCCAGCCAATAACCACATGAGTGAGCTTAGAAGTGGTCCTTTCCCCATTTGAACCTTCAGATGAAACTGCAATCCCAGCCAATATGTTGATTGTGGCCTCATAAGAGTACTCAAACCAGGGGGCCCACCAAATCTGCACTTGGATTACTGGCCCACGGAAACTGTGACATAATAAACGTTGAGTTTAAGCTATTGAGTTGTGGGGTAATTTGTTATGCAGCAATAGATGACTAATACCAGCTGGAACCACCCAGAGGATGAAAAGATGGATAGAGGAAAAGGGTATCAGGGCCCAGAGATGCAGAGTAGGCTGTCTTGAGAGGAGCAATGACCTCCATTCAGTCAAGGGACACAGCCAGTGCAAGACCTTACAAAATAGGATCCAGGGGAAGAAATAACTGACTTTACTTCTCTTTTTCCCTCTCATCTCTCCCCAGGCTTCTATTGACCAAATTCGATTGAAATGTGGAGATCACAGGGGCCCTGTAGATGTAGTCTACCTTCCCTCTGGGATGGAGAGCAGCACGGAGAGGCATGGGGCAGGGGCATGGAGATGCAAAAGGAAGATACACTGTCCAATGTTTGGCATGATGTATAAGATCTTCATGACTTGGCTTCAATCTCCCTATCCAGCTTCATCCCTTCAGCATAGAAACCTAGCTCCAGGAAAAGAGCCACTTAAAGTTTCCACTTGGTTTATAACACCACAATTCTGTCCCTTTGCATATGGAAGTTCCTCTGCCTCCTCCACTTTTTCTCCCCTTCTCTGCCACATCAATTCCAATCATGTTTCAGGAATTAATGCAGGTGCCCAATCCTCTGGATGTTTTCTATAAAATCACCATCCTCTCTCCTGCTATGGACCTCATGACCCTTGTACTTTGTCCCAGAGCCCTCAGCTTGTCTCACCAGTTATATAATGCCATTGTTGAGGTACCCATCTCTGCCCCATGGACCAAATGATACTGCATACATATTTGCTTATTAAATAGTTTCTAATTCTCATGCACCTTGGCCAACAGGATCTGGAGGTTCCCTGACTCTCAGCTGTGCTGGACTCTGCAACTGTCATCTATGATTTCCAAAACAATGTCTTATTCCCAGCTTTCTCACCAGACTTGTCTCTTCCAGGCTAGGATTTTCCCCTTATTGCTGCATACCACTGCCTGTGTAACTAAAATAGTGCTACGTTTACTTTCTGGAAGTATGCCTAAACAAACTTCTGCCCAGGACTTCAAAGGACCCAAATCACTAGGGAAAGAGATCTTGGGGTGTCAGAGCCACACAAAGGCAAAACCTACATTCCTGTAGTGAAGGAGTGAATAACTAGAAACTAATGGGTTAAGAAAGCCAACAATCGTAAGGCTACTTAGCAACTCCTTTGATATGCAATAACAGTGGCTCTTTCTCCTTTCCCTAAAACACAGAATTCATCCTCATTACATATTACCGATAATTTCCAGTGCTGCTATTTAAACACTGTTTCTACTATCTGTGTGACACACAATCAGGACTACACAATGATAACTGTACAAATGTCTTAAACATTATTAGTGAGCCAAAGAAACGGGTCACCACCAAGTTAACTGTTAAATGTTAAATCATTTACAATTAAAATTATTTTTCTGATGCCTGACTACATTAGGTTTTATCTCAGTCCAATTTAGGTTACATAGGACTGTTTAAAATATTTCAAGAGAAGTTCAGAAGATCCTTAAACATGCCTATAGTCTTACAACATTGTTTTGACATCAGGAAAGTGTTTGACCCCTGAGAGATCAAAAAGTTACAGAATGAAACTTTGAAATCGTTGCAGAAAGGTATGTGTACATTATCTAGCCCCTTCCCCTCACTTTACAAAAGAGGAAATGAAGCCAAAGTAATACTGTACTCATGAAGCTGATGGTGAGTACATGGGGTTCATTGTATCATGCTTCTTGCTAATTTGCATGGACACGAATATATTCTTTTTCATTGTAAATTTATTATTTTTGTATCAGAAGTATTTCATCATTGGGAAGGAAGGAGGAAAAGAAAGAGGAAAGGAAGAAGATGAAATAAGAAATAGAGCCAGGATAATGAAAGTCCCTATCCAGAGAACAAAAACAGCAAGTGTGAGAGCTGGGGCCAGATATGCAGAGCTCTCTGGTCCCCATTTGGCAATTTCTACCACACTGTATTGCCTCTGACCCAAGTCTGGGCCAACATAAGCTACAGTTTTATCTCTCCACCTACCATCTAATTGTCCTGAGTTCTATCAAATCAAATAACCAGTAGAGCTGGAAATTTGTAGCTCTTTGCAGCCAATGCTCCAGCAAACAGAATGAAGCTTGGCATTACAAATGTTCAAAGCCACCACTATTCAAAGCTCCAAGAATAAGCATGAAAACCAATGGTCTCCTACACAGTATTTTCACTGATTTAATGTAACCAATGTCTGGTAAGTCCCAGCAATATGGTAATGGCCGTTTGTGACTGATAACATGGCAGCAGAGGGGACACTGCTGGGCAGCCAGGTTGCCTGGAAACAGTCACAGTTTCACTGGGAAATTGTGACTTGTTTCATGCAAGTTATGTATCTTCTCCATACCTTAGTTTTCTTATCTATAAGGAGGATATTGACTAGATAATTTCTGAGATGAAGGAACTAAAATCCCTTAATTCTAATTCTATGACAGGAAACTGGTTCTTCTACATCTTAAGAGATGTGTAAACAATTAGGAAGTCAAAACTCACTTCAAAACATCAACTTCCCCACTATTTTGCCACAAATTATGTACCTGGCTATTGTAAAAGATGCTAAAAGCCTGCATTTCAAATTTAGCTGGGCATCAGATTCTCCTGAGAACATTCCAAAACTCAGATTATTAGGACCCCTGTTCAGACCTCTTAAATAAAAACATCTTGCAGGTTGGAAGGGGTTCTTTGAGCATCAGCATTTTTATAGAGCACTCCTAAATCATCTGAAGTACAGCTAGGTTCAAATATCATCACTATGTTGGGCAATTCAATGACCCAGGATGTTTTGAATCCAGGAATATAAAAAAAAAGTTATCAGGTCTTGGAAACTTAATGAATAATTAAAGTTCTCTTTTAAATAGATTCTTAATGTGACCAATACATTTTTCATACACACCTCCAATCCAAAATGTGAATATGAGGGATGAAAAACTATATTAGAAAGTCGGTTCAAGTTCAATAAATAAATCATACCTTGGGAAAGTACAGCTTCTCACAGTTAATGACATGGAAAACATGAAAAGAAAACGAAGATTATACTGAAAAGTGTGGGCTTAAGAAACCCACCCATCGTTACGCATACGCTGGAAGTTTACCATCCCAAATGGCACGTAGAAGTCATAACACCATTACAGACAAAATCATTCCACTTATTATTGGGAAGTTCATTCAAAAACTCCATTTCTCTAGATTTGACTTTTTAAATATCAGCATCTGAATCAACACAACGCAGTCCAAGCAAAAATTTCACAATGAAAACTTCTGACACAAGGAACAACAAACAAGAGAAAGAAAATAAAAATGAAAGCACTAATCACACACTTTTTAATATAAATTTTTGTTGTAGACCTCTAAGAAAAGGTTTGGTTTTATAGTTATAACCTTGAAAAAAATTAGACCAGAGGACTTCCATTGAAAATGTTTTGAATTGACCTTGGTGACAAGATTCAATCTTTACTGACACCTTGAGGATAGTGTACTGCAGTAGGTAGGTAAGTCTTGGTCAAAGCCAACAGTCAATCTATAGCTCTCGGAGTAGAGACCTATTGTTTAAACACAACCATGGCTTAAGTTACTCAAATTAACTAGGTTTAAATGATTCCAGGTCTTGGACCTATGCTGAGCAATAAGTGTCCCTTCTTTCTCTCTAATAGATTGAACAGATGTCATGTCCCTTTTATAGTATTTAACTAATATTGCAAATGACATGAACACACATATACCCAACACACAAATCTGTCATCAGGAAGCAAGATATATTTATAGCACAAACACCAATGATTAGTGGTTATCTACAGCAATCTATAACTTTGTTTCTAAATTAAACCAAAAAAAAATAAGTTCCCTTTTACCACCTAAAAAGTAAAAATCAAGTTCCCACAAAATTGTTAAATTTTTCCTTTCAACATAATACCAAGCATTCGCATTGAAAGGTGTTTGACTTGCATGGCTTTTACATTTCCTATCAACCTTTAATAATCCATTGATTTCCAGTCTCCTGAGTAATACAAAAATATTTGAACTGTTTACCTGGGTCTTAAAAAAGTAACTCACTGTAAGAATGTACACTAGCCCATTTATTAATGGCACTAACATTTACATATTTTATAATTTATTTCCTCTCTCAGTGTCATGCCTCTATAAGACCTAAACATAAAAGCAAAAGGAGCATTCATTATGAACCACCTCCATGCCAAGCAGGATGCAAGACACTTTATGTACTTTACCTAAATGAATCTTCACAATAACCCCACAAGGTATAGCCTTCCCCCTACCTTTTTTTTTTCCTTTTTATAAATGAAGAAACCAAAGCTCACAAAAGTTAAATAACGGACTCAAAGTAATACCACTGGGTAGTGTTGCAGCTTTAACCCAAGTCTGACTCTGAAGTCCATGTTCCTACAAACCCGGCATAGGGTCTCCCAGTTTGGGGTTACGAAGGTAATGATGAATAAATATCTTTCTAGTATTCCGTATGACTCACTAATTGGTTAGCCCCATTAACCTACTTTTCCTTTACTATAACTTAATAAGCATCTCTGTTAGAGATGGGTTATCTAAGTAGTCTCTTGCAAAACAAAGGATTAAGGAATTTGATACTAAAGCAAGATGAGCTTGAGTTCTATTTGAGAAAATTCACCATACTGGGCATCCATGAATATCTAGTTCAATATTGCCCATATGATGAACAGAGATCAAACACAGTCTTTCAGAATACATAGCACTCAGCAGACAATTCAAATATTTAGTGAAATAAATGAATATTAACTCACTTTCCTTATTAATAGGCAATATAGGTTAAATTTTCACAAACATGCAAACTTTTAAAAGGTATATATTGGGAAGCAGTTATTTCCTCAAATGCAACATGTGCATGAACAAAACTTATGTGTCGTATTTCCTCCCTTTAAAATGTATTCTTCTAAATGTGCCTATTTGAATGACTAGCACCAATGTCCTTTTATAACCCAAGGTCAAAAACCTGGTCACCTTTGATTCTCTACTCACCACCTAACCCTATATTCATTTAGTTTCCAAGTCATTTTAAATTCAGATTCTTTAATTCCTCTGCTCAGTCCCATTCAATTCTGAGGTCTACCTCCCCTGCTAGATTAGTGTCCTCCTTACCTTTCTCACAGATACAGAAATGTACCCCCTACGGCCTCCATTCTCCCTATGCAATGTCCTAACAATGCATTTGGCACACTGAGGCAAGACTTATTCTCCCAAGGAGGTGTTGATTTTACAACTCCTGGCACAAAAGTTTTTCATGATTAAATTGCCGATGATTCAGCATTCTAAAATCTGGCTCCAAACAGACTCTTTTCCCAAAAGCTTACCTCCATTTATTTCTTGTAATTCATCCTATGTCCAAGATAGCTCATCCTGGTTGCTGCTCTCTTTCTCCAACTCTTTGCCTTTGCTGAAAGCATCTCACCACCTGGAATGCTGCTCTTCTTTCCAGCTTTCCACAGAAACCAATCCTACCCATCCTTTAAAACTGAGCTCAAAGACGACTGCTACCCCTGTCCTCTGAGGCTGAAGTAATTGTCCCCTCGCCTAAGATTATATGACACTCTACTTTTACTTCTCTTTTGGAAATTAACAAACTCTATTACAGTTATTTGTTTACATCTTATGTTCCTTTACATCATATGTATGTATCTAATACACACATACCTCTGAATCCCCTAGAGCATCTAGACCCGGTCTTGTACATCCTGTGGTCAAAACACATTTGACTGATAAATGTGACACTAAGGCCTCTACACCAAAGGAATGCATCTCCACCTGCATTGCTTAAGCAATCTTTGGGTTTAAAGAAAACTAAATCACATAATATTTTTCAAGTGTTCAATACCATGTATGACAAAACTTAACTTCCTTGAATTTTAGAATTGGAGAATCAGAAGATATGAGAAGAAAACAGTATTCATTTATCAGTCAAGGCAGTTTAGGCAGAAAACATTTGTCAAGCTGTCAACTATTCAGTCACCCCTACACAGCACACACACACACACACACACACACACACACCACCAGGATCCTTAGCGTTTAACCAGAAGCCTTACTTTGCGATAGACGATCATGTTTGGAGAACTCTCCTCTGCATCAGCAATTCCCACTGCTCTTTGGTCCCCAGATCCCTGAGCCATCCTGGATGTCTTCACTCAAGCTGTAAAAATAAATGAATAGACCATTAAGACATGAGAAAATGGTAAAAAGAAAGCTTTGTAATGTAAAGAACTACATATATTTAGGCAAGTGGCATGAAAACAAGATGTAACTTCTTATTTTCCTCATTAATTTAAAGTATTTTTTTAATTTAAAGGATGATTGAGGTCTTGTTATATACTACATTCTTCTATTCCCAAAGCAGCATGTTCTTTATTGTCAGCCCAGAATCATGTACCCTAGGGGTGAGCATATGTTGATCTTAAATAATCTTCTGAAGACAGATAAAGCCCATCATTTTGAAGTTGATTTTGCCTTACTTAGCAAAACTCACTTTCTGATCAATTCTATGTATTAAAATCTGCTTATTTTTTTTCAGGGAAATGCAAATCAAAACCACAAGGAGATCCCACTTTATATCCACTAGGATGGTTATAATTTTTTTTTAAAATTTTCTTAAAACTCAAATAACAAGCATTGGTAAGGAAAAGGGGAAATCGGAATCCTGCTCATTGTTGGTAGGAATGTCAAATGGTTCAATCACTATAGAAAGCAGTGTGGTGGTTCCTCAAAAAGTTAAAAATAGAATTACCATACAACCTGAAATTTCCATTCCTAAGTATATACCCAAAAGAAGTGAAAAAAAAAAACTTGAACACAAATGTTCACAGCAGCACTATTCACAACAGCCAAACAATAGAAGCAGCACAGTATCCATCAACTAATGAACAGATAAACCAAATATGGCCTATCCCTATAATGGAGTGAAATTCAGCCATAAAAAGTAAAAGTCCTGATACCTGCTACAATACAGACCGACTTCAAAAACATTACACTAAGTGAAAAAAGCCGAACACAAAGGTCATGGTAATGGACTGAATGTTAATGGCCTTCAAATATTCTAGCCCCCACTGTGATGGTATTAGGAAGTAGAGCCTTTGGGAGGTGATTAGCACCCTTATGAAAGAGATCCCAGAGAGCTCCCTTCCGCCACATAAGGACACAGGTGGGAAGGAAACCATCATTGTGAAGAATCAGGAAAGAATCAGGAAGAATCAGGCTCTTCCCAGACACCAAATCTGCCCAAGCCTTGATCTTGGACTTCCCAGCCTCCAGAACTGGGAGAAATAAATTTCCTTCATTACAAGTTCCCCGGTCTAAGGTATTCTGTTATAGAAGGTCGAACAGGCAAAGACAGTCATATGTTGTATGATTCCATTTATATGAAACATCAAGAGTAGGTAAATCTACAGAGACAGAAAACAGATCGGCAGTTACCAGTGGCCAGGGGGAGGAGGGAATGGGGTGACTGCTGAATGGACATGCGGTCTCATTTGGGGGTGATGAAAACATTTCTGAACTAGGTAGAGGTGACGGCTTCACAACACTGTGAATGTACTAAATGCCAATGAAATGTAGGCTTTAAAATGGTTACTTTTGTTATGTGAATTTTACCTCAATTAAGAAAAAAAGAATATTTTTAATTCGGCATTTTAAAAAGCCTGAAAAGATAACAGTTGGACCATGACAACATATGGAATGTTTGAGTAAAGAAGTTCAATGCTTGGGGTGACACTGTTTTGCTAGGTGACCTCAAGCCAGTTAAATAACCTGTTGGGTTCCCTTTGTTAATTTCCTTTTAAACTGAACACATTGAAAGCCTGCCTATGTACCCAGAATCAGGACAAAGCACCTTCCTCTACATTGCTCTCATCAGGAAACGTGAATTCTACTGAGTACTCACAGGAAGGGTCAAATAAAGTGAGTGCAAAAGTATAATATGAAGCCATAAAAGTCCTATACAAATGTTATCCCTAATCTAAGAGCCTGCCTGGGTTATTTGCACAAAATTCAAAGACTTTTCATCAAAGAAACTTTTATAATACCATATTTGACAGAAAAGGCCATTTCAATTTAAAATAAAAACTCAGGAAACATTTTATTATAAAATAAGTTGGTATCAAAGGTCATTCCATAAAAACAAATTTGGGCAGAAAATGAAGAAAACAGAAATTTATGGAAAGAATTTAAATGTCTAAAATATCACATCTGAATAATGTCACTTGCTTTTGTCATCTTTTATGAATAAAGATGCATCTTAAAAGTTAGATTATGTGGAGAGATAAAGAGCATCTCTCTATTATCTCTACCCACTGTTATATGAGTATTCCTATGAATACAGTACTACATGGAAACACTGATTATTATTCTAATCAGTAGTTCTTAAATTTAAATGAACAACACACTGTTTAATTTTTAAACAGCTATTTACTTGCCTACTCCTTTGCCTTGATACAGAATATGACAGAGCATGAAAAACAAAAATTGAGTCATTTATGTATGCTTATTATCTATGTAACAGAGACATTTGGAGTTTCTATTGCTTTATTTTAAAATGAACACTTTCACTTTAATGAGCATATTATCTTCCACCTAGAAAAGTGTGTTATCATAGCAAGGTTGGAAATGACCTAGAAACAATCGTGTCAGCCCTCCCTTCGCCTTTCCCTGGTCACCCCCAACAGAAACACTTCTGTGTGTTTAAATGGGCTGATGTTCCAGGATCTGGACTTCAGTCTGCTAAGTGCATGCAGATAATCTCTGTTAGGAATTTTTGTGAGTCTAGTATGTAGTAGAAGAGCTTCTATTTTTGGTTCCTCTAGCAACTCGTTTTGAAACTCAGACAAGTTATTTCTCTCTTCTGTCTAGAAAGAATCATTTCTAAAATAGTGATACAACTTTCTAGTCTGTATGTCAATAGATGTTAGGGAGAACTGGATGTGAAACCTGCCTAGGTAAGGATGTTCTAATTAAATTCCTTGACTATTAAGCTGGGGTTCATGAAATTAAAGGACTAGATTTTCACTCATGACAATATATTATAAAATGTTTATCTTTAAATGAAGTACAATAAGAATGAAATAGGAGTATTTTTAATTTAGTGGCAGAGAAAAACAAAACCTTCTTTACGTTATTTATATATACTAATTCTAATATTTGAAGAATGTGAATGTTTTTCTGAAAACATACAACTACATTGCAATAGAAAGAAAACATGTTCATAATATTCTTTCCTACATGGCATAAAATGAACAAAAGAGGGAAACGGAAAATGTGTTAAGACCATGCATTTCACAGTCTCCAAGAAGAGCAAAGGTATCTTAGTAGATGCAAGCCGGCTTCTCTCATTAGATAGATCTATGTCTGAATCCAGGCTCCACCACTTACTAGCAGTGTGATCTGGCACAAATTGCTTCATCTCTTTGAACCTCTTTCCTTATCTGCCACAAATCACAGTCCCAGCATAGTGGAAATCTTCCTGAACTGGGAGGTCTGGTTCTGAAACTAACTAGCTGTTGGAATCAGGTCAAGCCACAGCTTCTCTGGACCCCAAATGGACAATAGCTATAAAATGATTTCTTCCATCTCTGACCTAGAACCTCAGAATTTCAAATTTCTAACTTCCCTTCAAAGACTCACTGGAATGTTCCCCACCACTTTTCTTCTGTCATCTCTGCCTATATCCTAGCCCATCTCGTCTATGCATGATAGTGCTCATGCTGAACCCAAAGAACCACAGAACTGCATCTGTTCCCAGACTCAGCATCCCTAGGAGCAATTCCTGCAATACCAGCACCCACCACCAGGTGCAGTGGGATTCAACGTCTGTTCTGGGAACAAACCCCCAGCCTCCACTCAGAAGGCTCCATGCTAGGGCTTGGAGATAACAAAGGTTATGTCTGACACAGATACTCACACAGAAGTATGAGTCTAGGAGGGGTGACAGACATGTCCATGAAAGTGGGACACTGTAATGTGTGGGTGTTCAGTTATGAGCACAGAGCAGAGGAAGCAGAAACTGAGATCAAGGCAGAAGGATGAAAAGGAGTCTGGTAGAGTTAAAAGAGGCCATTCCAGCCTTGGTGACAACACAGGCATGGACACCTGAAGGCCCAGGAGTGGTAGACACCCAATAGAAAAAAACATGAAGATGATGTCATCTCAAAGAGATTAAGTGGGAGACAGCAAAGTGTGGAGAGTGAAAGAACGGAGATTTGCGTGAATCTCAATTCATATGATTTTGTTTACTTGTTTATCAGGGATCTCTTCCATTGGAAAGCCTATTCTGCCTGGGTGTAGTCTTTGTCAATGGGGTTCACCCCTCTACTCCTGGTACCTGGAACAGGGTCTGACACATAGCAGATACTCAAACATTTCTGAATGTATGATAGAACTGATAAGATTTCACCAAGATGTAGTGTATTCCCTCTGGAACATTCTTACAATAACAAGATAGTAAAACTCCCCAACAAAGAAGCCTCTTAATACCAACAAAGACTTTGTTTATATGTATTGAATCACACATGAAGATTTTCCCCAGGATTTATTGATAGGGGCCAGCCCCCAACTCAGGAATCCAATTTGGAATCCATGGGCAATTTGGGTAAGAAGGAATATGTGGGAGGTGGAAAGTATAGTGAAGAGAGACCCTGTGAATAGCAGAACAATTGAGCATCTGTGACTCAAACTCTGATTAGTATATCTTTTTAAAGTTGGGACTGCAATTTACTGCAGACTTACATTGCATTTGTAGCTTGCAGTTACAACAAATGCCAGCTGCTTTCCTTGTAATGTCAACCTCTCTGGAGCAAGCAAAGTCTAGGGTCCAGCAGACAACAGTGCTAAGCCGAGCAGGTAGGAAGGACCTCAATGATGTGGATACGGAAGGGGCTCCAAGAATTGCATCTCAGCAATGGCCACACCAAGGCCCTTGTGAGGCCTTCAGCGATTGGCTCTCCCTCCCTAAACTTCCAGCTCTTCACCTGGAAGATGAGAACCCTTTACTTTGCAGGGTTGCTTTTGAAGAAGGAATAAAATAAGGCATGCAAATTCTCTTGCACAGAATGAATGTAGCAACTGACCAGCAGTCTTGTTTTTGTCCAGTGTTTGGCTCCATGAAATTCCTAGGCCATCAGCAACAGATCACTGAAGAAACCCTTCGTCCTCCCCAGGTGTTCTGACTCAGAGCTTCTGAGATGCCACCTTCAGCAGTTTAACAACCCTCTCAGGTGATCCTGATGCATGACAAAGAGACAGACCACTACAGTTACACTACAGCGCCCCTAAACTCATCATCATGTGCAGCCAAAAGCCTCAGATGTCACGCCCACCACTCTTAGTGCCTAGCCCTCAGAACCCTGTTCAGGGAAATATCCTGCAGGAGATGTAATCAAACCCCGACTATAATATAGTCAGAATATTTATGCTGCCAAATAGGAATTTCTGTTGCTGTTATTTCCTCTCCTCCGTGTAATATCAAATTCATATTGTTTGCCTCAGCCCATTAAAACGCAATGGATTTTTTTCTGACATCACCGATGTTAAGCATTTCAGGAAAAAAAAATTTACAAGATGTGTGCTAGCTCAGTAGTACAAGCGTGTTTATATAGCTCTAATCTGACTGAGTGGGCAGGAACGTCAAGAGGGGAGAATGAAGAACAACAGCTCTAAAGAACAAAAAACTGTTAGAGCACAGTCTGCCGATTTGACATGTCCTACACAGAGGAACCTAAAGTTCAGGTGCTCAGTGACAGATCAAGAGCCTGTTTCAGGCAATGCACCAAAGATCTTAAAGCAAAGTGACAGAGTTCAACCACTAGGCCAAGTCTGGTGGCAATGCCAGGCACCCAGTATTTTACTGGGATGTAATCACTTGATCATTTTGGGGCCTAACAAAAGCTGGTCTAAGGATCTGACCCAGACTAGCAGCCTCAGAATCACTTGTGGGTGATTCTAAAGAGACATATTCTTGGTTCCCACACTCCAGAAGTTCTGATCCAGTAGGCCTAGGGTGGTCCCTGGAGATTTATCACTGAAGCATTCCCAGGTGGTTTGGAAGCACAGTCAGGTTTGGGGCCCACTGGCCTGATTCCCTGGCGCCTGCCTGCTCTTCACCAATCCCTTCATCCTGTCTCACGCTGCCTACTGCCTGGGCAGCCTGGCTGAGGTGGGGCTCCTTTAATTATCCTTGAATTTAGGCAGAAACTCGCTGTAGTGCATAAAGCCAGGGTCCGGGAATCAAAGAACTGGCTCTCACTCCTGGCTATACCACTTAGTGCTGTGTGACCCTGAGCAACCTATCGCTATGCTTAGACTCTCCAAGCCTTGGTTTCCTCCTCTATAAAGTGGAACAAATACTAATCACTATATCAGTGGTTCTCAGCCTTGCCTGCTCACTAGAATTACCCGGGCACGGCTTCGCAGCAACTCTAACAGGGGGATGTTATTATCCAACTCTACAGATGAGAAAAATCAAGGCTCCAGAACATAGGTAACTTGTCCAAATTAAAATAGATTATCAGCCAAGAAATTAAAATTCAAAGCCAGGACTGACTCCAATGCCCACCAACTTTCCAACATGTCAATCTTGGTCTCCAGTGGAATCACTTAAAATATTTCAAACAAAATTTTGTAAATATACAAAATTTAAGTATATACTTATATATAAAATATTTAGCACCTATATACTATATATGTCATACTTAGTAGTAGGTAATTATGGTACATAGTGCAACTGGTACATGGTATATCCTCAACTAATTTGGGTTCTTGTCTTCTACTTCCTGGCATTATCAGTGAATTTGACTTCCTCATACCAATCCTACCTTAAGACATATAAATAATTACAATCCTGGCATTTAAACTAATATACCAAAGTTTCTTATAAAGAAAAATATTTTTGCATTCCCTATAATAAGCAAAAGTCCTAAGTAATCAAGCTAGGAGGGAGAAGTAGAAAGCTCTTCACATAATAGGATGTGCTTGGCCAAGTGATAAGCCTCACAGTCCAACTACTGCAATTGGCTGTTGCAAGTTCAGGTCCACCCAGGCATCCCTCTTACCAGGGATGTGAACTCCACCTTGCTCTGGACACCCCCAGACCCCACCAATGCACCAGCAACTCTTCCTGCCTTTGGAATATTTCTTCTGTAAACAGTATGCGCATTATGTCCTTCTACCTTCTCTCTGAACTTTGACCTTCTGTGACCTTAATGGAAACCTGGTTTCCCCCAAGGACATCCCCTCCCTTGGAGCCCAGTTGTCATTTATCTGAAGACCAGGAAGTAAGGTGAGCTCCCTCTGGGTTTTTCATTGCTGCTTCAAACAATTTCCCTCCTGTCTTCCTACACAAATCCCTGCTCTCCAGGCACCCAGACTATCTGGCTATGTCACTTTCCACCCATCCTCACTATTGTTTCCTACTTCCCTCCTGTTAAGCCTTTTCATTTCCTAAATACTCTGGCTTCTGGTTCTCAGAGGTTTTCTCCTCCATCCCTTACTCCTTCATCAATCCCAGTGACTTCAACATGAGAGTCAAAGACCTATTTAAAAAGCTGGTTTCTCCGTTCTTTTACTTCTTCACCTGAACCTTTTCTCTCCATCCCTCCTCTTCAGCCAAGTCTCAGGTAGCCACATGCTGAATCCCATCATAACTGGTGACTAACCCACCTCAAATCCCAGTACAGGCACCTCCATGTCTGTCTTTTCTCCCTCTTTCCAGCTCATTTATTCTACTTTCACTGCAGATACTCCTCAAACTTGCTTAGATATTCAATCCATTTGAACCCACAAGGTTTTTACTACTGATTACTACTCCTCACTCTGCCTTCACCTTCTTCTCTCACTGGCTCCATCATTTTAATGACTCATAATCACTCCCTTGCAGATATCCTCAACTCCCTCACCTCCCCCTTTCTGTGTCACATTTCCTAGCATAATCCAACACTAATGGAACCAGAAAAGCCACCACACAATATCTATACAATATCCAAATATACAAGCTCACATCCAAGTTGGTGTGGGGGTGGGGAAGAAATCACACAGTCGGCAGACTACCTGCATTTTCAGTTCACGAGCACAAACTTTAGTCAGTCAACAATGCCCACCAAATCTAAATTGTTCCCCTACCAAGTATGCTCTCTCCCTTTGTGAATTAACTTTCTCATGTCTTCTCTTTGTTCAAACTTCATACACCATCTCAGTTGATGGACTCATTTCAAAATTCATGGAAGAAATGGAAGCCAGCAGAAGGCAAGTCCCTCATCTTGAGACACTGTGGGGAAATGGAAGAGCCTAAGGCCAGGATCTCACCTGACCCTAAACTACTTGATGATGTAATTGGCCTACTGCTAGGCTACTGCTTCCACACCTGCTGGCAATGAGCTGTTTTTAGCTGAGTCACTATATAAAAAGCTCCACCTAGTGCTTTGGGTGGAGGCAGAAACAGAGGTATTTATGGACTTGCAGACTGCTGGATGCAGAAGTGATTCTAGTGCTCAACCTACCACCGAGAAAATAAAGCCAGGTATAAACGCTTTTACCCCAAGAACATTCTACTGTCATTTCTTAGTCTCACTGAATCCATACTGGATTTGCCTGGGGCTGAAACCTTCAAGCAAGACAGACCTCCTCGTGCAAACAACCATGTTCTGTGCCTTTCCTCCTAATGCAATGAGGGAAGTGTCATTGCATTTACTAAAGGAAAGTCGCTCCACTTTTGCTCTTAGTTGGAAGGTGATAGAACATTCTTCCTTACACCCTACCCCACCACACTACTGGGGCTCCAGTATAATAACAGTGAATTACAACTCAAACACCTCTAAGAAACAAACTCTCTGAGGAGTACTTAGGGAAACTTCAAGTCAAGAGAGGAGACAAAAATAAGAACATGGGGGGAATTTGAAGCTTCTGGCATCTATAGCTACAGCAAACATTAAATACAGCTCAGCTCCCAGTCAGATTACATGAAACCCCACCTGAAGCTGTAGTTACTTCAAGTTCCTACTATTTGATACATCATGTCGGCTTCCAACAAAAAATTACAATGCATGTTGAAAGGCAAGAAAAAACTGAAGAGACAAGCAATCATCAGAACCAGACTCAGATATGACACAGATGTTGAAATGATCAGGAAATTTAAAATAACTGTAATCAGATATGTTAAAGGTTCTGCTAGAAAAAGCAGATGGCAATGAAAGCAGGGAGAAATTCCTTTAAAGGAAAAAAGCTTCCAAAAGAAATGCTATAAAGTCAAAAATACCATAACAAATGAAAAATGCCTTTGATGGTTTCACTGGTAGACTCAAAATGGCCAAGGAAAGAATCAGTGAGCTTGGAGGCAAATAGAAACTTTCCCCAACTGAAAAAAAAAGAGAGAGAAAGTGAATTTTTAAAGAAATTGGAACATCCAAAACTATGATACAATATTGGAAGGTATAACATACATGTGTAATTGGAATATCAGGAGGAGAATAAAGAGAAAGAAGTAGAAGAAATATCTGAAAGAATAATGGCATAGAACTTTCCAAAGTTACTAACATGCACCAACCACAGATCCAAAAAGATCAGAAAACACCAATCGGGATAAACAACTTTTTTAAAAAACCACTATACCTACGCATGTCATATTTGAACTTCAGAAAATCAAAGACAAAGAGAAAACCTTGAGACCAACCATAGGAACAAAACACCTTAACCTATAGAACAAAGATAAGAATTACAGAGGGCTGCTCATCAGAAACCATGCAAGCAAGAGAATGGAATGAAAATACTTAAAATGTTGGTAGAAAAAAACACCAACCAAGAATTCTACATCTAGTGAAAGTATATCTCAAAAGTGAAGGAAAAATAAACTTGCTCAGACAAAAAAATATTGAGTAAGTTCATCACTAGGGCACTTGCCCTGCAAGAAATGCTCAAAGGTCTTCAAGCAGAAAGAAAACTGCATAAGTCAGAAACTTGTATCTACACAAAGAAAGAGCAAGCATCAGGAAAGAAATAAAGGGAAAATTAAATATTTTATTTTATTATCCTTCATTGATCTAAGAGAAAGAAAAAAAGACTTTTGAAAAATGTTCATGGGACAGAAAAAATATTTTTGAAAAGATTAGAATATCAATGTCTAACATACAGATCTCGAATAGCCCTTGTCAATCAACTAGTTCAAAGGTTGGCAAACTAGCACCCATGACACAAATCTAGCCTGCTGCCTGCTTTTGCATGATCTGTGAGCTAAGAATGATTTTTACATTTTTAGATAGTTGAAAGAGTTAAAAGAAGAACAGTTTATGACACAAGGAAAGTGTATAAAAATAAAGTTTCTGTGTCCATAAATACAGTTTTATAAATGTATACCATTTTATTTGCCATCGTCTATGGCTACTTTTGTGCTACAACAGCAGAGCTGAGTATTTACAACAGAGACCACATGGCCTACAAAGCTCAAAATATTTCCTATTTGATCCCTTCCATAACAAAATTTCTGTTCCCTGAACAAGCCCAACCACTTAATTTTACAGAGGATGAAACACAGGCTTGGGAGATCAAGTCATATTCTAATGTCATCTTGCTGGTTACTAATAAACCCAGCACTAAACATAGGTCTTCAGTTCCCAAAGGCCTTTCCTCCCACATGAGAGGACTTACATTCTGTAAGTATGGGTTCTAACATTAGAGTATCTAATACTACTGACTGGAGAGACTGCAGAAGCAACATTTCATTGTTCTCTTATTTCACATGATAAAGACTGTACAACTGCTAGAGAAGAAGTTGGAGTGACAGAGAAGCTTTGCCAATTTTTTACACAAGAAGGGGATGACTAAGAGATAAAGAAGATGACATTTTCCCAGGGGACCCAAGCAGAAAAGCACTCCTATTGGCTTTTTTAAAGAATGTCAGTTTTATTCCTTGGGTTAGAAAATAAAATCCCAATATACTTCTTTTTTTTTAAGAGCAGGTAAAATCACTATCTGTCTTCCCTTACACTAGGCATCTCTTCTATGACTCCATAATACGTACAGTTGGAGCAGCAATAGTAGGCTTTTCTCTTCTGAAGATAGCAAGACTTAACAAAGGAAAGATCTATTCATTAAGCCCATCAGGCGGAAGCAATACAGGTCAAAGAAATAACAACTGAATAGGTTTCTGAAGGTTTGTTTGTTTCAGTTTTCTAATATTATGTACATGGGGGACAAAAATAGTACAATGAGAATGTACCACTTCCTACAATGAGGGTCTAACCTATAACAGAACGCTCAAAAACAACTAGAAAAGCTGGATAGAATTCAAAAAAGAGAACTCCTAAGGCAATGAGGACATATAGGACCAAGATTCTCAAAAAAAGGGAATTGCTAAGATGAGCGTGATTTTCCATACAACCATTGCTTAAGCATTTAGTCAAATTCAACATCCAGTCATGAAAATACTCAGCAATTTTGAGTATAAGGGAACTTAATCTGATAAAGGATATTTACAAAACACAACCACCATAATATTTCATAGTCACATTTTGAAAACTTTCCAAACAAGAGAAGAATAAGACAAGAATGCCTGACAAAAATTCTCAATCATAATATAAGTTGGCCACGGGGATAGTCATACAGCACGGAGAATATAGCCAATGATTCTGCAACATCTTCCTATGGACAGATAGCAACCCCACTAGCAGGGGTGAGGATTTAATAATATGGGTAACTGTTGAACCACTGTTGTATATTTGAAACTAATATAAGATTGTATATCAATGACACTTAAAAAAAAAAGGATGCCTGCTATGATCATTTCCACTCACTGTTATATTAGAGGTTTTAGCCTGTGCAACAGACAAGAAAAAGAAATAAAAAATAATAGTTGGAAGGAGAAAAGAAAAAACTGTTTTGCAGGTCATTCGACTTTGTACATGGAAAATCCATAATAAGCTACACAGAACTATTAAAATTAATAAGTGTTATTAAAGTAACTGGATACAAGGTCAATATATAAAAGTCAATTGTATTTCCACATACCCATAACAAATAACATAGAAAATGTTGCTTTTAAAAGATGTCATTTATAATAGCATCAAATAACTTCAAATACTAGGAATATATCTAAAGGAAGATGTGTAAAACCTTTACAACACAGAGAGATACAAAACCCTAACAAATGAAAGATCAAAATAAATGAAGGGATATACCACATTAATGAACTGAAATGGCCAACATTCTAAAGACATTAATGCACTCCCAGACTGGGCAACAGATTTAAAGCAGTCCCAATCAAAATCCCATCAAAAGATATTTTAAAATTTATACAATAATGCAAAGTAGCTAAGAATAACCAAGTTATTCTTAAAAAAGAACAAAGTTGGAGGACATACACTGTTGATATCAAGACTTTTTATTAAGCTACATTCATTATAATAGGGTGGTATCCGTATAAGAATAAGCAAATGGAAGGGACTAGAAAGCAGAGCAAGACCCACATATAAATTATCACCTTATTTATAGTGAAGGTGACATTACAGAGCAGCAGAAAGACACTTTCCAAAAAAGTAATGTGGAGTTAACTGGATATATAAATGGACAATAAAATAACCCTGAATCTCTTTCTTATACCATAGACAAAAATCAACCTGAGGTGGATTTTTAACTAAAGATAAAAAGCAAAAAAAAGGGCTTCTATACACTAATATGGGAGAACAGCTTCATGACCTTAGTTAGGGTAGGCAAACATTTCTTATGCAGGCAGAGAAATTAATTAACACAAAGGAAGAGATGGATAAATTGGATTACATTACAAGTAAGATACCTTACTTTCAAAGAGAGTCAAATGGCAAGCTACAGAATAGGAAGATATTTTAAATTCATATGATTGGCAAAAATATTTGTATTCATTATTTGTTTTAAAAAAAGAAAAACTACAAATCAATAAAAAAAGGCAATCCAACCAAAAAACCAGCAATAAACTTTAATAGAGACTACAGAAAATTAAGTGAAAGTGACAAAAAACATTAAAAAGACCCAACATTATTAGTCACCAAAGGAAATGAAACCACACTGAGACATCACCATACACCCCTCTAATGGCTAACACTCAAAAGTTTAATAATCCCAAGTGGTTGCAAGTATGTAGAGAAACTGAAACACTTACAAATGGATGATAGGAGTATAAACTGGTATAACCACTTAAGAAAACTCTCTGTAAGGACCTATTAAAGTCAAACATTTATACCCCATGTCTCAACAATCCAGTCTTAGGTGTATACCAAACCAAAATGCATGCACATGAACAGCAAAAAAATACATACAAAAAAGCTTATAGTGGCTCTAAACTAGAAATGTCCCAAATACCCACCAGCAAAAGATGAGTAAAGAATCTGTGAAGTGGATTGCTTACAAGTGGATTACTATACAGCAATAAAAATCAACAGACTACTGCTATACATCAGAACATTGATGACTCTCTCAATGTTTTGCCTAAGAAGCCACAAAAAAAGGAGCATATATATATATATGTATCATTCCATATATATTTCTTGTGTTTCAGAAATGAGAATGGATGGTGTTAGAAATCAGGTAGTATATACCACAGGGGAAAGAGGGATGTGTAGTCACTGAGAGGATGCATGATGTAGTTTCTGGGGGAATGGTAATATTCTATTTCTTGATGAGGGAGTGATGCCATGGACGTATTTACTGTTTGAAAGTTCACTGAGCAATGATTTGTGTACTTTTCTGTAAGTATGTTATATAATAGAACTGTATGCTTAAAAATGAATTGTGCAAATATCCTGGGGCATGGATATAGTATCTCTGGTTCCCAAGGTGGCACTTGAGCCATCTCAGGTACAGTGATGCAAAAGTAATATAATTGCAGGGATATGTTTATGGGGATGGTGGAAAAGCCAGAGGCTGTGTCTGTCCCCACTATATACACCCACCTTGACATCTGAGCAGTAGGCATAGACCAGAGGCAACAATCATTGAACAAGAGAGCTAGTATAGAAGTGAATCAAATTAGAAACACACAATTGAAGGAATGTTTCATGTTATCCAAAAGGTTTATTTTGGACAACAGAAGTTTCCCAAGTTTTATGCAGTATCTCAGAACTCTCAAAGAGCAGTTGAAGTAGTTTGCATTCATTCTTCGTAACTTTCCACTAGCCAGCAAACATAATGCAGTCCTTCAGCCAGTTTAGAAAATTGAGGTACTGTTTTTGGTTTTCCCATATATTTTTTTGCTATCAAATTTGTTTATTCTGCTAGGGAAGATGAGCCTGTGAACTATCCTGGCTAGAGTATGTTGTATCATTGGACACACTGACTGGATGAAGGTAGACATGTGACTCTAATCAGCACCAGGCAGGGTACTTCCAAGAGTCTGGGATAAGAACACTGGAAAAAAGAAGTCCCCTTTCCTGTAAGGGACTGCATCAAAAGAATGTGAGGGTAGGGATATCAGTGACCATCTTCTTTTTCTCTAGTGTCACAGAAAGAGGAAGTCAAAATGATGAGGTATCAAGTCAGAGTGCTGACAGTATCATTTAAGTCCCTGGATCCAGCCATTCCTGAATTCCCAGATATATGAGTGAGATAAATGCCTGAGTTGTTTGAATTTTGCCTTAGATCAGTTGTTCTGTTTTTTGTCTAAATCCAAGAAAGCCCTGAATCTCCATTATCATCATTACCATCATCATATATATGTGGCATTCAAGTCCCTCAACAGACTGGTCCCAATTTTCATTTCTAGACCCATCAATCACTGTTTATCTTTATATAACCAACAACATGTCCAATCTCAACCACAAGAAATCTCCAACAAAGAATTTCCATTAAGCAAAGTTTAACTTAGACTAATCTACTTCCAGATATGCTTCTGATAGCCAACTGGTTATTTCTGTTAAGGATACCTAGAAAATATAAGATTAGTAGAAAATATAAGATTAGTAGAAATAGATTTTTTTTAAGTAGGGGAAGAGGGCTGTAAGGCAGACAGCAGGCAGGGGAAGTGGTTTTTGCCAAGAAGCTTCTGAAAGCTAAAGGAAGCCAAAGAAACAAAAACCTGGAATTGACAGCATATGCTTTGGCATGAAGCTAAATACCCTATGCATTGGGGTGAGATATCTGAGAACTTTCCAATCAGTCGTGCTAAGCAAGTTAAATAAAGTTTATCCAAGATTTATCCTCTTTCCCCTTGAGCCACAGGAATATCCAGGAGACAGTGGTCAACCTCTGAGTCTGGAAGTCTAAAAGTCATCGAATGTTTAGTCAGAGCCTGACACAGTGGGGGGAAACGGCCATTTGCATGGGAATTGTACATTACCAGCAGAAAAGCAAAACTACTTCCAAGCATTTCACTGCAGGGACATATCTCCTGGAAGAGAGTAAGAAGTAACTAGAAATTCACTGTGGCACACACTCTGTTACCAACATAAGGTGAGGAAAATGTCACTCAAAATCTACTTTGCTTTCTCACTTTACTTTCAGTAAACCTAAATATTTATTAAACAGTTTTGTTTACAACCTAGATTTCCCCTTTTCCTTTTTCCCCTTAAGTTTTAAGTTCATCAACACAGATTTCTCATGCCTAAAAGGTTTCCAAGAACCTAACTCTCAGAATTAAAATCCTTTGCACTCTTTGTCACCTCTATCTTTTTACTCACACTGAAATGTCTCAGGCATGCCCTTGCCCTCTCTGTCCCCTGCCCCCATCACTATAGGCCCCAAACCCCATTGGTCCTCCCATGTCCAATTCATTCACTCAACCTCTTCAGTGAAATCTCTCAGTGGGAAATAATCTCTCCCCTTTTCCACTTATTTGTGCCTGTCTTACCACATTCTATTTCTCTATCTTCCCCACCCCCATACACAGAATTTTAAACTGAAAAACTGGAGCCATATCTGATTAAACATCATCTAGAAAAGGGCCTTCAGTAGTGGACTTACTGCTAATCTAGACGAGCAAGGCAAGAAGCAGGGAATAACAGTGGCAACTTTAGACCCACTGTGACCTGGAGTAGGAACCCCCTTCCCTCCCCTCCCACCCCCACCACCTCCACTAAGAGTTGATAAACTAGAAATTTCCAGTAACACTCTCTCTTTCAGTAATGCCCTCAAAGCAATTGCAATTTCTCAGCCCTATTCTTCACCCAGGGAGAATGCGGATCAATAGTGTTAAGATACTTTGTCTTATGTCACACACCCATGGCTACAGGCAGAAACCAGCAGCCAAGCCCCTAAACAACCTGCCACTCTGAAAGTTAAAGTGCCTTCCCCTAAAAAAGAAAATGTAAAATATAATCAATAAATTTATTTTCTATGAATGCATTCTTTCTATTTTGACCAGCTGCTGAATCAGTCTCTGTTTTAGGATGTATGGTCAGCAAAATAATATAATGGCATCTTCCTGCCTGGTTTGGAATCTGAACATAGTAGCACTTACATCACAGCTTAAGGGAAAAATACACTGGACATCTTTGAGTTGTTTTTCTTCTAGAGAGGTCACAAACAGAAAAAAGAAAAGAAACACAGCCAGCTCAAACAACTGTTTGGTTTGGACTGGGCAGCATAGATCTATATAATATTTCCTAATTAAAAATGGTGGCAACAGGGGTTTCTGAGCAGCACATACCCTTTACTTTAACACAGTCCTTACCTGTCCCTAATGCCTGCCCAGCCCTGGGCTCCAGTGCCAGATGCCATTTATCATCACACATGGGCAGCTATTTTGATTTTAGAAAAAAGGAAGGTGTTATTTAATACCTATGTCTCTCTCTGACCATGTCAAAAAATGATTTCACTCATATGTGGAGTATAAGAACAAAGAAAAACTGAAGGAACAAAACAGCAGCAGAATCACAGAACCCAAGAATGGACTAACAGTTACCAAAGGAAAAGGAACTGGGGAGGATGGGTGGAAAGGGAGGGATAAGGGCGGGGAAAAAAAATGGATCAAAGGGCCCATATTTCAAGAAAAATTGGTTCTTAATCTGAAAGCAAACAATAATTGGTTTAACTATTTATCAACAACTCTCATCTGAAAAGCTTATTGTATCCCTCTCTTCACCTGTGAAATTTCTACCTATTTCCCAAAGCCTGTCTCTTCCAGATTTGATTATACAATATTCTCTCTCTGAACTGAAATATATTGTCTTTGTCATTTATTTACTACTAAACTAATTTTAAAAATTCCATGCATTCTTTTCCTAAACTGCCACTTATCCTTTATTGTTACATTTCTATTTATCTCTAACATCTCCCCAAGACAACTGAAGTGATGTCAAGGGTAGGGCTCCTATTTATCATCCATTTTGTGATATATCAAAGAGACTTGGTACTTTGGGTCAGATAAGATCTGAGTTTAAATCTTGGTTTCTCTACTCAGCAGCTATCTGACCTAGGGCAGCTTTGGCTTCCTCGTCTGTACAACGGGAGTAACACCACCTAATTCCTGTTAAAGGGCTTTGATCTACAAATGCTGATCTACAGTGCTGATGGTAATTTTGAGAGGTCAGTCTACTGCTATATGATAGATCCATAGCTTTGTAGGCTGGGCAACTTTTTGTTTAGGAAATCGATTTTTGGTTTAGACAGGCAAAATCAAGCAAATGATAAGAATAGGGGTTATAATGATTTGCACCAGTCCAAATGCCTGCGTGGCCCCAGTCCACGCACCCACACTTGGAACAGCCCATGTACCTGCACCAATACTAGTCCATCCTTCCTCCCATTTCCATCCACCCAGAGCTGTCGCTCTGCAAGTCAGTACCTCAACAAACATTTACTAAACACCTATGCTGTGCCAGGCTCCATAGGAGATACCAGGGGTATTGAGAAAAAAACAACACATGGCCTTGCTTCTGGTGTGGGTCACAATCTGATACAAAGAGCCTTTGGTCTACAAATGCTGATCTCTTGGTACAGCCACAGCCCATTTTTACTTCTCTTCCTGCTGGTGATTAATGGCCTTCAGGAAACAGATACATCTTTGGCTACCATAAAGGAAGATCTTTCCTACTCTCCTCTGTCCACTTAGTGTCTGGGCCACTTGCTTTCTACAAGTCTCCCCAAACCCAATGTTAGAACTATGGAGCAGGATTCTCCATAGAAACTCCATTTGGGAGTCACTCAAGTGCTATGCTGATACAGCAAGTCATCAGAAACAGAAGAAAAGGGGGAGCCATTACCCTAAAATACTATTTCCCAACACACCCATATTGGAGGAGGTCATAGAGAGGATGTGACCTCCAGCTGACATGACTTCCAGCTGGCCCTGGGCAGTCAGAGGCTCCTCAGACCCTCCCCTGTCCTTGGAATGGACTCTGCCCACCCTTCTCACGGTGAGAGCATTTTCAAGAAAGTAGTCTTGAAAGAATAAGGTGTTGTGAGACTATGACTGGACATGTGCCTAACTCCATTAAGGCCTCTATATAACTAAGATTTGGCTGGCAAGCAGGCTAGAAATCTTCTTGCAGCCACCCAAAACAAACCTCGTAGATAAGTTCCCCTGCTTATTAAACCTGCCACCTACCCATCAGGAGCGGCCTACCTCTTTCTTCTGCCTCTCCTTGCCCTCAGAGGATGGAGGGCTGGTGTCAGATTACACCCAGGAAACCCCCAAGGTTCTCATTAACAAAATTAATAGAAAATAGAAAGTGTGCTGTTTTGGGTCCACCTTTTTGAATTACTGTGTCTCCTCTGCTCAGCAGACCATTCAGGACCCGGTTTTATCCTCACAGCCACACATACCCCAGGGGCATATTTTTTATTCCTGTTTAACAGATGAGGAAATTGAGGTTCAGAAACACAATTAATAGGGTTTACAGATGCTGTTGTGCTACTTGAAGAGCCACCCATTTTAACCCTCTGTCTGGGCTCCGGGCTGTCCAGATCTCAGGGAGCCTAACACAGGTGCCACCAAGTTCACACACGTGCAGGCCATCATCATCTCAGGAGGCTTTAAGGTGTGCATCCCTCAGGCAAGGAACTAGCCTCTTGGGTAGGACAGGTACTCATGAATAGGAGAACTCCATGCAAAAACTCGGAGGTGGCTTTTTCCTTTTACAAATTTACTGTAGTATTTAGGAAAGCCATGATGGCTAGTCTCTGCCACAGCTCAGTTGAATGGCCTCAGTTGTGTGAGCATCTATTTTGTTCCTATTCAAAAATTTACACATTTTTTTAAGTTACCATACATACAAATGGGTGTCATCTGTACCCTATGTTTTAACACCTAAGTAGAGGAAAGGATTAATTTTCTAGTCACAAAATAGTCACACAAGGATGACTGAATCTTCTAACTATGGTATTTCATCCGCCTGGAAGCTCCTGGCTACCAAATGCCCTCGCTCTGTGTCAGAAGAGGGAGGTGGTAAAGAACACCCTTTGGGGTCAGGCAGGTCTGATACCGGGTGCTGCCACTGATCAGTTTCATGGACTTATACAGCTTAATTTCTTCCTTTACATCTTTGTTTCCTCAGTCATAATATGGGGACTTGATGCTCCAATGAGTAGTATCCTACCTTTTGTGGGGAGTCAGGGGGTTAGGCCATTGCTTGCTTTACCTGTTGCTTTGGTAGTTGGGGTAATTAATAGTGGCTCTCCCTCCCCTTTTCTGGGAAGAGGTCTCTTAACAGGTCTCAGGAAGGCAACAGGAAAGCATTTGACAGGCTTTGTGGTTGTAACAGCTCAAGCAGGTACTCTGAGTTATTTACTGTAACTCATTAAGTTTAATGTTCATTTTACTTCCTACTTTTAAAGCATTTTTACTCTCCTTGCAGTCTGAAGAACTGGGTGTCATGACTGATTATTATTCTTATTACAGACTTAATGGTTTCAAATTCTAGATGATTATCTCTTTTATCTTAACTACTTGAGAAACTTTTGCCCCCATGGAGGACACCAATGAATTCAACCAATGCTCACTGAGCACATCCTGGCAGGTAGGTTGCTGAGCACTGGGCGGATGGCTGCAAAGTAAAGTGAAACAGAGCGTCTGCCTCCAGCAGTTCACCATCCAGTTCCCAGTGTGGTCCCCAGACTAGCAGAGTCAGCATCATCCAGGGACTTAGAAATGTAAACGCTCAGGCCCCTCCCCAAACATACTGAGTCAGAAACCAGGCTTTACCCCCAGCTGCTGTGTTTGAAAAAGCCAGCTTCAAAGATGATCCTCATCAAATGTCCAAATAACAAACATGTTAACTTATTGAGCTAAATCTAAAAAAGTGTCATTTGTCCTTCCAGGAAATAGAGGCTCGGAGGCCAAAGGCCCATGAATTGTTGGTGGAGAAATTAAAACCAGAATTCAGGCCTCCTCACCCCTCTACTGCTGCCGCCTATGGCCAGTGTCCTATTTCTCTTCTGATGTTTTAATCTCTAAATTTTATGGGGAGCCCCAAGTATTTATTACCAACCCCTAGTGAAACTCTTGGTTTTCAAAGATAGCAGAAAAATGGAGAAACTACTCTCTTTAAAAATAAGGACCACAACGTAAGTTTAAATCTGATCTGTTGAAACCACCCAGTAAACTAGCAGTAATTTCCCAAATCTTTAATCCATCTCCAAGTTTCATTTACAAGACTTGAGAATTTGAAGGGGAGGGGAGAAGGATAAAAACGAATAATGTGATCAGAATAAAATCTGGAAGAATATACAGTATGCAGAAATGTCAGTTGTGGTTCACTTGCCATTGCCATGGGAGAAGTACAAATGATTTTTTCTTTGTATTTTCCTGAATTTTTCCCAATTATTATATATTACTTTTGTAATCAAGAAAAAAGTGAAGCTGGTTTATGAAGTGTTGCATCCATATCAGTCAACAGGAAGGTTTGTTATTCTATTTCTCTCCATACAGCAGGATAGTGTCTGTGTGTAGTAATTATTTATATCATGCCATATGTTACAATGAAGATGAAACTCAGTAAATATATTCCTTCCAGCTGGCACTAAAAATGAAGAGGTTAAATGCTTTCCTAGGTTCAAAGCACTACGAATTAAAACAAGCTGACTGTGAAGCTAAAGGAAAAATGTATCCCAGTACTGAGATATGAGAACATCTCTCTTGAAAAACATTCCTGTGACACATAGCTCTGCACTCTTACCTGCCTGATGTTTAACCCCTGGCAGAAAACAGAATGTTAAGCAATTCCTGGAGAATCTCAGGAGTTCAGGGGATAAAATATATGGGAGAATACCAGAGAAATAAACAGAATGATTTGACTTTCACATAAAATTCCATTCCTGTGTAAAATAAGAAATCCAAAACTGCTGGCAAATTTCATTGTCCTAAATATCATTAAAATTTGTTTTCTTTCTCAAGAAGAGTTTGCTCATTTAAAAAAATATCATGTTGGTTATGTTATTCCACAAATTGAAAATAGATAAATAAAAGGACTGTCTCATTGAACGATATTTCTGCCACAAAAGTGCTGTTGTAGTGTTTCACTTGATAAGACAAATTTGCCACTTGAAGAAAAATTAGCATTGTTTTACTGAAACTCTCAGCAATATAAATTCAGTGAATGGTAATTGAAGTCTCTTAAAGAAGACAGGGAAGTAAAGAAGCAATTAATGAATACGGAGAAGGAAACATCAATGACAACCTACTTTATCAAAATACTTCACAATAGCTGACATTTGTAGAATTCATACACACTTTCAAGAAAGGACAAATTATGGGAGAGGATAAATAAGTATTTATTATTTATACTTATATATCATCTTACAAAGGTGTATCTCCAAATTGCCCTGAGTTCTTTACTTTCTTTCACAGGGCAATCCCAACCACCGTAAAGTGAGTAAATTAGTAAGAAGAATAAATAACATAAAAGGATGTGCAACTCAAGCAAGTTTCTCACCAATCCCCAGTTCACACCCCTTATAACTACACATCTGCCTATGAAAACTGATGTACAAAAGCCTTGCTGTTAACATATTAAGCTAAAACTAAGTTTCCTTTCAGCCTAACACTTTCTGACAGAACGCACACAAACTTAACAGCTCAGCCTCTTAACTCCATCCGGATACCTGGAAGCCCCATGTTCATTCTTTCACTTCTCATTCCCCTCTGCTGTAGCAAAGGGTCCAATGTTAGGTTTTCACTTAATACTGCTTATTTTTGCAGTTTTGCTTTGGGGCTGCTAAAAGGTATTGATTAGCAACTACCTGCAGATACAGCTTCTAAGCATTGGTAAATGCTGAGAAAACAATTCCAAGCCAACAACAAGGGTCAAAATATCTTCAATTAATAGCATAGAAATGCAACTCCTCTCAACGAGAAACAAATAACATTCTACTCCATCAATTAAAAAAAATTACAGTAGCTTTCATTCTGAGCAAAATTTAATTTTCTGGGTCACTTTCCCTGTCTCACTGGCCACTTTTTACGTAGCCTGACAGTGACTGTAAACACCGTCTCCTCACTCAACCAGCTTAGCTGTCACCCCCTCAGAGGGAGCACCTACCGTTCCCGTTTCCTGCTGCAGTTCCCAAACAGACCCCCACCCACACCTTGCCCTGCCCTCCACACCTCACCACGCACTTTCTTCTTTTCCAAACCACAAACGGGTGAGCTTACTGAGAGAAAAAGTTAATGAACGTCTGCTTTTGAGGGAAAGCTGCCCTACCTGCGATCACAGAATCGGAAGACGGGAAGTACTAAAGGCACGTACGTACCCTGTGCTCGCTAGTGCCAGTCGGTGAGCGCTTCACACCAGAAACCCGGGAACACGATTTACATGCAGACCTGTACCCATCCCACACAAGTCCACACGCCAGCTTGCCTAAGCACTTATGTAAGCTCGTGCCTCTACAGTCCCAACCTGCACACGCACACCAACACCTGTCACGCATCTGAAATGGACAAGCATCCGCACCCAAGAGATGAAATGAGATCAACATGTATGAATGAATGGGGTGACGTGGGGTGTGGGGGTGGGAAACACCGTTTTAAAATATCTTTTCCCCCTTTGTTTCTTGCCCATTTTTGTTACAACTACAATTACCTTAGCAACCAAAGAACTGTATGGACTCCCCCTCCGGCTTCTGAATTTCTCCTAAAGCCGAGCTTGCGCCAGGTTCATGATAAAGCTTGAGAAGCCCAGGGAACGAGGGACCCGCAGCCTCTTAGGGGCGGTGGGGACGTCTGGGTCCGTCTCCCGCTGCTCTCCAACGTCTCGCCTCCTCTTTACGAGTTTCCGTGGTGGCGGGCGCGGGGGCTCAGAGAGCGCAGGGCGAAGCCCGAGGCCGGCGGGGAGGCGCGGCGGGTCGCATGGTGCCAGGGCGCGGGGCGCTCGGGTGCCTCCAGCGCGCTCGGGGCTGGCCCCGCTTTACGCGCTCCCCGGCTCTCGCCCTTCCCTGAGCGCCCCAGGCCGGGGGTTCCGCCGAGGTCAGTCCGCCCCCTCGACGCCCCCCGCTCCTGCGGCCGTGAGAACGCGGCGCCCGGTGGAAGCTCCCGCCGCAGAGAAGGGCCGAGCGCAGGAGCTGCCCCAACTCGCGAAGCCGCTCAGCTCCGGCGCACGCGAACCGCCGCAGCGGCGCCCGCTGTCGGGTGTGGAGCGCCGCTGCAGCCCCGCGCCGCGCGCACCTGGGATCCGGCACCTGGGCCCCGGCAGGGGCGGCGCGGCGAGGGCGGGGCGGGGGCGGGGCGGGGCCGAAGCACCTGCGCGCGTCCCCAGGGCGCGGCCGCAGGCTCACCTGCTCCCAACGCGGCGAAAAGTGCAGACGGCGTTGCGCCCGAGGAACGGAACACCAAGAATTCCTGGCACTTCAGCTGCCGCCGAGAAAACTGGCAGATTGGCCCGGCGGTGCGTTCCCTCCTGCCGTCAGGACTGAGAGCTGATTGCTTCTGGAAACTTTAGTGGCGTCAGAGTTGTCTTAGGGATTCCTGGTCCGGAGTGATTTGCCCGGTAGCTTTTTAATCTCTCGCTGACGTGTAGCTGGCGCCCTCTAAATTAAAACGAGCCACCACGTTCGTCAGGGATATTGTTTCTAACCTCCTCATTTTTATTGATTCAACATTTACACCACCTGCTGTGTTCTGGAGTGTTTTATGATTAATCTTATCTGGAACATCACAAAAGAACTTTAAAGAAAAATTAACCACCATTTTCTTAGGGAAGGAAGAAAAAAAGTACGAAAGTGTGAAAGGGTCACTTGAAACACACGGCATTCTTTAAATGTGGGAGCTTTGAAATTTGATGTTTGGTTAACGAATGATTCAGGAAGCTGCTCGTAGGAATACAAAAAGATTGTTGGTGCTGGTGGTAACCATGGGATTGGTGTGCAGGATCAATGTTAGCAATATCAAGAAAAAATTCAAAAGTTATTCTCAAATTTTATTATGTCACCAGAAACAAACAAACAAACTTGAAATAAAATACCTGAAGTCTTCTGAGGATTGATGCCCTAGTCTCTCTTCATCCAGGTAGGTCCAAAAATTGACATTTAAGGTCTCTTTCCCTATTCTCTTTTTTCACCATTCTGTCTTGGATAATGAATGGATTCATTCTTCCATCCAAAATTAGCACCTGCCTTCTGTTAGACCTTCTGCTAAACACTAGAAATGGATGAAAGACCAATCCCTGCCCTCAGGCCTTCTGACCTAATGGGGATGGTATACAAGCAGATACATGTATTACTGTGGGCTGAATCCACACACAGAAGAGATGCCACCAAAACGTGGAGGAAAACCTACAACCTAAAGACAGCACACCCAACTTAGTGAGTAAAATATAATTTCAGGATGCCCCGGTTATTTTTGTATTCAAGTTGAAAAATAAAATCTTTCCTTCCCCAAGTTTAGCATTTGGCTTAAGCATGGTTGTGGAGCTGGCTATTTGTAACACTTAGAGAATAAGCTGCTTACTGAGAGATGGGTGGTGTTTAGGGGCTCTTCCTCTTTGGGGAGCTTTGCATTTCTGAGACTAGCAGCTTCTTGAAGGTCAGTCATGAGGGAACAAACATGTGGAAGTATGAGTAATGGGCTCCAGGTGCATCTGAAGAAAGGCCTTACTGTGTACTTCCCTTCATACAATAGCATCAAGGAGAATAAAATTCTCAGGAATAAATTTAACCAAGGAGGCAAACGATCTGTGCACTGACAAGTACAAGACAATCATGAAAATAATTGGAGACAACAAGTAAGTGGAAAGATATCTCATATTCTTAATGAATTAATATTGTTAAGTGAAGAGTTAATACTGTTAAAATGTCTGTACTACCTAAAGCCCTCTATAGATTTAATGCAATTTCTTTCAAACTTCCAAAGGCATTTTTCACAGAAATTGAAAAAAAAAATCCTAAAATTTGTATTGAACCATATAAGACCCCAAATAGCCAGAGAAATCCAGAAAAGAACAACAAAGCTGGAGGTATTGCACAACCAGATTTCAAATTATATTACAATGCTATAGTAATCAAAACAGTATGGCACTAGCATAAAAATAGATACATAGACCAATGAAACAAAATCAAGAGCCCAGAAGTAAACACACACATATGCTCTCAACTAATATTTGACAAGGGAACAAATAATGTTCAGTGGAGAAAGGATAATCCCTTCAATAATTGGAGCTGGGAAAACTAGATATTCACATGCAAAAGAATGAAATTGGACCCCTACTTTACATGAAGGTAAAATAGCTCCAATTAGAAAGTAACTCCAATGCATTAAAGACTTGAATGTAAGATCCAAAACTATGAAACCACTAGAAAAACACATAGGGAAAAATCTCCTTGACATTGATCTGGGCAATAAGTTTTTGGATATGATATGAAAAGTACAAGCAACTAAAGCAAAAACAAACAAGTGGAACACATCAAACTAAAAAGCCTCTGGAAAGGAACCATCAACAAAATGAAAAGGATATCTACTAAATGGGAGAAAATATTTGCAAGTCATATATCTGATAAGGGGTTAATAGTCACAATATGCAATAAGAACTCATACAATGTAATAACAAATAAAAAGCTGATTTTAAAATAGGCAGAGGATCTAAATAGACCTTTTTCCAAAGAAGTTATGCAGATGGCCAACAAGATCATGAAAAGTTACATGCTTAATACCAGTAATCATCAGGGAAATACAAATGAAAGCCACAATGAGATAACACCTTACTCTTGCTAGAATGGCTATTTTCAAAAAGAGAAGAAATAACAAGTGTTTGTGAGGATGTGGAGAAAGGGAACCCTTGTGCACTGCTGGTAGGAATGTAAATTAGTGCAACCACTATGGAAAATAGTATGGAGGTTCCTCAAAAAATTAAAAATTACCACATGATCCAGCAATTCCACTTCTGGGTATTTATCCAAGGGAAATGAAAACACTAACTAAACAAGATATCTGTACCTCCATGTTTGTTGCAGCATTATTTACAATAGCCAAGACATCGATGTAGCTGAAATGTCTATCAATTGATGAATAGATAAAGAAATTCTGGTATATATATGCAGTGGAATATTATTCAGCCAATAAAAAGAAGGAAATCTTGCCACTTGTGACAATGTAGATGGACCTTGATGGCGTTGTGCTAAGTGCAATGTCAAAGACAAATAGTGTATGTTTTTACTTATATGTGGGATCTAAAAAAGCCAAATTCACAGAAATAGAAAGGAGAATGGTGGTTGCCAGGAGAAGTGATAAATGAGATGTTGGTCAAAGGGTGCAAATCTACTTATAAGATGCATAAGTTCTGGGAATCTAATGCACAGCATGGTGACCATATTTAATGACACTGTATTATATGCTTGAAAGTCATTAACAGGGTAAATCTTAAATGTTATCCACAAAAAAAGGAAATTATGTGAGGGGATGGAAGTGTTAATTAACTTTATTATAGTAATCATTTTGCAGTATATACAATATACCAAACCATCACATAATACACCTTAAACTTTTTGTTATATGTCAGTAATATCTCCATAAACCTGGAAAACATGTTTATGACATCCATTTTTTAAATGTATTTACATATATTAATATATTTTATGTATTATATGGAATTTTTGTTATATATAATTTCTTATATATATAGAAAATATTTTATTTCATAATATTTTATTTCACATAATATATTTGATTACACATGCACACATTTGTGTATATATATTATACACAACACAGCTATATGTACTTTAATAATTACATATACATAATTTTTATAAATATAATTTTAGTATTATTATATATTTATAAACATAATTGTATATTTTATGTATGTATATATATATATATATATATATATATATATATACACATAATGATAAAAATAACTAACTTAATAGAAATTGGCCACATTTTTTGCTGGCATGGCCAAGAAATTAGTTTACATTCTGAGGAATTGGCAAATAAGTAAATACATTAAGGATATTGAGAGACAGTTTTTTTAATGTTGGAAAGGGAATTACAGATACAGGAAGGGGAACTATTAGAATAAACTGAGTGATATGGCTTGAAATTAGAGCTGATAGTATGAAAAGATTTTTAATATATACAGAAAAATATAGGTACATGTGTATGTTTGTATATACATTGATAGATTTGCTAACTCTGTCCATTGAGGAAGCTTAAAAGCAATAGCACCTCAGTAGCAGTAAATACACCTACAACTCAGACTTTTGTTTTTAAGTACCATTCTCTACCAAAAGGACCTATGGCTCCAAGGTATAGTGGGTGAAACTGGAACAATTTCTTTTGCAAGAAAATAAGAGGGTACTTAAAGAATTATGGAGATATCTCAAAAGAATATAGGAGCTAGCTTGAAGCAGTTCCCACTGGCCAAATCTAGGACAATTTAAACACTAAAATAAATAATGACAGCAACACATTGCAACCTTTGAGTAAAACAGGAATCAATGAGTCCATGCTGATAGAAAGAAAAAAGGAGAAAGGAAAAGTTCTTCTGGTAGAATGCAACTAATAGATTAAGAAACAAAGATAGACTTAGAAAATCACCATTTTGTAACTGTGATCATTAATAATTGATTCCGGACAGAATCATCAGTGGATGCTAAAATTGGTGGCTAAAAGTTTGATGAGGACCAGGATATATATATATATAGTCTCAAAGTATGCCCCCCAAAATACTCATTAATTCTCATAAACATATCATTAGTTATTGATTAACAAGCATAGCATACTTATTAATTAACATTACAGCTGCAGAACTTGGAAGGTACCATCATAATCAACTGGCAAAAGTTTGTGTAAATAAAAACTAGTTATGGGAAAAATCAACCTGAAAATCAACCTGTATGGCCTCCTGATAATAATGTACTGAGAAGAATGCAGCAGTCCTTCTTGTGCATAAATGAGGAAATGTTAGACATGTGCAAACTGAGGGCAATTCAAGTAACTTGCCTGTACTCTTCAAAATGTCAAGGCTATGAAAGTAAAGACTGTTCCAGATTGAAAGACACAGAAGAGATGAGATAATTAAATAAAACAAATGATCTTGAATGAGACCCAACACCTATAAATGGCATTAATGGCAATAATTGGTGCAATTTCAGTGGATTCTGTGGATTAAGTTGGATCAATATTATTTTCCTGATGTTGAGATTGTACCATGGTTATTTAGGAGAATTTCCTTGTCTTTAGAAATTCACACTGACTGATGAAGGGATAAAGGGATGTCACATCTGCAACTTATTCTCAGGTGGTTCAGAAATCTTGACAATGCAAAGGTCATAAGGGAGCTCTTTGAACTATTTTTGCAACTTTTTTGTAATTTAAAATGATTTCAAAGTAAAAGGTTAAAGAAAGATGCATTAAGGTATTCCCTTATTCCCTTATTCCCCCCCCAAAAAAATCATCTTCACTCTTCAAAAGTGTTTACCATGGGTTTCCTTTAAGAATCAGCTCACTGCTAGTTGTACTGAAGATATGATTTTTTGATCTACTATTTTGTGAATATATATAAAAATGTGATTTATCCCAACATTTCAGTCATTCACTCAGCAATTATTTATTAAGGGCATGCTGCATACAAGAATCTTTTCCAAAACTCATGTAAAGCATAAAATGAAATACATTTATAGGTAATATCCCACATCTTTTGATTATCAAATGAGAAGTTGCAGGAAAGTATGTAATAGAATTGATTGTGGAGTAACTGGCTGACAAATTAAACAGAAGAATGAAAATAAGTTGGCAATTTAGTTCCAATAACTGCATTGGCTGGTGAAGGTGGGAAAACATAGTGTCAACACATTTGGTGCATGTGTTTCAGGCCATGGATTTGGAGGGTATTCAGTTGGGTACCATGTGGCCTACTTCCCAGGGCTGTGAATTTGTGACACTTGACAGCTGATGCTGCTTTCCCTCAAACACTCTCATTTTCTTTTCCTCACTCTTCAGTGCACATTTTTTCTTTTTTTGAGAGTTAAGTGTTGTTTTCTTTGCCCTTTGGCAGTGAAAGGAAAAAGATTCTGGGTGACTTTTTCCTCCTATTAAATTCTGAAAGAAAATTAATTTTCTGATTAGATAGTTTAGAAAAAGGTCTTTCTCATAGGGTGGCTCAAAGGCCGCAGCATCTGTATCACCTGAGGTACTTACTGAAACTTGGCAATAAAGATTCTTGGGCCAACCTCGGACCTGTTGAGTTGAAATTTGTAGTGATGGGATCTAGGAATTTGCTTTTAAGCAAAAATTTGTGTTGGTTCACAAACTGGCCCCCATACAAAGAAGGCAAGGAGAGAGACCAAAGAAAGAGGCAGACAGATGGGTAGCCTGCAGTTTTAATAAGCAAGATACTTACTTACACACAAGGTTTGTTGGGGGCAGCCACAAGATGAGTAGATCTGTATTTGCCAGAATCTTTAAAGTTTATACAGAGGCCTTAATGGTGTTCAGTCCTATATTCAAACAAGGCTGTCTCAACAACACAGTACTCCTCAAGGCTGCCTCCTTGAAATGGCTCCTAGTGTGGGAGCAGTGGGCAGAACATTCCAAAGACAGGGGAGGGGATGAGGAGCTTCTGACTGCCTGGGTCCAGCTCTTGGGTCAAATCACAGTCACATCCTCTTGATGACCTCCTCCGACAATTTGTGATGGGCCCACAACCTGTGGGATGCTTCCTTTATAGAATACCCAACATTTCTGTTACTACTAACTGCATAATCCCCTTCTCAGGGGGGTTTATGGCAGGCAAACTGATCACAAGTGGGTTTTTCCTCTTTCTAGTATGATGACAGCACTTAATCTGTGGTTTTGAAAATCATGTCTGGGAATGGATGTGTTTATAGCAAGATGCTGGAATAGTAATGTTTTGAAACTTGGAAGTAAGGTTATGTCAGAGTGGAATGCATGTTTACAAAGTCCCAGTGCTTAATAATTAGGATGCAAGGATATGTATATATACAATCAATAGACACAGAAGAAAATTTACAACAATAACAGGTTTTTAAAAACCTACACCAGCCCCCAAATAACCAGAGGATTTTATTCACACCAATTGTTTGGACCAAGCTTGCCCTTCAGATCACCTTTTAGACTCTACTTCAGGCACCACTCTCCATAATCTTATGGTCAGAATTGTCAGAGCAGCTGCTCACGTGGGACAACTTGAAGCATTGGATAGGTTTCCCCAACCAAAAATATCTATTCTTTACAACTTCCACTCCTGGCATTCCCCCAGTTTATCATAATCAGCTATAGGCATGTTTGGTTATTAGGAGCATGGCAGGTAGTCAGGGTTGTACTTGAACATGAAAGATCCTTTACTAAGGCAAAAGCTGTCAGTCACAAACCCTATCAAATGTCCCTCCCAGTCACAGAAGACCACAGGTAGCCCCCAAAAGACAAACACTGAAGGTGAACACATTATACCCTCTGTAAAACATGGAGCTTTCTTTTCAGGTAGAACCATATTTTAAGCCACTTAAAATCCACTTAAAGCCTTTTGCAGGAATTTAAGAACCAGTGCTCAGCTCACGGGGTATTCTCAGCCCTCTTCAGAGTCTTGTGTTTGCCAAGTCCTCATTGATATGCTAAAGAACAGAGAAATGAAATGTGTGCCATTTGCCCAAACCAAAGCCTAGGCAGATGATATTGTTTCTGAAGACACCAGAATTGCACCCTATGCTCAAAATGAACTTTTCTTCAAGGTTCTTTTTTTTCCTTTTCATACCATCACCCACGACTTAACAGTAGTTTTCTTTTTAATATTTAGAACATTTTCATCATCCCCAAAACTTCCTTCATTCATCTTTCCCTCCCTCCACCCCTCTGGGCAGTTTTCTGTCTGTACAGTTTTTCCTTTTCCAGAATATCATATACATAAGTGAAATCATATAGTACACAGTCATTTGTGCCAGGCTTATTTGGCATAATGCCTTTGAGATTCACTTGTGAGAATCAGCAGTCTATTAATTTTTATTGCCAAGTAATGTTGCATTGTACAAATATAATACAATTTGCTTATTCATACCAGTCATCTTTGATAAGTATCGTGCTTCTGATATGCTAGTCTAGGAGGCCATGACCCATTTGAACCCTACTGATACCCAGAACATCTGTAAAGCTCTGTAACAGACACTCTTTGTTGTCTTCCAAACCCATCTCATACTCTGTCCTCATCTCTGACTCCTCTCTACTTCCTCCTCCTTCTTTGCTAGGATCTCCCCCTTCTGGCAGCCATGACTCGGAGAAGAGGACTTAGTTCCACTTCCACCAGACTAGGCTTCTCATGGTAGTTCCATTTCTGTGGCCATGTTGTAGAGTTATGATCATTGAGATGTGATGGAAAATCTGCTGAGGGCTTCCGGAAAAGGGATCCTTAGCTCTTAATTCCTGCTCTCCTGATCTCCTTAGTCCTCACATCCACTGACAGTGGGGTCAGGAACTCATTCACAGAGGCACCCACAGCAGGTAAGATCTAGGAGAATATTCAATGGGCTTTCAGGTTCCACTTTGTTTGCTTCCTATCATATTGATTGTGAGGCAAGCAAATAAAAAGAGCATGGTTTTTTCTACAAAATACCTGACCAGTACTGTTCAAAACTGCCAAGGCCTCTTTGTCAAACAAAGGGAGACTGAGAAACTGACACAGACTGGAGGAGACTAAGGAGATATGGTGAATAAATGCAATGGAGTATTCTGGATTGGATCCAGAACACAAAAGGGACATTAGTGGAAAAACTGATGATATCCAAATGAAGTCTATACTTCAGTTAATGGTACTGCAACTGTGTTAATGTCTTAGCTTTGACAAAAGTACAATGATTATGATAAATGTTAACATTAGGGGAAGCAGGATGAAGGGCATATGGGAAAACTGTATTATCATTGCAACTTTTCTGTATGTCTAAAATTATTCCAAAAAAATTTTGAAATTTTAAGTTCAGGGAGTATTTTGAAAGTACCAAGGCTTTTGTGATTTATTCCTCAAAGGGCTTTAGCTCAGCTGGCTAGGATGGCTTGCAGAGTTTATTAATTGAGTTCTTACTATATATCAGGCACTGTTTAGGTGCTAGGACTATATCATGAACAAAACAAAAGCAAAAGAGCATATCTTCATATAGTTTATATTATAGTGAGAAAAAAAGAAAGTCAAATAAATATATCATCAGAAAATAGATGTCATAAAAGAAAGATGAAGATGGATAATATGATTTTAGAGCAGAGGTTTACAGGCCTTTCTGGTAAGGTGATATCTGAGCAGAGACTTGAAGAAGATGAGCAAACCCCACAGATATATAAGGTAAACCCGTCCAAGACAGAAGCAACAGCTTCTTCAAAGGTTCTGAGGTGAGAACAAACCTGACATGTTCAAACAACAGCAGAAAACACATGGGGAAAAAGTAGAAGGAGATAAATACAGAGAAATACGTGGGGTTCAGGTCATGCCAGAGCTTGTTGTCCATAAAAAATGTCAGAGGTCATTTTAAGTACAGTGGAAAGCTACTGAGCATCTTGAGTAGGAGGATAACACAATCATACTTATTATCTAAGTTCTAGCTGCTGTGTCTAGAATAGACTATGAGGGAGGAGGTACAAGGATTAAGGCTACTGTAGCAATCCAGCCAGGCAAGAGACAGTGCTGCTGCTTCTTGGATTAGAGTGACTGAAGTAGCGAGAAATGTTTGAGTTCAGTATATAATTTAACTGATAACCTGACAGATTGAATGGAGATTGTGAGAGAAAGACAGGGGTCAAGGATGATTCCAACCTTAAAAACCTGCAAAAACAATAATGTCATTTACCACGGTGAAGAACGATGGCAAAGAGCAGGCGTGCTGGAGACCGGGGCTGGGGCCATGCTGGTTTGACATGTCTCCCAGGATGTTCATTTCAGTACAGTAGGGGAGAGATCAGGGCTTGAGACACAGGTGGGATTTAAAGAATTAATTTAAACTTAGAGATTTTTCTGCAGTAGAGACAGTGTTTATGAAGTGCAAAACAGGTTCAAAAAGTTTGGGAGAATCTTCCAAGCATGTAACTTGTGGTAATCACACATACTCACACACAGATAGCAAGATACAAGCCCATAGGCCTTCCCTTTCCACTGATAATCACTGTTCTAGGCCCCCTTATGAGGTAACCAACGGGAGCATCAGGAACTAATGCATTTTAACCTGCATTTCAGTGAAATGTGTGTCCATTAGATTTAATATACACATGAGCAGGTAATTAGCATTTAAAATACCCTAACCAGGAATGCCATTTTCAAGGTTGTTGCCCCAAGTTGATCTTTTCTCCATTTGCAAGAAAGAATTATAAGACAGATTCTGAGCTCTTTCCAGTTAACTCAAAATGCTTTCTTATTGCCATTTCTCTCCATTCTGACCTCTTTTTCTGATAAAGTCTTTATTTCTTAATCCTCTCTCTGCAGAGGAACCCCGGCTTCATCATGTACACTAGACTCAGCCCTCCTCACCAGCCCTCACCCTCATCTGTTTAGTTTTGGGGTTTCCTCCCACCTTGGCCCTCCCCATACTGCTGACATCACAACTCCCCTCAGTTAGAAGGGACATGATTATTCTACAGCAGACCGTGAACACCAGCAGCCAAAAGCAGATCCTCTGTGTTTTCGTCTGGAGACAACATTGCTGCACTGTCTTGGGTAGGCTGGCCACGGTGCAAATTGACCAGTACCCCAGGCTCACTTCTCCTCTGCCCTTTGGGCATCGGATCTCAAAGACCTGGGCCCAAATTAACAAGTGTCATCAGATTGCCCAAGTCTAGGATGATTAGTACACCCAATTTATGCAAGGGTAGGCTACCTGTGTGGTATTTCTAACCAATCTACATATCTTGAACCTCACTCATTTCACTAATGAAAAAGGTATTTCTAATACATGCTATGCTAATTAACAAATCCTCTGGTGTTGATGGAAGATAAAAACAATTGAAGATGCTTCTAGTAAGCACCCTTGCCCCCACCAACACACACACACACACACACACACACATACACGGGCTTTAGGTGAGAGCCTCTATGTATTCCCTATCTACTGGAATAAGCATTCCTCACTAGGTATTTCAAATATTAATGAACTACTGTTTATCTGCCCATTAAACTTAACTAGCACATACACATGCAGGTTAAAATGCAGGTTCCTCAAAGGTCTGTTGAATTAGAAAGTCTGGCAGTGGGTGCTGAAATTCAGCAACGTACCCAGCTCTCTCGGTAATTCAGGTGGGGTGATATACCCTAGACTTTGAGGGACTCCCGCTGTAGAGAGGAAGCAGAGAGGGCCTGCCCTGATGCTCACGTGCACTTACCCTGCGAAAGTCTGAACAAGCCAAGGGAAAAACAAACCCTCTTCCTTCTCCTCTTCCAAGGCTGAGATTATATAAGTCGTGGAGAAGTTGGGAGCAACTCAGGAGGACTGAAGCCACAGACGACAGAATCCACTGCTCATCTGGAGTCTCCCAAGCCTTGCCAGGTGCGTGACCCCAAAGGAAACGGGCCTTTGTCTCTCTCCTACCTACCCCAGCGCTGGGACGGGTCATGTGTGATTTGGCTGGGAACATCACTTTCTGGGGAAAAGAAAAATTATTTTCTAATCAAGAAGAGAAGAATTTAAAAACCTTAAATGCAACTGCTTAGAAACCACAGCTGTTCTTTACCTCGCATGGGTTTCAAACAAACCTGTATCATACTAACTCAATTCCTGCTAATAATATATTTGCTTTTCATTTAAATATGTATCTTAGACTGAAGTAAAATCATATTACCCCTAAAAAGTAGAATAATTGACTAAAACGAAGATTAAAAACTAAGCCCCAATGAAATTATTGGAGCGCTTAGTTTTGAGGACAATAGATTGTTTAACAGAATTCCTGCATACCAGGAATGAAAACTATTTTATGTAATGGAAAAAGATCGAGGTTTAAAAAAATATACACACATAAATATTTATACTGAGGGAGTATTTTTAAGTTGGAAACTTTTAAACGACTGTGTCAAGTCAAATGGAAACACAAGATTATTTTGGAGTAAACTAGATCTCTATATTTCTTTCTTCACAATTAAAAAGTAAAGAATTCCAGCAACGAGATCCCATCCCAATAAACTACACATTTTCTTTCTGTTGGGAGGCCTCTAAAATGTGACAAAATTAAGAGAAGAACTCAATTAGCTACTCCTTTCAAAAGATCAGGTTTAGCAACTGAAAATGTAGCGAGTGGAAACAAGCCTGTAAAGGGTGAGAGCAGCTTCATCCTTTAATTTCACCATGTTGCTAAACATGAGAAATGTTTTCTAAATGAATCAACTCAAGCTGAAAAATCTAAGAACCACCATAAAAGGTACAAATTAAAGCATTTCTCCAAGTTGGCCTTATGTTAGAGAGGCTTAAATTGATAAGAAAGCACCAATGCTGATGTGAGAAGTCCTAGATGATCAAGTTTCCAGTGAGTTTCTGCTACTCATTCTGCAGATGAGAGAGGCCCAGATAGAATAATGGAGTGCCCAAGGATTACAGCTGCAACAAAACTCGGTTCTCCCAGTTCCAGCCCTGTGTTCTTCCTTAAGGCACTTTTCAAAGTTTTTGCTATTGTTTGGTATGTGCTGTTTTCTTAGCTGGAGAACACTCGGGACTAAAATAATGATGAGAGAGCAGCTGGGCCACATGGGAGTCTGCCAGCCAGGCCATGACTTCTACTAACCCTGAGGGCTCCCAGGGTCCCAGGCAGAAGCCACTGTGGCTCCCATCTCCCCAGGCTCCCTGCCGCTTGACCCTTGGACAAGGCTAGTATTTCAGTACTTCTGTCTTCAGTTGTGAACAGTGGTGGTAGAAGTCTTTTCCCTATAAGACTGCTGTATGTATATACTTTTAAAAGCTGGAGCAGAAGGAGACAGTGTGTGCATCAACCCAGCACCCTCTCTGTGATGACCTCCATGGCAAGGGCCATGTGACCCCAGGGAGCTCTGATGGTATCAGGGCCTGTTTGCCCATCACCCCACATCCCCATACCATCAAAGCTGGCAGGACAATTGTCTTGTGAATGGGTTTCAGCCCCAGGCAAGTTCGTTATGGATTCAATGTGACCAAAAAAAATTGACAGCAAAATGCTCTTTGGGGTGAAAGGGTTATACACAACTTTAGTTCCAGGTGGCAGGTCAGTCACTAGAATCCCGTTCACTCAGAGTGAGTCTGTATGCAGCAAGCTGGTCTCTGCCTCTGGGCCCCTCTGTCCGCACAGCTGTTCTCTGGGCCTCTCTGCACAGCCATCCTCTGGGCCTCTGTCCTCGGCGCTGCCACTACTCAGGCCTCTGCTCTCCTGAACCTTGCAGCCCTGCCACCATGTCACGCCCAGAGCACTGGGTGGAGCTCTTTATATAGAGTTAACAGCCATGTATTGCCCACAGGTGTGCAGTGAGCTAGTCAACCAGGGCCAGGTGAGAACCCTGGCCACAGGAACTCTCATTTTATCCACAACAATGCAATGATTTAGGAGAAGTGTCTAAGGTCATTGGCCATACTAAAGGTGATCCTAACACCAGAAGCACTGGTAATTAACTCTAAACTATTTTAAGATCCATCCTGTCCTAGGATCTTAAGGCAGCCCGACCCATGGGTGTATGGCCCAGAGTGATAACCTCTGACGTCCTATTTCTGGATCTGCCAGTACCTGACCCTGGGCTTTCTCGCCACCTGTGTCCACCATTCTCCTGCTTGGCTGGGACAGCTGAACCATGCTTCCTTGGCATGACCCTCTGCATGCTCCAGGGCAGGGGTTCTCAAATGGTACTTGCCTAAAAATTAGCTGGTCTGCTTCTCTAAATGCCTTACGCAGGCTGTGCATGCAGGAGATCTGATTCAGTGACTTTGGTGTGTGCCCTGGGAAGTTACATTTTAACAAACAGGGTGACTGGGATCACGTCCTCACCCTTTGTCCTGCACTAAGATACAGGCAGGCCTCCTGACTCAAGGCTTCCAAGCCCTAACTGCCCAGTTCTTTCGGGTGCTGGCTCAACCAGTCCCCTCAGAGACCTCACACCTCAGGGGTGCTGCATCCAAATGGGTACAGGCTCAGCTCCTGGAGAATTCCTAAAGCATCATTGTCTCCCAGGCCCGCAACAATACACTTGAAATCAAGCTAATTTTCTGTCCAGCCCTCGAAACACAAAGGATTCCTTCCCTCCCCTCTCCCCCCTACTTTCTTGGGCAATAAAACTTATTTGCCTTGAAGAACCTAGGCTTATAAAACACATAAGTCCTATTTACTAAAATTCTTGAGGGCACACTCCTCTTCAGCCTATAAACACAAATGGCATAAGCCATACTGTCTGTGAGGCCTTTCAGTTTGCTGCTAATGGAAAACTCAAACATAAAGAGGTGTCTTGGCTCATGTTGCTGGAAGGCCCAGAGGCATGGCTTGATTCTATTTCTTTCCATCTGCTCTTTGTCCTCTTTTCAGCGTCTCTGCTTGGCCTTCCGTAGAGTAAGCAGCACCCTACTGCACATGCACATACCAGGGAGACAGAGAATGAGACTGCTGCTGCATGCTACCCAAAACCTGACATTCACCCTGATTAGCCTGCTCCTGCCACACTCCTGAGGTTGGGTGTGGCATCAGAGTCCCCCAGTAACACAGGCTATATGGAGTGGGGTGGACCCGGGGTCCTATTAGGATGGTGGATGGGAGGAAATAGGACCCTGGGAAGTCTTACAAAAATTGTGGAAACAGATACTGCTGCCTCAAAATTCACCCAGAGCTTTCAAAGGCATATCTCTAATTAACAGCACAGAAAAACAGGCATAAAACAAGTCTTTGGTGGTTAATCTGCTACACATGAATACAGGCAAAGGAGCCATGCAGGGTAATGGAAAGGGCAGGATTCTATCAAATGACGAAATGGTTTATTTGGCACCCAAGTTTCTCTCCTCTACTAGTTTTCTCCTCCAAGTTGGGTCTTAAAGTTTTCCCCCAGATAAAAGTCATTTTACATTTAATTGCTCTTATTCCTAAGTAGCTTTGTATCAATTTAAAAATCTGACCGATATCTCCTTTTAACAGGTGGTACCTGTTATCTTTGTGAGCGTAGAAATGTGCTTAAGCAGAACAAATAGAAGTAAAACATTTTAACCATGAAAACAGTAATGTGTATAGATTTTTCTTTCTGGGAAGAAATTGTTATCATGCTGTTTTTAAAAAAAGAGTACCTTTTTTATAATTAGGTGGGGTGGTTGGGGTGGGGATGGATTAAGAACCCAGAACCAAAAGGATCCAATTCTTTTAAGAAAAACCAATTGGTAAAATGAAAGAAACACTTGTCAGCCAGGAGAGACCTCATTGAGTTAAGGTTCAAAGCCAAACTAGAAGGGAAAAAACCATGGTTAATTAGGGCTCCCAGAGATTCTAACTAGAAAACAAGGTCACCAGGATCCATGAAAGATCCCCAAAGGGAAAAATAAGAAAAGTGACCCTTGGAATTGTTCCTTGCTGTAGGTTCCTCTAAATCCATTCCATCCCAAATGTAGCCCAAGAGGATTATAGCAAGCTTGTCCCCATCACCAGGCACTGACTTAGGAAAGGATGGAAAATGAACCACAGCCAACAGAGAAGCTTGTCTCACTTCCCCGGAGAGACACAGGAATGGACAGTTCCTCTTCTTCCACTGGGCATTGTCTTGTTGGGACATGGTGCCTAGAACATGGCTGTCAGCTGGCCTGAGGACCGATGCCACCGCAGGGAAGAGCTGAGTAGGAGCATGTCTTAGAAGCAAAGCCGGATGTGCATGCCACCCGAAGCCTGCCCTGACCCTGTGCTTCCTGTTACAAGAGGTAATTAACTTCACTATATTAAGCCAGTAGGAATCAGGCAGAAAGCTTTCTTACCGACACAGTTGGTTTTTGGTAACCATGAGTACCAACAGTTAAATTCTAGCAGGTAAATTTTGATAATCCATTTTAATGATTGGTATAGGGTGATTTGAGCTGCAAATTGCAGAATACCTGACTAACGAGCTTTAAACAATCAGGCATTTCTTTATCTTGCTTAACAAGAAATAGGTAGGTAGGTACATCTTGGTTCTCCACCTAGTTAGACTCCAAATCTGTCTTCTTCAAATGACAATGTCAGAAAGTAGGCAGGAAAATATGGAACTTATTCTTATATGTCTCTGTCTGTGCTTGCATGTCTCAGCAACAAAAATTGCTCCTGGAAGCCCTTTAGCACACTTCCCCTTAAGTCTGACTGGTCAGAACGGGTGGGTTATATGGCCATCCTCCCTTCACAAGTCCCTGGACTTCCCGGTGTCTCATAGAGCTGGCTCTGCCAGGTAGGACAGTGTGAGAGGGGAATGACTGCTGGATAGGTGTCTTGCCAGCAGGTTTCAGTCCCTGGCAAGTTCACTCTTGATTTGGTGAGACCAAATAATGACAATGGAACGTTCTTGGGGTGAAAAGGTTTATACCCAACTTTATTCCTATGGCAGCAGTTCAAGTGCTAGAATCCCAAACGCCTCAGAGCAAGTCTGCATGCAGCAAGCAGGTCTCTGCCTCTGGGCTTCTCTGCCTCTGCATCCGTCTCAGTCTCTGTCCTCAGCACTGCCACCACTCCAGTCTCTGCTCTCCTGCTGCCAAGCAGCACAGAGCACTGGGCAGAGCTCTTTATAGAGTCAGTAGTAACAATTGCCCAGACATGTGTAGTGAGCAAGCCGACCAGATCAGGTGAGAAACCCTGCCATAGGAACTTTCATTTTCTCTACACATACACAAATCCCTTAATCTCTACAACCATTCTTCCTAAAATAGGGATAATAATAGTATCTACCTCAAAGCATTGTTAAGAGAACTAAATGAGATTTATCCAAGCACAGTGCTTAGTAGGTAGTAAGTACTCCCAGAATGATTGACACCCCTAGGAGATTGGTATCATTACCTCCAGCAGCGAGCTGTATCTGGTGCTTAAGAGAGCTGATTTTTAGATTTGCGGGAATTTTGCAAGCTAGCTGTTAAATGGTTGTTAGCTTGATGGGAATATTTATACCACAGAAATCAGCAAGTGCTACAAAGTAGAGATTTTCTCCTTCCTGGAAAGCCGGTTGTAAAACATTTACCAGCACACCAGTGATTAACTCCATTTGCTGGATGAGATCAGAGAAGTTCAGTATCTTATCCAAAGGGACACAGCCAGTAAAGGGCAGAAATGGGAAGTGATCTCAGTTCTTTCTGTTTCCAAACCTGTGCTTTCTTATTCATTTTCAAGTATAAATGTAAAATATTGTGCAACTTTCACAGCATGTGTTCTTTCATTTAAAACTGTTTAATGAGCTCCTACTTATGTGCAGAGCACTGTCCTTGGGATTATAGGGTCTACATACAAAAAATGTCACAATGCCTCAACTTACCCTCAAGGAGTGCTCATCACCACATAAAAATTAAACCTTCAGGTCATTTGAATTCAGTCACTCGCCAGCCACTGCTCTAGGTATGTGCCCCCACCTCCTCCAGACGTGTCCTAGTCAGCATGGAAGTGGATCATTAAGAAATGTGCTTCTAATATGTTAAGATAGGACCCTCTCTGTAGATTATTTGCATTTTTAGAGCATAATCTTCATGAGAGGGAAGCCCATGCAATGAGCTTTAAGTCAGCTCACATTGTTTCTTAAACAAATTTGTTTTAAAAGAAAATGTCATGCCACTGCCTTAAGTAGAAAACTATAATGACTTGCCAAAAATAATGATGGCCATAAATTAAGTATGCAACTACTAAACTAGAAGAATATTCACAGCTTAGCTCCAACCACCATCTCACAGACCACCAGCAGTACATGCATTCCATTCCAGAGACTCTGCTCTAGGAGGTGGGCTTCTCTCTCCTCCCCGGAGATGAGTTAGCATTTAAAATACCCTAAGCAGAAATATTTGTTCTAAGATTGCTTACCCCAAGCTGATCTTTTCTCAATTTGCAAGAAAAAATTATAAGACAGATTTTGAGCTTTTCAATTAACTCAGAATGCTTTCTTATTCCCATTTCTCTCCATTCTGACCTCTTTCTCTGAAAAAAATCTTTATTTCATACCTCTCTACAGAAAAACTGCGGCTCTATCATGTACACTCAACTCAGCCCTCCTCACCAGCCCCCACTCTCGGTTATTCGGTTTGGGGGTTTCCTTCCATCTTGGCCCTCCCCACACTGCTGACATCACAACTCCCCTCAGTTAGAAGGAACATGATTTTTCTACAGCAAGCTGTGAACACCAGCAGCCAAAAGCAGATCCTCAGTGTTTTGATTGGGAGAAAACGGTGCTGCACTGTCTTGGGTAGGCTGACCATGGTGCAGACTGACCGGTACCCCAGGCTCACTTCTCTGACCTTTGGGCATCAGATCTCAAAGACCTGGGTCTGAATTAACAGGTGTTATGTTTCCTAAGTGTAGAACAGTTAGTACACCCTGTCCATGCACAGGTGGGCTACCTGTGTAAGATTTCTAGCCTATCTACACATCCTGAACCCCACTTATTTCCCCAATGGAAAATAGGACATTCATATGATCCAATGGGGATCCCAGTTTTGACTGAAGATGGATGTTTTGCCCACCCTGGCAAGTGAGAGTGGAGAAGCAATTTAATAAGATTTAGAAAAAATAAAGAGGTGTGAGGTATTATGAGTTGGAGTGTTGCAGAGCAAAGTAGTACCTTTCAGTCTCATAGGAATGAAGCCATCTTGGTCAGAGGATGGGCAGTGATATTGGCAATTTCTCAGAGAAATCTCTGCTGGATGCTCTGTCACAATGCAAAGCAGCCACACACTCTGCCTATTTATAAGCTAAATGTGCTGATGACTCTGCTTTTTACACCTTGCCCATCCCTGGAGCCATAAATATTTACATTTGTGAAGTCATTTACAGAGCGCTTTCACATATTTCTTCTCTTTGAGAGTTCAAATAAAGCCAGGGCAGGCAATACATCTTCAGGACAAAGAGATGAGACTCAGAGAAGCTGGAAAGTCAAACAAGGTCACACCAACAGAGCTGAGAGATCTCAGGTGCCATTGCTCCATATGTGGTCGCTTTGCGATGCATGCCACAAGGAATACAGTTCCAAAACAAATTCATGTTTCTTACCAAATTGCATTTCTCCTCTTGGATTCCCACTCTGAGAATGGCACTACCACCCAATCACCCACTCTGGAATCTTGGCATCTGCCTAGACACCTGGCACTCTCCATCATCACATCCTTTTTCATACCTCTAAATCTGTCCCCTGGTACTTTACCCACTGCTGCCCTCATCGTCTTTCACCTGGACCCTTGTAAGAATGTTTTAACTCACGGCATTGCCTATAGTTTTGCAACCCCTCCTCCCTACCCGATTATCCACTACCGAGCTGCTTGAGTGCGCTTTCTAGTACACAGTTCTAAAGGTATCAGGTCCTTGCTTAAATTCAACAGCTTCTTCTTGAATGGAGAAGTCCAACCTCTGGAGTCCAACCTCTCTCTCTCTGTCTCTCTCACACACACAGATAACTACGTGTTCTACCCCTAATAAATTGCATTCAGTTTTCTGAATATACCAAATAATCTTATAGCTCTTTTTATTCTCTCTGGGAGGGCATTCTGTCCTACACCACCCATTCAACACTGGCATATAAATTAACACCTAGTTTATAATCAAGTTACATCCCCTGAGAAGCTTTGTCCAATCCAGTAAATCTGACACTCCCTCCCCTGTACATACTTCTTCATTGGAACCTATCATGCCCTATCATGTTCGCCTATTTACTGTGTCTCCTACAAAACTTGAGCTCCTAGAAGGCAAGAATGTCTTAATGGTCTTCATAAATCCAGAGCAAAGTATGATTAACACATCATGCATTGCAAATAAGTGAATAAATGCATTTCTACAGCAAATAATGATTTCTCACCAATAATGTTCAAACCAGATCTTGTCTTCTCTGTTAGATGAGGATGAAGAACCACAAGGGTCACTCAGAAATTTGTTCAAAAACATTTGCCCAGGAAATGGGTAACTCTATTTTCAAGAAAAAAAATAGCCCATGAATGACCAACCAATCCCTCAACTCCTTATACTTGATCTTCACCCAGCAACTACCAACCTAGGGATTTTCTTGGCCTACTGGTCAAGGGTAACTTGTCTACCCAATCACGTGCTTTCCCAATTTGTTCTCTCTTACTTAGATCAGGGTTTCTCTTTCCTTCGTAAATTATTGATTTTAGATGAATGGAACAGCATGTATCTTCTGTCTACAACAAGCAACAAGGATATTGATTTGGCCAAACTTGAGCCCTTATTTTAGGAAGCCATGGGAAGTAAGGCCACATGTGAACAATAATATGTTAACACTGCAAGAGAGCTTAGAAATCAGTTTGTACAGTGTCCCACAGTGGGGTCTACATATCACCATGGCAGAATGTACTTTGATTTTATATATATGTATACATATGTATATTTTTAATTTAATTTAATATATATATATATATATTTTTTATTCTGTGCTTATTTGTATATGTTGGAAAAAAACTCATTATCATATCAGTCCCATGGTTTCATATATATTGTGGCCAAGAATATTTTCTAAAAAGTAGTTAAGTAAGCAAATGAGTCAATTTAGAGGAAATAAGAAAGTGATAATATCAGTAAAAAGTCAACATGGCAAACGTTACAAAAGTGCTGACCCACATGACGGGAGCTGGAGAGAAATGCTGAGCTAGAACCACACCTCCTCATGTCTCAGGCAAGGGAATCAAGACCCATAGCTAAATAACATGCCCCAGTCAGGCCTGAGGAGGGCCTGGAACGCCGACATAACGATCAGCTCAACAGTAATTTAGACACTGACTGTTCTGTACAATTTCAACTTACTGAATCCATAATGTTTTTGTTGTTATTAAATGCAAATATTTAAAACATGATTTTAACTCCAGGAACCACTTGAGGGCAGGGAGGAAAGGTAGAAAAGAAAGAGAAGTAAACCCTATCTACATCACCACGGCAGGCCCTCAGTCGGTGTCCACTCGCTGCTACTCCGGCTTCAAAGACGATGGAAAACTCCAAGCTTGGAAACTCTCGCCAGAAGCCATCCTGAAAAGATCAGTCCTTCTGTGCTGCCCTCGCTGCTCTGCTTCATCACACTTGCAGTTTTGCTGGCTAGGGTTTTTCGCTGTCTTGGCAAATGTGAGGATGATGTCAAACCTAATGTTTCCTAAATTTTTGCAGAAATGCCGTAAGACTTTTGTGGGACCTATTGTTAATTATCTGGGAAAAGAGAAGTTTGCAGACACTAGAAACAAGAACTGTGTGGGGTTAGGCTATGGGTTTTAATGAGAAGGATTCAAATTAGAATGTTGGCTATTTCCAATAGCTTGCTAAAAATAACCTGGGCGCCTGCTTCCTTCCCTCGCACTTCATTTTCAGTGTCTGCTCAGCCTGAAGATGCGGGAGGCCTGGAAAATGCTCCTTGGGATCCAATACCAGTGTCGTTTGCTCAGATAAATGTCATTTAACTCTGACCTGCTCTCTCTCCTGCACCGGTGGGCATGCTACCCTCAGGCTCCTGTCGGATTTATACTTCAGGAAGCTGGAAGGTGATAAGGAGGCACACACCAAAGCCCTGTGGATTGCACCTCTTAAATCTCTCTCCCATCACTGCCACCAGCTTAGCCCAAGCTACCATCATTTCTTCTTGCCTGGGTGACTACAAGGCCTCCTGCCTGCTCTTTCTACCTTGAAACTACTCCCTCCTTCCCCCAACCACACTGTAGCCAGAACAATCTTTTCCAGCACAAATCTGAACATATCCCTCACCACTACCATGACCACTACCACCACCAATTAAAATGATTCAGTGGCTTCCCATTGCTTGTATGATAAGGACTAGAATCCTCAACATGGTCTACAGGCAAGATACTCCTTGATCTAGACTCTAGAACACTCCAGCCTCACCCTCTCCCTTCTCTCTCCCTACTCCAATCCACCGTCCTTACTCCAGTGCCTTCTGCCCATCAGCTCTTCCCAGGGTCCGAGCCAAAACTTTTCCTTCTTTATCTACCTAATTCATACTCATCATTAGATCTCAGTCCAGTCACCACTTTTTTAGGAAAGCTTCTCCTGACCCCTCATGCCAGGTCAAATCCTCTCTCAAATTGCTTCTCATAGCCCAGCAGACCTCTCCTTAGCAGCACTTACCTCTACCTGCTTTGCACATTTATTTAACAATTACTTGCTTACTAGCATTAGCTCTCCAGACAGTAGCTCCAGGAAGGCAGGAGCCACATCTGTCTGCTCAGCCTTGTACCCCCCACATCCGATATCGTGGCTGGCACAGATGAGACACTCAGTAGTTGTTGAAGGATATGAACATGAATCCCCTGTAGGACCCAGGCCTCCTTTTCTTGCAGAAATCCTTCCCAAGAAATAGGAAACTGTTACCACATCTGACTACAGCACTTTCTCTGTCTCAACCCAGCTCTGCAAATGCCCTGGTTTCTCATCCCTTACTGTCCTCACTTTAGTCCTTTGGATGGGAAATGTTCTGTATGCAATAGATCGTTTTCTCTTTTCCTGAATTTCCTTGAGGTACTGGGATTACATTAGTATTAAGCTTTTCATCATAAACTGGTCTGACTTCTGTCTAGATCTTCTGAAGGAAGAGTCCCTAAATCTTCCGAAAGGAAGGGTCCCATGGCGCCCCTCTCAATTTCTCCATTTAAATGGAAGAGCTCATATGTCATTTTCCTCAGGAAGTTAAAAGTGTATCTTTTTAGCATCCCAATGCACACAAATATCTCAATGCTCACTTGCATTGTGGAGGAGATTTAGGGAAGGAAGGGCAGAGAGGGAGAATTAATGGTGTCAAGGGAGGCGACTCAAAGGTTTCTACCTGAAGCTCTAAGGAATCTGTCTCCATGAGGGGCTGGAGTTGGAGGGAGAGATGGGAGACAGGAATGGGGAGACAGGTGGCAAGAACTTCAAGGCGAAAGAAGTTTATTTAAGTTGGTATAAGCGGTGAGATTTCCTTCCTCATCCACTCTGCCCACAGTCTTCTCTCCCTGACCTGCAGCAGCCCAGTCCTGGGGTTTGGAGTGAGGTGGGCCTTGAAGGCAGGGTGAAAGCAGGGTCCCTAGCAGGTCCCCACTGGTACCCTGCTTGCTGCCTTTTCTGGAGGAGCAGCATTCAGCATCTGGGGCTTTGGAAATCCAGCCCAGCCTGTGATGAGGGAGCTATTATTGGCACATCCTTGAATTTTATTGGGTGTTTTTAAACAGTGATTGCTGTGAGGATATGCAGAAGTTCAAGAGAAGTCTGTAAACACTAAGAAATTAATCTGCTTGCTCTGTGACAGCTGGGCCAACTTCCACATGCCACATATTTGAGGCAGGGTCAGATCAAGGCTGCAGATGGTCACAGGCAGGGAGCTACTATTTTGGGGGCATAGGTCATGGGAAATGCTTGCAGTTCAAAGTTGGCTTCTATGCCAGTTCCATAACTTTTCCTTGAACCTTCATGCATCACAATCATCAACAGTCCCATCAAACTTAAGAAATGATTGGATATTTTTGCTTAAAGACCATGGTATGACTTTGTCATACAAACCACAATAAATGGGCTTGCCTTCCAGAAGAGAGGGCAGGCAGCCTCAGCCTTCTCTTGCCTCTTATAGATGGGGGATGAAAAAGGAAAACATTTAAATATCTTGTTATGTTTCATTTAAATACATATTTTTCAATTTCTGATTCAGGCTGAGTTGCAAGAATTTTATGTCCCTTTCAAAAACTACAACTGCAAAAAATACACAAGAGTGCATGACAATGTACTTTGTCAGAAAATAAAAGTTCAGATTTCCAAAGGGCAAAAAGCTGAGTTTTGAGATCTTTCATGTGGGAGAATTTCCCCAGCTAAGTGTATGATGAAAGGCTCAGGGTCACACCGGCCAATGGGAAGTCCATGAGCTCTACTGCTTCTCATTCACCTTCTATCCATGGAAGGGGAAAGAAACTGATCAAGGACAGAGAATGACCTAAGGGTTTGGGGAAGAGAGCAGAAAGCAATCAAAGATGAGGGTATATAGGACTCTGGTTTTCAAACTTTAGTGCAAAACTTAATGCTCCACCTGGGAGCATTTTAAAAATGCAGATGGTCAGACCTTCATGGTTCAAGCATCTATATTTTCAATGAGCATCCCATGTGATTCCAAAGCAGCCTGAGGAAAAACTGTGCTGGAATAGCTGAAATCACAATATGAAGGGATGGTAGGAAGAAGGATAATGATATCCAGAACCCACTATCATTGTTAAAAGCCCAAGGATAAAAGACAAGTATTAGGCAAAGTATAAATCCAAGAAAAATTCATGATATTGGAAAGCTGAGTTCCATCCAAACACCGGACAAGACCAAGGTTAGTTTAGCTGGAATTGGAAGTAGCTAAAAATTAGTAAACTAGGTATCAAATGCTGGTTGCTAATGAGAGGAAATATGACTCAAACTGGCTTACACAAAAAATCAAAATCTATTGGTGCCTGTAAATGGAAGGTAAATTGGTAGAGATGGTCTCCAAGGGACTCAGGAGTTCAAACATCATTGAAACTCAGTCTTTCTGCCTTTGCCTCCTGAATGTTATGGTTCCTCTGCCTCGATTCTCTTGTTACAGGCTCTCCTCCTGTGGAGAAGATATGTGTGTGAAGTTTCAGCCTTTCATACTTGATTCCAAGTTTGTAGAAAAGAGAACTTTTTTTTCTTACCTAATTTTTTTAGGGTAGAAGGAAGATTTCTTAACATTCCGTGTATGTATAAATGGATTGGCACTAATACCCTCACTATGTTCAGAAGTCAGACCACCATGCTAAGGGTAATAAAGGGTCCCAAGAAAAGAGTGCAAACCCCACTTGCTAATTTGCTCCTCTGGCTCTGGGCTCTCACCCTCCACTCGGTCTCTTCCTCACAATCAGCACCATTCAGACTCACTGTCTGATGTTTTGACATGTCTGACTAACTCCAGGATCTCTCAGGAATTGCTCTCAAGTGGGAGACCCACCTTCTTTCTAGCCCCAGCAAACTGGATGTTAAACACAAGTAGGACCATCTATTAATCCCCAGTGATCTTTATCTAGAGCCTCACTCATAATCAACCCAACCTTTCAATGTGGATTGGAGAACAGGCTGACCTCAATAGTAAGCCAACTAGGATTTATAGAACACCAGCTATGTCCACAGCACTGTCAGGAAAAGGGAGATAAGGGGATTCATAAGGGAAGGGTGACCTTAAGGAACTCAACCAGTTAGGAAAATGAGTCATATAACTTTAAAGATGGCTGAACGTGTAAAGAGGGGAGGATGGTGGTAACATATGCTTTCTTCAAAAAGGCGTCATTCCTCTTCTACAGTTTTAAAGGGAGCACTGCTATAGCAGGGACAGGTCTTCCTGCATTCCAGGTACCTGGAGTTCTTTTCAACATAGTGTGGGACTTAATTAACCCTGCCATGTCTAGACCAATGTCATTGTATCTTCCGTAGGTAGAAACACAGGAGACTGAAAATGTACCTGGTTTATCCAGTGAGTCAGGAAATCAGTCTATCAACAGAAACTAAGGAGTAACGATTTGATTCCCAGATTAGGAATCAGACACATCGCCTCCCCAGGGCTCATTACAATAAGGTAAACAAACTGGCTGCATTATTTGTCAGTCTACAATGGTTGCAGGCAAGATTGCCAATGCCCAATTTTATGTTTCATTAAGGTTTCAATTAATCTCTTCCTCATTTAGTCTGGGAGAGGGATTGATCTGCCTTTAAATAAATACCATGCAATCTGTTACTTTCAAAAGGCAAATAAGTTTATATATTTGATTCATTTCCTTTGTCTTAATATGGTCCAGAAACCACATCTGTTCTATTTCTCTAACTATATTGACTTGGCCGGAGGCTGCAGTTACAAGAGTTCTCCTCCCTATCCCTAAGAAAAGAATTTTTCTCTATCTGAATCTTATATTTCCAAACAGTCTTACACCTCTCTGGGGAACACACCTCAAAAGAAAACTACTGTATGTGAGAACTCAGACTTTTTAAAACTTCCCTGATGAAATAAATGCCTGAGACATAACCAAGTCTCTCTTCGAGGAACCCAAGATTCCACATCTAAGAGGAACAAAAGGTTTTGCTTTTTCTTTAAGCCTAATAAGATCTGATGTCACTCAAGTGACTATGAAAATAGTGAGTTGCCAAAGCCTTTGGTAATTGTTTTCTGCAAAATAAGTAGATCAGTTCATGTTTTTCAACACCCTGCTTCTCTCTGAGTAAGAAAGAATATCTTAGAGGAGGAAATAGGCTATTCATGTCCCATAGTTGAATAATTTAAATGTTTTTGATGAAAGTAAAAGAAACTGAACTCTAAATGGTTCAAACAGCAAAGGGATCTGATCTACCATGCAGCAAAACATCCTGAAGCAGGTTAGTTTTCAGTTGCTCCGTAATGTCATTCTTGTCTCCTCAGAATATTGACTCTCATCTCAAGCCTGACACGTTAGGATAGAAAGATGACTGCAGCGACTGCAAGCATCACTTCACATACCAACACCCAAAACTGGAAGACAGAAGATTTCATAGCTGTTTACCTTTTAAGAGAAAGTTTTCTTCTCCAAAAGCCTTGCAAAAAAGCTTTCCTTGCACTTCATTGGCTAGAATTGTATTACACAGTGATTTCTCAACCAATCACTGGCATGGAAACTGGTATTATTTAATCCCTTAAAGCAATCACATAACCAATAACTGGACAAAATTAGATTTCCATTGCAAGGAGGAATAGCTGTTGTGTGGGCAATCAGCAGCTTCTGTGACCAAGACCAACCAGAGAACCAAGGAGGTGGAGGTGGAAATGGAGGTGGACCCAAGCAGCCTTGAAGAAGTCATACAACTCTCACCTTACAGTTGGCCTGGGCTTTCAACCACTGGAGCCATTCCTTTGGCATCTGAACAGAGCATATTGTCTCTAAAAGCTCTTTGTTAAAATGCACATGCATGAATTGGGACAAAGAAAGAGCAATATGTAATCCATGTCCATTGGCATGCAGGCAAGGATTTGTTGAATCAATTAACTGTAAGTCAGATTGGAAACAACAACGTTAATAATTGTGTTAAACATTATCACATTCTTACCATGTACTGGCATTATATGAATACTTTATATGATTTATAGATTTCAGAGATGAAAACTGAGGCCCAGAGAAGCCAAGTAGCTCCTGATAGTCACACAAATGGTTTGGAGCAATCAGAACTTGAAATCAAGGCAGTCTGACTTTAAAGGCCATGCTCTTGATAGAGGTAGTTAATCCCTGAATTGATTGGGGGAAGCCATGAGTTTAGAAATGTATGGACCACTAGACTGGCTCAAATCATCTTTGTCAGTTCTACTCACTCTGAGAAATATGTACTATGCAGATGATAGACACAGTTGTCAGTATTATCCATGATGGGGAAAGGAGGGAACCAAATATGACTAAGATATAGTCTTTGCCCTCATTAAATTTGTAATCACCCAAAGAGAACATAGATAAGCACACCGAGAATAATCATAATTCTAGTTTCAAGATAGCAGAATGAGTACACATGAGTCATTCCCTGTTTTGAACCTATAAGGAATCTCTGAGAGATTTCCATCTAGCAGAGCAAATAGAATTGGAAAATGGCATCCCGGGACATGTGCAGTAGCTCATAGCCAAGATGACTGATAAAAAAGCAGAAGTGAAATCAAGTATGCTCCATACCTAGAAGTGGCAGAAGCCAGAGACCCAGGGTGAGTTGAGAGGGGAGTTGGAGTACCTGGAGGTACCCAGAGGACAGGGGAACATTCAAGCACGGAAGACCAATCATTGAGGTACTCCACTGAATACATTCTGCCCATCTCTCATGCTCCCTGGAAGCAGAGCAATATAGAAGTCCCAAAGCTGCTTCTCTCATCTTTCCAGATGGAATGTGTAAGCAGATGCAGTAAGCAATATAGCAGGGAATATCAACTGCAAAGATATACTAAGAATAAAAGGCCACTAACATCTGGAGAATGCCAACATCTCAACAGAAAGATAATAAACTCCACCAAAGAAAACGTATATCCAAAGAAATAGATTTTATTTATTTCTGAAACAGAAACAGATAGTTGTAAAACAAGAACTGGAAAGGAATGAATTACATATCTGGGATATCACCATAACTGCTGAGGTTTTAAAAACCTCAGCAGATGGGATGATTAGTAGAACGGACACTATTGTAAGGCAATCAATAAGTCCAAGAGCTAAAGGTTGGATTGTAGCTGGCTTTCTTAATGGAGGCTAAATGGCTATGGAAGTTCCAGATTTCATATCTATCGTCCACATCGGGAGAGAAAGTTTTGTATCACAAATTGCCAGCAAAAGTCTCAAGTTGATTGTATTCACCTATGAGTCGATCACTGTGCCTAAAGGAACAGCACAGATCAATTGCTTTAGGCCTGTGTTGCTTGAGCCAATCACTTCAGCAAGAGGAAATGGGATTACCAGGATTGTCTCATACCACTTAGTGTCCATCGCTAAAATTGAGAAGTGGGTCAATTCCACCTAAAGAAGATAGTTATTACTTATTGTGGAGGAGGTAAAATCAATGTTAGAGAGACAATCATAGGTTCTCAACAGTGTTTTCTTAGAGTAGATAGTGGGGGAAATTTATAAAAGGGATCCAGCTTATAAGAATACTCATTGAAACTGGTGACACCCTACTGATACTTGTAGGAAAGGCTCCCACCCCTCCAACTTTCCCTACTGTTCTGTAAGGACAGCTGTCTGCTGCTTCATCACAGATATGTCCAGCCTTGAGAAACCTTGAAAACACAGCGTGTTGTATCCATGAGTAAGGAGCTAGATAAGGGCCTTGAAGGCCAGACACCTGGCTATGAAGGCCACATGCATGCGCATCTTCAATACTTACGTAACCATGAACTAGCACTATAGCAGTATAAAAAGTACAGATTTATGCAAAATAAAGTGGCTTCTTTTGAGCACCCTCCATGATGACTCTTGCCTCCTTCTTTGCTCGTGTCACCCCAAAACCTCAATGGCAACCCTCAGACCCCAACACTTGGTGCTGTGAGCAGGATGAGGTAGGTGGTCATGAGAGCAATGGTCCTTCAGCTTCCCTGGAGGTGGAGGGATGGGTGGAGGAGATGTGGCCCCCATCCTTTGTTTGGTACCTGGTGGTAATGTACTTGACCACTTGGGTGGCAATGGAGAATTGGGAGTCCGTGCAGCCAACTGCAGAGGCTATACAGACGGCATTGGAGATGCTAGAGTCCCTAGTTCCTCTGGCCCACTGGAAATCAGCTGGGTGAGTGGTGTGGATATTCCTGAAGGTCATCTGCTGCGCTGGTGGATACAGGTGCTGACTCAACTCTCCTTTATGGCAACTCGAATAGGTTCTGGGGCCCCTCTGCAGTCATAGAGGGGTATGGTGGGCAAACAGTGCAGGTGCGACGAGTAACTCTGACTTTGGGAATTGGATGCTTGCCCCCACATCAATATGCAGTTTATGTATCTCTGATAGTGGAATACATTCTAGGGGTGGATGTATTGCAGGATCTAATGTTGCAAATGGCTCTGGGGGAGTTTCGGTTGCAAATGCATGTTGTGAAAACAGTGTGTAAGGTCATCCCCACCACACACCTTTGGTGTTGCCACAAGGCACCCATATATTGAACATTAAACAATACCAGTTGCCCGGTGGGCAGGAGGAAATCAGCCAAACCATGCTGTGGCTGGAGGAAGTGCACATAATCCTCCCAGCATGCAGCCCTTTGAATCCACCTGTGTGGCCTGTGAAGAAGCTGGATGGCACTTGGAGAATGACAGTGGACTATTGGGAACTAAACAAAGTGACTCCCCTGCTGCATGCTGCAGTACCGAACACTACTGACCTGATGGATAAACTGACTGTGACTTTGGGGACTTATCACTTTGTGTTGGACTTGGCTAATGCCTTCTTTTCCATTGACATTGCACAGGAAAGCCAGGATCAGTTCACCTTCACATGGGAGGGCCACCAACGGACATTTGTGGTCCTCTCACAAGAATACTTGCGCAGTCCTACTTTGTGTCATGGCTTGGTGGCTAGTGACCTGGCCACCTGGTCTGATCCTCACTCGGTTCAAGTGTTCCATTATATAGATGATATAATGTGGACTTCTGATTCTCTTCCAGATCTGGAAGCTGTGGCTTCCAGTTTGCACCAGGCCCTTCAGTGGTGGGGATGGGCCATCAACAAAGACAAGGTGCAGGGACCTGGTTATCCTGTCAAGTTCTTGGGTGTTGTCTGGTCGGGTAAGACAAAGGTGTGACCTGAAGCAGTGATTGATAAAATACAACAGTACCCCTGCCCAGAAACTGTTAAGCAGATACAAACATATGTGGGTTTGTTGTGGTATTGCAGAACGTTTATCCCTCACTTAGCCACACTGTTGAAACCGCTGCATCACCTTATAATGTGAGGGGAAGCATGAGACTGGACACCAGAGGTGGAAAGGGCTTTTGCTGAGACAAAAAGAGCAGTGGCTCAGGCCCAGACACTGCAAGTCACTGACCCCTCCATACCATTCCTGCTGACAGTGTCTGCCAACGCGGATGGATATGGGTGGGGATTATGGCAGAAGCACAGTGCCTGCAAAGTTCCAATAGGGTTTTGGTCTCAGTTGTGGAAGGGAGCAGAGAGTCACTATTCACTGTTGGAAAAACCACTGGCAGCAGTGTATGCTGCCTTACTGGCTACTGAAGGGATCATGGGAATACAAGCAGTACAGGTTATTACTGCCCTCCTGATTGAGGGATGGGTGCAAGCCTGGGCCACAGCTCCCTGAACTGGGGTTGCCACAGCACTCACCCTGACCAAGTGGGGAGCCTATTTAGAATAACGGGCTAGATTCTCCAAAAGCCCTCTCTCGCAGGAATTGCAGCAAGTCCTGGGACCATTAACTTTTGTGGTCAAACCCGCATGCACCTTACTTAGTGTGGAAGTGTCAACAGTAAGCTCCTATGAGAAGGAGACAGGGATGCCACCAGAAGAGGCCTGGTATACACATGGATCCACAGAGGGCCATCCACTGACATGGTGGCCGTCGCCATTCAGCCCTTACAGGAGGAGGTCTGGTATGAGTCTGGGGTGGGGCGATGCAGCCAATTGGCTGAATTATGGGTGGTGTGGCTTGTTTTGACTAGGGAATCAGGTCAGATAACCGTCTATACTGACAGTGGACTGTGTCTTGTGGCCTTACTATCTAGTTGCCTCGTGGGCAGCACAGGACTGGGAAATGGGCCATTGTCCACCGTGGGGACAAACGATGTAGAAAGACCTTTGGACCCGTGGGTTAAAGAAAGGCGCCCTGATATATCACATCTCAGGACATTGCCCAGCATTAAGCCCTGGGAATGTTGTGACCAACTCCCTGGCCAGGGCTCGTAAGCTTTGGAGCTCCCCCTACGGACATGGGACCATGGTTGCATAAGACGCTAGGGCATGTAGGCCCTAGAACCATGTGGAAAGTTGCCCAGAGATGGCACATTTTGCTGAAGCAAAACAAGCGGTGCAAGCATGTGCTCAAAGTGCTTGCTTTTACCCGCATCTTCCTTGGGTACCCATGCAAGAGAGACAGCTCCCCTGCCCAACAGAACCCTTACAGGTGTGGCAAGTAGATTACACAGGGCCCTTGCCCAGTAATCAGGGATGTAAATATGCACTCACAGCAGTGGACATGGCTACAGGATTGGGTTTTGCCCATCCCATGGCCCAGGCTACCCAACCCACTACTAAACAGGCCTTGGAGCACTTATGTGCCAGTTATGGGCATCCACTAATCGTCAACAGTGACCGAGGGAGCCATTTTACAGGACACTAGATACAAGAGTGGGCTCAACAACAGGACACTGTATGGCAATTACATGTGCCGTATCGACCCCAGGCAGCTGGAATGATAGAAAGGTATACCGGGCTGTTAAAGAACAGGTCGCAACATTTAGGATGGACACAGTGGGTGGGGCATTTACCCGTAGCAGTACGCTTGCTGAATGAGCAACCAAGGAAAACTGGGGAAAGTCCCATAGAGAGGATGCTGGTGGCTCGCCCATACATCTTGAAATATTTAAAACAAGGCCCCAGTGAGTTGCAGCCACAGTTGCTGGAAGAAACATTGCTCCTTCCTGCCCCATGTACACTGTCTCCTGGCCACACAGAGGAGTGGACATGGCCATGGACCTTGGTATTCAAAGGACATCCGTGGGTCGCATTGTACGAGGTATGGGGGGAGGGGCTGACCCATGAGCTACACATTACACTATGGATAGGACAGTGGCCTTTTAAATTGACTGCTTCCTTGCCAGAGAGGGCAACATATTGGTGGGGACTTTGATCGTGCAGGTGTGGCTAATACCACACTTTCTGTTGAAGGCTGAACCTGATACTCTGCCAGTGTCTTCAGGTGCTATGGTCTGGTATCACAGACCAGGAAAATCACCCTGGCAGCCTGTTTTGTCACAAGATGGCAAGGTTGCCTGTATCTTCCCAGAGAACTGGGACATGCCATTGATGGTGGCTTTGTCTACTCTGTCTTTCCACCCAGGTTGATAGAGAGCAATAGTATGGTGTCATGGGCCCATACTTTTGCCCAGGTAGATAAGGTCTCCCACTGCTGGGTGTGTATGGAACTGCCTACAGAAATCACTGCCAGACTGCCATGGAAAATTGCTCCTGCCAACCTGTCTACGTGGGAACGCCTTTGAGCATGGAATCACAGTGATGCTGAAGGTGAAGCAAAATGGCATGCCACTGAGCAATTGATCCAACAACAAACACACACTTCCGCCTGGGGAGGGTACAGTGTAAAATGGGCAGGGATGGATGTCTAGTATACCTGTAACCTTGCAACCATAGCTCAGCTGTGCATTGAACAGCAGGTTTCCATACCCAATCGCATGGTTGGCTGGTTACCCAGAGAACTGTGTGCCAATGTCAGTGTTAATTGCATCCCTAAGCGCTGGTGGGATGGCTGCACCCATGTGGGCACTGTGCCAACCAACCCCTGCTGGGAGAAAACATTTGGATATGTGGGGAATATGGCTGGTCCTATTCCCTGTGAATTGGACAGGCTGTTGTTCTTGGGGCCACCCGTACATATCAGGACAGATACTATAAACCCTGCTGTGGCCCACGCATAATTGGGATGCTGTATATGCCCATTGGCATCATCCCAAATGGATGGCATGGTGGTTTTACACCCTGGATATTTTCCTTACAGGAGCTGGCACTTTAGATGTAGAATTACAAATAGAAGCCCTGGCACAGCATGTTGCTCATGCCTTGAATATAACAAGGTTCTCGCTAGCCCTATTGCTAGATGAAGTCACCCAAATGCAGAAGGTGATTTTACAAAACAGAATGGCTCTGGATATACTCACAGCTGCACAAGGGACTGCTTTACTGCACGTTGACTGCTGTGTTTATATCCCAGACCACCACCAGCAAATACAAGCCATGCTTCAGAAAATAAATGATGAAGTGTCTCAGACACAAGTCTTATCCCAAGATCTCCTGTCTACGTGGTGGTCACAGCTTGGTCACACTTGGCGGTGGTTCCTAACAATTGCAGCTGCTGGATCATGTGACCTCCTTGTCTGTTGTTGTCCTTTATATTGTTTCTGTGGGCTCTGAGCACATGGCTCTGCTTTGTGTGCAAGGAAGAAGCAGATGACTGCTGTCCTGTAGAAAGGGGTGGGATGCAGGGAAGGCCCCCCATGCTACTTTCCCTATTGTTTTATAAGGACAGGTGTCCAGTGCTTCACCCTGGATGTCTGGCCTTGAGAAACCTTGAAAACACAGCGTGTTGTACCCATGAGCAAGGAGCTAGATAAGAGCCTTGAAGGCCAGACAGCTGGCCATGAAGGCCACATGCATGTGCGTCTTCAACACTCACGTAACCATGAACTAGCACTATAGCAGTATAAAAAGTACAGCTTTAGGCACAATAAAGTGGCTTCTTGTGAGCACTCTCCATGATGACTCCCACCTCCTTCTTTGCTCTTCACGTTACCCCAAAACCTCAATGGCAACTTCCAGACCCCAACAATACTCCAGGGAGAAAAAGTAGCTCTGATGAGCAATTTTCTTAGTGAAGCCTATAAAAGAAAGGGTAAGTACAAATTAGCTCTTGAAAAGTTGGATTCTGGGTGGGTTTTAAATTTTTTTAATTGGTTTTGTTTATCTGTATTTATTTTTTTCTATAATCAAGTTATGTGGTTTTAAATTTTCTTTAAAGGCCATTTAAAAAAATGGTTGGGGGAAGTGGTGCTTTACTGATAAGTGCTCAGAAAGCCTTACCAGAGGATATCACCAGCATGTAGGTTTTCCCACATCAGCATTACTTCAAGGAAACTGGATTTTAAAAAATAATATTGGAGTCATTCTTAGCTTTACAAGAGAGTTCATCATAGGACAAATTTTTCTAATGCATTCAAGATATGTTGCAATTAATAAAACTGTGCCTACATATGTTTAGGAGCATCTCTATTGCCATGCCAATTCCACAGGACACCCTGTCTCAGATCCTAAAGGCTTCAGATTCAGCAGTACATTACATTAGATTGTACTAAACACAAGTGACCAATGATCACTTAAAAGAGAAATGTCAATAACTTTCAAAAGGATAAACCCTTTATATTTTATGCTAAGCCCCTGGTTATTCCTTCAAGAAAAAAGATTTTTTAAATGAGCTTTACTCATTTGAAAGGAGTCCTCCCTTGTTGTAAACATTCTTTTACAAAACCTAACAATAGGTGGATGAGACCAGCAGTCCTCCCAACTGTCTTCATTCCCATCGCCAGCCCTGCTAGGCACTTAGCAGTGCATCAGATTCAAACTTTAACAACAAGGTATGTAAATTTTATAATCACCATACACAGAGGAGGAAATTGCAGCTTTGAGAGATTAAGCAATTTGCTAAGGCCTCTCAAATGTAAGTGGTGCCAAGATTCAAGCCTAATTCTTCCTTATTCCAAAGCAAATACTCTTTCTACTTTACTAATGCTGCCATTCATGCTGGCAGATAACCAGAGTATTCACACATTCCATCACACAGTAAATAATTACTAAGCACCTACTGTGTGCCTGGCACCTTAGTAGGTAGTGTAAAAAGACACAGCACTTGGTCTTCATGCACTGTAGTCATTGAATGCAGTGACATAGAGACAATAAACAAATCAACAGACTAATAAATATATAATAATGAATGGCAGTAAGTATATGAGGGAAAAGAACAGGATGTGGAGTTAAGAGATGTAGAGAGTTTACCTAATCCAATCTAACCCTTCTCATGTATGAGGTATCAAGAAAATAATCTCTTCCTAATAGCCGCCACTACTTATAGGTAGATGAAGCAGTAGGCTTCTTAGCAGGTGGTGATTTATAATAAAAGCCAAGTCAGACCAATTTTTCTATGTGTGCTGAAAAAGAAAATTGTCCCTGAACTTTGAGGTCTGATGTGATCCTGCTTTGGAGAGGTAATTACCGTTCTGGATAAATAACATAAGCTATTTTCTGATGAATAGACTTCAATAAGCTCAAGAGTCCTTTCTAGAAAATTTGCCTTGCTGGATCTTCTGTTTGCCCCTCCAGCTCCACTCCACACCTTTCCCCACCCTCCTGAGCCCTGGCAGCTAGCCTGTGTGGACAGCAGTCCTGGGCTCCCTGGCCTTCCAGTTTGGGGTGAGTTTGGTCATCGAGAAGCATCAGCAGGAGACTGGAGGGCAAAGGGCAAGAGGAGAGTGAGGTTGGGTGTGTACACGCCCTGGTTTTCTTCCTACAGAGGTGCCACGGGTTAGCTCTACCCCTTCACCAAAGGCCTCTGTTCCTCGCAGACACCACCTTCCAGGTAGCTCCATTCTTTGGGTCTAGCACTGGCTTCCTTCCCTTGCCCCTTCAAGCACAGAAGTAGCAATGGCTCCCCACTGTTGCCAGCCCTGGGCGCTATACTTCTCCTTGTTATCGTCCCCAAACTGCACATACCACAAACAGTCTCTACTTAAATGTCTTCACATTACCCATTTTGAGTGAGCCATTTGCTTTCTACCAAGACCTTGACTAACACATCTACTGTCAACCTTAGGAGTTGTTTAGTAACCCCATGACCAGTCTCTTAGGATGTCTAGTCATCTTTCTCTAAACAGTCACATGTTTTTAAAAATTATTTATAATTATGTGAGGAACACCAAATATTAAACACCAGTCTAATAGTGATTATCAAAACAACTGTTTTTCTTACAAAATGTATCAAGTAAGAAATATTTAAATCAGTGTGTTCATAAGCCTCTCCCCTGGAGTAACTTTGAAAAATACCTTTGATATATGTTTGCAATTAATTTGCTTGAGAAGTTACTTTAACAATATAAACACAAAAAGAGCCATACACACTATTCCATAAACTTGAGGAAGTTCCAGCTTTCTGTCCTCCTGGGTACTGGGATAGTATCGTTCATGGAAACTTCACTTAAAGAGAATATTCTAGCATCAGGTTCACCTGTTCACCTGCCAAGTCAAAACAGAGTCGCAAAAATTCTCCAGTCATTATCTGAGCATAAGGTAAGTCTGGAATCAAAATCCTAGAGACAAGGTATTGGCACTGCCAGATCCTTATATTCTGTTATATAAAGGTGGGAGTGGCCAAACAGTATTTCTAGCAAGTCCACACATTTGAAGACCACTCATTGCATCAGTCACAGTACTCTATCTAACGTCCCCTCTATTCATCAGAGCCTCAAGTGTAGATCAAAGATAATGATTGCTGAAGTTTCTCTACTACCAGGGTCTCTGGAGTACAGACTTTACTTACAACTTTCAAATGTGAATTAACTATCCCTTTGGTGTATAATTTCTGATTAGAGTATTCCAAATACTAACTAACTTCTTTGGAAGTATAGATAAAAATCAACTAATACAGATTTTACAGTGTCTATGAAGAAGTGTTTTAAAGTAAATTATGAAAGATATAACAAATAAACACCCTTGGGCAGAACACTGCCATCCCATGAGGCTGGCTTCAGTTGCTTGTTCATCTGTATGTAGAACACTTTATTATTGTCTTGTTAGACTATTTCTATAAAACAAAACAGCATGCAAAACATTAATACAAACTCATCATGAAAAGCCATAAAATACCATTGTATTCTAGAAGTCATATTATATTTGTAAGTCCCTAATAATCCATTGTCTAATATAAAGTACATTTAATTCCTAAGAAAGCACTCATAGTTTATTGACTAACCCTACTGCCATGTCTGTAACACACTGGTCCTTCTAAATTTAGCACTTACTTTTGTTCTGGGTAACAGTTTAAATAGTTTACAAATCAAAGTCCATGCCCTTGGAAGCACCCAGTGTGAAATGCTTGGGTTATACTTTGACATTTGCTCTTCACTGACAACATCCATCTTCAGAATCCCTTCCTACAGGAGAAGAAACCACTCTTGGATCCTTAGTCAAGTAGGGGTCCATCCTGCCAACCTTAGTTCATTCATTGTTAAGCAGCTAGTATGAGCATAACTCTCAGACTGACCAAGGAAGGAAAATTTAAGGTGATTGTAGGAAGCTGTACCCATCTGGCTGAAGATTATTGCCAATTTATTTTTAAAGCTGGGAAGAATCTATTTTTATGAGACTTATTGCTGGCTAATTGCTTGAAGATGTTCGAGAACACACAATTTCAGGCATTCAGTCCGCTCCCAGTAGCTTTCCCTTTCTAATGTGGGCCCAACCCTGTACAATTGTTTCCAAAGGATGGTCCATAGTTGTTTGCTGTGAAGGAATTTCATTGTGTTGTTTGAAATAGAAGAGGAATTAGATGCAGTTAAGATGAAAAACACAGACTCCTCACTGAAATGATTATGTCAGTATATTATAATAAGATTCTGGTGTACTGTAGTCATAGCAAAGATAGTCAAAGAATAAGCTATTGTATTAAAATCTCTGCTTTGTAATAAATATAAAAACAAAATCTTATGACAGACATTCTACATGCAAGTTAGGAATCCATTAACTGACTAGAATCAAATCAGCTAGAAAGTGTTTAAAAAGTAGGATGAGATAGATACCTAAGGTGATTTGTCCGAGAGAAAGAAAGGGAAGAAAAATATGACAAGGAGGTGTTGCAGGAAGCTGGAGAAGACAGTCTAGTAAGAGAATATGAGGATGCTGACAGAGTCAGACATGACCTTAATAAGAATCCCTAGAAAGGTGCTCAGAACAACCTTAAAGCTGGCTGCATAAGACTGTAGCAGTTTGTTTTGTTTTTCAAAGGCTGTGAATTATCTGATACTCCTCTCATCAAGAATGGGCTCTCTGCCTCCTCCCCTTGAGTGTAGGTGAGCCTATCACTGCTTCAACAAGTACAGTCATCATGTGACTTATGAGGCTTCGTTGGAAATGGCCATACAGCTTCTACCTGGTTTTGCTGGGACATTTGCTCTGGGGGGGAAACCAGCTGCTGTGTAAGAAGTCTGACCACTCGAAGACCACCCTGCTGTTGAGGCCATGTGTAGCCACACTTGTCAGCCAACAATGTAGCATCAGCTGCCAGCCATGTGATGAGCCATCTTGGACATCCAGCCCAGTTGAAACTTTGGACGATTGCAGCCCCAGTAGATATCAATTATATGAGAAGTACCAAATGAGAACCACCCAGCTGAGCCTTTGAATTCCTGTCCCTGGGATAACTTATATGGTAATATTTGTAACCAGATCTGGGTGCAAATCTTACAAATGAGGGTATTCTGTGAACTGCATTAGGCAAACGTGAAAAAGTAAGTGAACTTCTCTGGTTCTGGCAAACTGTCCTAACAACCTTGGAGTCTTCTTTTCTTTCCAGATCCAGATTGTCACTCTCCTCCAGACATCAAATAAAACTGAAGGAAATGATCCCTTAAGTCTGAAACAGTTTTCTAACATTTTATTTTTCCAGAAATCCTACTGATTACAAAGGATTTTCTCAAAACATATAGATTTAATATGTAAAGGAAATATTTTTTCATATTTTTATTTTATTTTATTTTTGTATTAAGGTATCATTGATATACACTCTTATGAAGGTTTCACAAGAAAAACAATGTGGTTATCACATTCACCTTTATTATCGAGTCCCTCCCCATACCCCATTGCAGTCACTGTTCATTAGTGTATTGAGATGCCAGAGTCCCTATTTGTCTTCTCTGAGCTACACTGTCTTCCCTGTGACCCCACACACACCATGTGCTCCAATCATGATACCCTACAATCCCCTTCTTCCTCCATCCCCACCCACCCACACCCATCCCTCCCCTTTGATAACACTAGTCTCTTCTGGCAATCTGTTAGTCTGCTGCTGTTTTGTTCCTTCAGTTGTGCTTCATTGTTATACTCCACAAATGAAGGAAATCATTTGGTATTTGTCTTTCTCTGCCTGACTTATTTCACTGAGCATAATACCCCCTAGCTCCATCCCTGTTGTTACAAATGGTAGGATTTGTTTCTTTCTTAAGGCTGAATAGTATTACATTGTGTATATGTACCACCTCTTCTTTACCCATTCATCTACTGATGGACACTTAGATTGCTTCCATAACTTGGCTATTGTAAATAGTGCTGTGATAAACATAGGGGTGCATATGTCTTTTTGAATCTGAGAACTTGAATTCTTTGGGTAAATTCCTAGGAATGGAATTCCTGGGTCAAATGGTATTTCTATTTTTAGTTTGTTGAGGAACCTCCATATTGCTTTCCACCATGGTTGAACTAGTTTACATTTCCACCAGCAATGTAGGAAGGTTCCCCTTTCTCCACATCCTCACCAGCATTTGTTATTCCTAGTCTTTTCTATGTTGGCCATCCTAACTGGTGTGAGGTGATATCTCATTGTGGTTTTAATTTGCATTTCTCTGATAATTAGTGATGTGGAGCATCTTTTTTATGTGCCTGTTGGCCATCTGAATTTCTTCTTTGGAGAATTGTCTGTTCATATATTCGGCCCATTTTTTAATAGGGTTATTTGCTTTTTGGGTGTTGAGATGTGTGAGTTCTTTTTATATTTTGGTTGTTAACCCCTTGTTGGATATGTCATTTACAAATATATTCTTTCATACTGTAGGATGCCTCTTTATTCTGCTGATGGTGTCCTTTGCTGTACCGAAGCTTTTTAGCTTGATGTAGTCATTTGTTCATTTTTTATTTTGTTTCCCTTGCCCAAGGAGATGCATTCCGGAAAAAGTTGCTCATGTTTCTACTCAAGAGCTTTTTGCCTATGTTTTCTTCTAAGACTTTTATGGTTTCATGACTTACATTCAGCTCTTTGATCCATTTTGAGTTTACTTTTGTGTATGGGGTTAGACAATAATCCAGTTTCATTCTCTTGCACGTACCTGTCCAGTTTTGCCAACACCAGTTTTTGAAGAAGCTGTCATTTCCCCATTATACATCCATGGCTCCTTTATTGTATATTAATTGACCATATATGCTTGGGTTTATATATGGGCTCTCTAGTCTGTTCCATTGGTCTATGGGTCTGTTCTTGTGCCAGTACCAAATTGTCTTGATTACTGTGGCTTTGTAGTAGAGTTTGAAGGCAGGGAGAGTAATCCCCCCTGCTTTGTTCTTTCTTCTCAGGATTGCTTTGGCTGTTCAGGGTCTTTTCTGGTTCCATGTGAGTTTTAAAATGATTTGCTCTAGTTCGTTGAAGAATGCTGTTGGTATATTGATAGGGATTGCATTGAATCTGTAGATTGCATATTAAGGTAGTTTTTTTTATTACTAATTCAATTTCCTTGCTGATAATTGGTCTATTCAGATTTTCTGTTTCTTCCTGGGTCGTCCTTAGAAGGATGGCCATTTTGACAATATTAATTCTTCCTATCCATGAGACAGGATTTGTTTCCATTTATTGCTATCTTCTTTATATATCATATTCTGTACTCTTTGTCTATCCCTTGATTGACTTTGGGAGTAGTTGATTTCATTTTGCATTTGTTTAGTAATTAATTGTTTCTACTTTCTTTACTGTGGTTTTATTTCCCCTGGTGACAGCTAATTAGCCTTAGGAACACTTCCATCTATAGCAGTCCCTCCAAAATGCACTGTAGAGGTGGTTTGTGGGAGGTAAATTCTCTCAGCTTTTGCTTATCTGAAAATTGTTTAATCCCTCTTTCAAATTTAAATGATAATCTTGCCAGGTAGCGTATTCTTGATTTGAGGCCCTTCTGTTTCATTCCATTAAATATATCATGCCACTCCCTTCTGACCTGTAAGGTTTCTGTTGAGAAGTCTGGTGATAGCCTGATGGACTTTTTTCTTTATATGTGATCTTTTTTCTCTCTCTAGGTGGTTTTAAAAGTCTGTCCTTATCCTTGATCTTTGCCATTTTAATTATTATATGTATTTGTGTTGTTTTCCTTGGGTCCCTTGTGTTGGGCGATCTTTGAACCTCCATGGCCTGAGAGAATATCTCCTTCACCAGATTTGGGAAGTTTTCAGCAATTACCTCCTCAAAGACACTTTCTATCCCTTTTTCTCTCTTCTTCTTCTTCTGGTTCCCCTATAATGCGAATACTGTTCCATTTGGGTTGGTCACACAGTTCTCTCAATATTCTTTCATTTCTATAGACCCTTTTTTCTCTCCATGCCTCACCTTTTTTGTATTCCTCTTTCCTAATTTTTATTCCATTTACCATCTCTTCTACTACATCTAATCTGCTTTTAAATCCCTCCATTGTATGTTTTATTTCAGATATAGAATTTCTTAATGATTGAATCTCCATCCTAAATTCATCCCTGAGTTCTTGAATATTTTTCTGTACCTCCATGAGCATGTTTATGATTTTTATTTTGAACTCTCTTTCAAGAAGATTGGTGAGTTCAGTTTCACTTGGACCTTTTTCTGGGGCTTGTGAGATTTTGGTCTCAACCAGGTTCCTTTGACATTTCATATTTGTATGTGGTACCCTCTAGTGTCCAGAAGCTCTAGTCTCTGGAGCTGCTCAGCCCCTGGAGTGATGTTGGGGGTCACAGAGGAGCAGTGCTGGTGTCTGGGAAGAGCTGTTTCTTGCTTCCCAGCTGTAGTGCCTGTCTCTGGTGTCAGAACCAGTGGGCCAAGCACACAGGTATAAGCCTCTGTGCTTTGCATCTGTGGCTGTTGTAGGTGGGGCCTCCTTCTGGCTGGCCTGACACCAGGGCAGGGACTGCTGGTTTGTGAGCCGGTGCTGGAAGGAGAGGAGGAAAACACAGCAGCCTGCGTATCACAGTGGGGGTGTCAGAGCTGAGTAGCCAGCCAGGGGGATGGAGCACCTGAAGCTCCTGAAAGTTCCCAACCTGCTGGGTAGAGCCACCCGTCCAATCTTGTCCACCTATCCCTTCTCCCACACAGCAAGCTCTGTGCAAACCCCACCCCTTCAGCAGCCCTCTTGCTGCTAGGAAGCCTCTTAGACCGCCCGCCTTTCCTTTGTCCCAGAGCAGTTGGATATGGATCCCTGTCCTCCATAAATGGCTGGAATCTGAGTCTCTCCAAGTATTCTGCCTGTCTTAGTTTTCCAATACCACTAATCTCCAGAGCACCACGCAATGTAGGTTTGTGCTCCCAAAGCAGATCTCCAGGGCTGGGTGTTCTGCAGTCCTAGGCTTCCAGCCCCTCCCCACTTCATTTCTCTTCCATCCACCAGTGAGCTGTGTCCAACATAATGCATCTTTGGTATCTCTGATGCACCATGCTTGACACTCAACTTGGGTAGGGCTTGGGTCCTGCTAGATCAAGGCTTTGGTATGTTATCCTGTTTCATGAGGTCTGCTGTGTTCTCCAGTTGTATGCAGTGTGGTGCATCCTTCTTTTCTGTTGCTGTTTTAGGATTAATTGTATTAACTATATTTTCGTGTTATATATGGTTTTGGGATGAGTTGTCTGTCTCACCTCTCATGCTGCCATCTTGAATCAGTCAGGAAATTTTTATTTATAAAATATCTTTGTTGTTTTTAATCCCAGTCTGAATCAAATCCTCCTTAGTTGCTTCTGAACTAAACCTTTTTCACTTAACTACCGTTTTATTCCTACAGGGTTTACTAGCTCCAAATCAATTTCTGTTGTGACTCATGTGGTGTGTAGGCAGCAGCTAAAGACTTTCTAGAAGGGTAAGTTACTACAGAGGAAACATCACAAATGATTTTGAAAAATAAGTTGTAAAATGTATAAAACATCCAGAGGAAAAACTGTTTTCATTGCCCTCCTTCCCCTCCTTTCAGCACCTTTCCCCCTGACATGCTGCCCCACTTACCTGTCCCTCACCAACTAGGTAAGTGTGGCCTTTCCATTAAGTGTCCTTCTTAAGGGACAGTTTCCACAAAGGGACTTTTTCCAACTCCCCTTCCCCCATTCATCAAATACTGTCCCTCCAACTTCCCATTCTCTGAGCACTAAAATCCCTCTGCTGACTCTATATTGCTTTAGGAAAAAATCCAAACTCCGTATCTTAGTTTTTAAGATTGTCCACAATTTAAGAGCCAACCTATCTTTACAGCTGTATTTTTTACTCCTTCCTTCTCTAGACAAAAATAGATGTTCATAGTTTCTTCTTCTGTTGCTGTTTACCATGAGCTTTCCACAACCAGATCTCTGTCTGTGCCTTGCCACCAACCCAGAATGCCCTCCCACTCCAAACATACCGAGTCCACCTTTCTCTTAAGGCCCAGAGCAAGTCTGACCATTTTTCCCCAAACCCTGGTGATCATACCTATACTGAATTCTGTATCACTCACTTGGCCCTTGGCACATGCTGTGTTACAATGTTCATTTGTTTGTATTTTTATTTCTTAATGTGAGGCAGTGACAACATAATGCATCTGTGGTACCTCTGATGCACCATGCTCGACACTCAACTTGTATGAGAAGAAAACAATGCTGTAGCCAAGAGACAATGTACATCAAAAACTCTAAGTTGGTACTTTTCTCTGGGAGGTGTTACATTAAAGTGTTGCCATTGTTTTCAGTAATGCAGGACCTCTTAGGAATAAGTCTAAGGCTGTACATTTTTTAGTTCTTTGGCAGCCAAATGGAGAAGATACATTGAGGCAGCTCAGCTGACCCTTTAGACCAGAGTAGGTCTTTTTTTAATCACATCATAGACTATGTGTCTTTAGGACAGAAACTTGTGCATTTTCTCGGATTCCTTTGACAACTTCCTTTTTAATCTCTTGATTGGTGTCCCACCTGTGCCAAGTCACCCCTTCACTTATGGGGTGGTGTGATCCCATTGCAGAGCATGGAATCTGGCCAATCTGAGCGGCTACTGAGGGGCCAGCAGGAAGGCAGGGAGACCTTGCTTCCTGCGGTGTGAACCCAGATCAGTGAGAATTAGGAAATGGGGGTAACAAGACAGATAAATTCCCCCTCCTATTTGTCACCTGTTAGCTACTCCAGGCTGTGGTTTCTCCTTGCAGCTGTTTCAGGAGAAGTTCGTGTTGAATGAATCCATCTACCAAAGAGCCTGCCGTGTCCCTGTCTCTTTGTAGCTTACTGTGAAGTGGTGACTAGTGTGGTAATATATTGTGTTACATCACTTCCCATCCTCCTTGCTTGATTTTTCTTTTTCCTTTACTCTTCCTGCTTCCCTAAAAGAGAGTTAACATCTTACTCCTTACTTCAGGTTCTGTTTTCTGGAGTATCCAGGTTAAGATAGTTCCTTTTATTAATCATCACATTTTACTGTTGCAACTTGGAGTTGCACTTCACAGAATGGAGTACCAAGAACAGCTTTTCTGTAGTTTCCAGTAGTTCAATACTTGAGCTCTCATCCTCCTATTTTATAGAAAGTCTGCTTTTCTTTCTGGAATCTTCATCCTCATATAGACTCCAAATCTTACTAATGTACAGAAAGCCGGACCTGGACATTCTTGAATTGCTAATGGAATTGGGAAAACCCCTTGGGGTTACAAGAATTCCCAAGTATGAGAGATTGTTGCTGTCTGCTATGATCCATTCTCCTCTTCTTACATAGTGATACAGTTTTAGTGGGGTACACACTGACTGGTTAAAGACTAAATTTTCCAACATCTCTTGCATCCAGGTATTCACATTAAACTACATTTTGACCAGTGGGTTATGAGCAGAAGTGATGTGTATGCCATCTCCAGCCCTTGATTTTCAAAGAATTGATATATACATCTCTGGCCCTTTTCTCCTTCCTTCGGGCTGAGAGATAAAGAAAACTGGAGCAGCTTCCTTGTCCTGAGATGGAAGCCACAGATTGAGAATGACAGAACTGCTCAAATAGCCTTGGGCAGCTCCCCTCGGGAATGTTACCTATGAGGAAAATAAATTCCCATCATGTGCAAGACTCAGTGTTGTGGGATCTCTCTTACAAAAGCAGCCTAACCTGTTCTCTGTTTACTATAACACATACCAGATCTTGGTTGCTTAGGAATCCTGGTTGCTGCTATCACCAAACTGAGAGATGCATCCTTGGGCTGGGACTCAAGTCTGTTCCCCCTGTTGTCATCACTTTTTTTGCCGATGCTCAAGTCTATTGCCCCTGCCAGCTGAAACCCCAGCATCCTGAACATGTGCTCTTCCATGTGACTCACCACATTCTTATGTCCGGTCACTAACCCACAGCCAGACTGGCACAAGTCTGGGGGAAACAAGTCCTCAGTGATAGCTAGTTGTTTACACAGTATTTATTCTCCCCATTTTCCTTACTAATGGAAAGCTGATTTTAGTAGCATTTGCTAACCTCACCCACCCTGGTATAGCTTTTATCCCAGATTTAAAAAGCTATAGTTCTCCACTCCTTGCATCTGAGGATGACCAGATGACACAGTTTGGGAAGAAGTTTCATGGTGACTTCAATGAAGATTTTAATTTCCCAATATAGGTAATTCCCTTGCTACCTTGTCACTTCCCTTTCCTTCTCAGTGAATGGGAAGCAAATATGAGTCCTGAGGTGTAACAGCCCTTCTATAACCTTGAGGAGTGAAGTCTGATGCTTGGGATGGCAGAGCAGGATGATAGAAAGATTCTGAAATACTGGACGGATCAGGGAGTCACTGCAGCAGCCTTAGACTGCCTGGCCAGCCTGTTTTTATATAAGGGAAAATGAATCCCAATTTGGTTAAGCTTCCATTGTCAAGATTCTGTTAAATGCAGGAAAAAACAACCTCTAATGGATATGCTTCACCAGAAGCCCTGGGTTTCTTTCAAGAATTTGACAAGCTGTACAAAGCAGCCTTCATGTCATACCTCAGTTGTTTTCCTACAAAGCAAACAAACAAACAAAACTATAGTTCTACCTTTAAAAAAGTGCAGTACACTGAACTTACTTATTAATTACTTGTATTTTCTACTTGACTCTAAGCTTCACGAAAGTGGGAGCCATGTTGGATTCATTCACTGCCTTATCCTGAGTGCCTAGTTCACTGCCTGGCATGTCTCCAAACATATCTTGGATAGAATGATTACTAAATGAAAGAATTCAAGATATTACCTACTTATTTAGGTTACTCATTAGTAGAACTCATGTACACAATTGTTCGATTCATTTAAACAATTAATTGCCCACTATGTGATGCGCACAATGATATTAACTGAGGATCCTTACACATGGCAAAGCCACTGCCCTCAGTGAGCTTAATCTAGTGGGAGAGACAGACAATCAACTGTTGCACAGAAAAAGAAGTCTCAGATAGTGAGAAGTATGATTGACAGTGGAGCTACTTTACCTTGGATAGTCAAGGAACGCCATATTTAAGCATAATTCACTAGTATCATGTGAACATAGCTTAAACCATATTCACTTCAATCTAAACAGTCCAAGTCTTGAGAGATGATTGTTTTCTAACGATTAGTAAGGAAAAAGGTGGTCAATTTCTCTTGAATGTAGGATTCCATGCATTTCTGAAGAAATGAAAGGCAGAGAAAGAGAGAAAAAAGGAGGGAAGGAAGGAAAGAAATAGGAAGGAAGGAAGGAGGGGTGGGAAGGAGGGACAAAGGGAGAAAGAAAGGGAGGCAGGGAAGAAGAAAGGAATTATATCCACTATTAAACATACTTTCTCTTCCTTGGCCAAAGAGAGATGCTAGTTGTGTAAAAACCAAAGCCAAAGGGAAAGGTCTTCTATGAAACTAGATGGCCCTGGTAAGAACTGCTAAAATCCCATAAGAACAGTCTTTGAACTCTCCAACGTTCAAATGAATGTGCAGTATTATTAATTTTGCAGCCCTTGTTTATGTTTCAAACCCTCCCACAGCCTCAATCTTTTTTCCTTTTCACACCCCCTCCGGGTTCCCGGGTACGATCACTGACCCCTCAGGGAGCCCTCGTGAAGTCCAAGGAGAACCACCATGAGTCCCCATGTGCTTTGCCCTCTTCCTCCCACTTGTGCTCTGAACACAGGGTGAGCCACCTCCTTTGGAATTTGCCCTTGTAAGAAGTAAAGTGAAGAATGCTTCTGATTTCTAAAATCTAGAGGAAGTTGTAATATCTCTTCATTGAGGCATTCTAGAAATTAGTGTCACATGTCTTTAGCATATACTGAGTTAATTTGGCAACTTTATGAAATAAAAAATAACTTAGTTATGTAAGTGGAGTGGAAATGTTTGTTTCACTGAGTGTTGTTTTACAACAATTTGTTTGCAATATAAGCAGAATTATCTCTCTCCAAGGTGAGTTGGAAGAATGGCCAACAGGAGCTAAGGAGGGATGGGTGGAAGCTGTGTGAGCCCAGGGGAAGGTTGTATTGAGGGGAAAATTGTGTCAGAGAGAAAGTTTCTCAGGTAGCAGGTGCCATCACCTTCCACAGGATTGGAATGGGGGCCAGGACCAGGGGGAGGAAGGGAGGCATCCAAGCAACTGAATGTAAGGAGACCTGGCTCTCGGGTGCTGGCCTGCACTTGAACCATGCTGAGAGCAGGGCCCCCTTACCTCTGTGCCCAGGCACTGACCCACCACATCCAGTCCCCAGTTCTGGCCCTGGGGAATTGAATTCTGTTAGGACTATGCAAAAGGGAGTGAATCCAGACATAGGTTCTTAGCTGTGACAAATGGGCATGCAAAGGTGGAAAACAGGCTTGATGAGAAGTTGACAGATTTACTACTGAAGAAGGATAGACCTTATTGTCTGGTTGAGAGGAACAAAGCATGTCTTGGCTCCAAAGAGATGAGGTTGCTTTCCTGAAGCAAGGGAAGGGCTGGGTATAAAAACCCAGCCTATCAAATCAACTTGACCCCTCCTCCCTGCTCATGATCTTCTCTCCCACATCTTGCATATTGCCAAACTAAAATAATATACAAACTTAAGTCATAAAATCAACTAGATAGGGAAATACGTCTAAACTGTTCAGAGAAAGAGCAGGACTCTCCATGAGAAATGAAGACCTCAACCAGAGATAAGGGTTATTGGCCCCCAAAACCATGTGGGAGACTGGAACAGCCTCCAGCCTGGAAACACCCTTCCACAGGTGGGGTATTTGCACCCTCAGAACCCCACCCCCTGCTCTTGAGCTTTAAGATGTTGTGCTTTCTTCTTGCCTCTTAGCATAGGGACTTGTTTCTCCTGCTGGACTGTAAACTCCTCAAGAGTAGAGACTATCTCGCCTTCATTCACATTCCATCAAAACACAGTGGAGTCCCTGATTCATAGTCAGTGTGGTTTTATAAGGCTGAAAGGTTCCTTCCATGGTGAGGCACAACACAGTGACACTGGGAGAGAGGAAAGGCAGAACTCTTTGTTAGAGGTCACACAGGGGACAAGGTGGCAGCGAGCCAGAGCTGGAGGGAGCAGCTTTTGTCTGGCAAGTGGGGTAGGCTTAGTTAGGTTTCCCAGACTTCCTGTGGACTGGCCAACTTGAATAACTTTACAGACTCCAGGGCATAGGGGCTGTCCCTAGTTGTCCAGTACCTGGCCTTGGGGTCATTAGGGCGGGGTACACAGAGCACTGGAGTCTGAGAACCCCTTAGGGAAGTGGTTGGCAGTGGACTTAGCCGCTCAAAAAGGGGACCTGACAGACTTTAGCCAGAGTCTCAGTGCTAGGTGAAGACAGCATTTCAAAAATAACATAAAATAAAAACTGTACTATAGGTGCTTAGTAAATATTTGCTGTATTCTTGAATTGAACTGAGTTCAATTCAATTCAACACAGAATTGAAGTTCTATATTGATTTATAAAACCTGAAATTTTTTCCTCATTCTAAGCTTACTCAGGTGACAGGAAGCTTAAACTGTCAATGCTCCTGAAGGAGGAAGACTGCCTCAAATTCAGCCACTCTAGGAGGTAAAAGGCTCTGGTAAGAGCCTGGTACTAGAAGAAGCACACAAACAAGGGTTTCCTGGCTGCTTTACCTGGGACCAACCATGACTTAAAAGAGGGCAGTTTAGGGGAAACATCTGGTACATGATGTGATAAGCAAGCCCACAAAATAAACACTGTGGCAGACTCTGGGAAGTAGAACAAGACAGACCAAGAAGCCAAAACATCCTTGTTAAAACTACACGAATTTTCTATTTCTCTCACTGCTTCTGTTACACCTAAAATACCCTACAAGGCATTAACAGTAACCTTTAGATTAACTTTCTTCCATCCTGGGCAGAAATCATATGCATTGCAGTTTCACAAGAATCATTTGTAAGGCTACTGGTTTTCTACACACTAACCTCTACCCTTGATACCAAAAACTGGCCCTTGTCACCACAGTCAAATCACAAAACTTAATGACAAGGTTTTGAGGAAAGGAAAGGAATGGTTTATTAATTTGCAGCAAATGAAGAAGTGGCAGCCTTCTGCCTTAGAGAACCACTGTGCCCCTGTAGCACAAGCAGTTAGGGCTTTTAAAGGGGAAATCGTGGGAGAAAGGCTGGGGTGTTCAAGCAGGGGGTCCAAGCAGGGTCCAAGGAGACATTCTTATGACAATTCAATGGTGTTTTGTTTTTCTTATGGGTTCCTCCTCAGCACCCTGGGACAGGAAGTCTTGCCTTCTGTAAAGTCAACTTTCTGTGTTATCTCTGATCCTGACACTCAGACAACAGAACCAAAAAAAACTGCCACCTAATGGTTTTTTATATTATGTACATTAGGTACAACCTAATGTAACTAATGGTTACAAGGTTTTGAGGGCTATTTGAGCTCATTTTCAAGTCAGTGTTAGTGCTGAATTTTAAACCCAGTGATTTAATTCCGTTTTCCTCTGTTACACCAGAACAGAGTTGTAAGATAAAAATCATAAATAGGAAGTCAAATAAAGGGAAACATCCCTGGAAAATCATATCATCCCGATGCAGGATGTATGTTAAACAGCACCCAGCACTGCACTGAAAGGACACCTAGCAGTTCCTTTTGTCTATTTGCAAGTTTTGAATAATTTTGTATAACAAACCACATTTTTTACAAGTGCTATTCAGAAAGCAGGAGCTTAAACCGGTATTCATACATCACTATACACAGTAGCCTTATTCACAATAGCCAAAAGTGGTAAACAACCCAAATGTCCATCAGTAGACAAATGGATACATAGAATGTTATATATCCATACAACAGAATATTAGCCATAAAAAGGAATGAAATTATGTCACATGCCAAAACATGGATGACCCTTGATGCCATTATGCTCAGTGAAATAAGCCAGACACAAAAGGACAAACACTGTATGATTCCACTAATTTGAGGTACCTAGAATAGTCAAATTCATAGAGACAGAAAGTAGAATAGCGGTTGCCAGAGGAAGGAATAGGGAGTTAGTGTTTAACAGGCACAAAGTTTGTTTGAGATTATGAAAACATTCTGGAGATAGATAGTGATGTGAATGTACTCAATGCCATTAAATGGTACACTTAAAAATGGATAAAATGGTGTATTTTATGTTATACATGTTGGGAAGGAATTCGATTTGGAGGTGCAGGGAAGTCAGAGTGAAAACAAAGTCAAGAAAGCAAAGTTTGACCACAGCCTGTACCGGAGTCACAGAGTGGGCCTGCCTGAGAGTAGACGGGCAGGCCCTGACTGCTTTCTGTGGGGCTTTTTATGGGGTTTTGGGCAGGGCTGAGACGTCCTTGATAGACAATCTTTGGCCTTGAAGGCCTGATCTGATTGGTACAATGAAGACATGATGTTTTTCTTTATCTGGGGAGTGTTTGTGCTCTGATACTTTTCTTTATCTGGGGAATTGTTTCTAATCTGGGGGAATAGCTGGACATTCCAAGTCACCCCTGGCCTTTGAAACTTCAACTAATTAATTAACTCTGTGAGTCCTTTCTGGCTCTCTGGTTTTAACTGGTTAACACTTTGTGTCACTTATAGTGGGAGTCCCTTTAAGTGGGCTTTACTGCTTTATTCTCTCTCCACCTAGCTCATGTCTTTCTTTCTGCCTAACACACATACTTTAAATTAAAAGGAAGGCAGAAAGAAGGAAGGAAGTGAAGAAGGCAGGAAAGAAGAAAAAAATAGTGCTGTCCAGTTGTTGGCCTCCCTTTTAGGTCCAGGGGTTCATGAGTTTGTCTGTTACTGTATGTCAAGCTCCATGCTAAGCACCTATCACTCAATTTTTACAGCACTATAAGGAGTTACCCCGCTTACCTTATAGATGAGACTACAAAATTCAGAAAGGTTAAGTCAGTCCCCTTAAGTCAGACAACAGAACCAGTTCTGTCTTTGTTCAGTGCCTATGCTCTGAACCCCTCCTCTTTATGGCTTCTTCTTCTTTCAGTCAAATCTTTCACTTCAGAATAAAGCAAATTTCAGAATTACCTGTTATATCTCCACATACTTTCATTTTGTGCCTTCAAAGAGGGGGAATGAAAATAATTTTCTCCCATAAACCCACAGTTGAGCTTTTCCCCTGTGAGGTCTTCCAGTTTAGGAGCTCCAGTCTCTGTGAGTTCCTTCTCCCTTTTTATAAGGCTCCGGTTCAGCATATTGTGGGATTGAGAACCCAGACAAGGGTTCTGTGTAGGGCAGCAAAGACAATGGACCATGTAGTGGAAAACATCTAGAAAAACAAATATGCTAAATACATCTGATTAAATGGCACAAAACAGACACAGACGCAAAGGGTTGGTGGGACTCTGAGAAACAGAATTCCAAATCAATACCCCTAAAGAGAGCTATGGCCAGGATAAAACAAACCACTGAATTTTTTAAAAATTCATTTATATTAGGTTTGGGGACCTACTTCCTATATTTACACATAATATCTTTTCAATTTTGCTAGGTTTTGGCCAATTGCAGCATTAAATTAAAAACTCCCTTTAACACCAAAAAAGCCCTGGGACATCCACATAGCAGGAAAGGTCAGAGACCCCAGGTAGGCACAGCAGCCTGTAAGCACCCCTTAAGGCAAGGTTAGGTCCCTGAGGGGGAAAAGAAAGCATTGCACAGTTGACCATTGAACAAAATGGGTTTGAACTGCGTAAGTCCACTTACACACAGATTTTTTTCAATAAATATATTGAAAACGTTTTTAAGATTTGTGGCAATTTGCAAAAATACATTTTTTTCTTTATCTTACTTTATTGTAAGAATACAGTATATAATTCATATACAAAATACATGTTAATCAACTATTTATGTTACCAGAAAGGCTTCCGGTCAACAGTAGGCTAGTGGTAGTTAAGTTATGGAGAAGTCAAAAGTTATAGGCAGATTTTCAATTGCTTGAGGGTTGTCACCCCTAACCCCCACATTGTGCAAGGGTCAGCTGTATTGAGCTAGAGAGAAAAGGAATCATTTCCCTCTCCTTCCTGATCAGAGAATCCAGCCACGCCACACAGATCAAGCAAACTTCCTGGGAACTTTTGTGCACCACCAACGAGAGGGTGGGATTGTCAGTGGGAGAAGGAAGCCTTGAGTCACAGAATCGATTCTTCTTTTATCCGATCTCGTGGGCGGAAGTGTGGAAAACTGCTCATTTTTAAGCTCCTCTTAGTGAGAGTAACATGAGTTAGTGGCTAAGGAGTGGGGGTGGTATTGTGTTCACTTGTAATTAGAACCGAATAAACCTCCGCTGGAGCCGGAGCCGGAGCCCTGCTGGGCGGCTGCCCACGGCCGCGCCCCGCCCCCTCCCCGCGAGCTGTCGGGGGGCCTGCCCGCCGCGCAGCTCCCTCCCCTCCCCGCTGCTCTGCGCCACCCCCTCCACCCCCCGTGGGCCCGGAAAGAGCCGGAGGTTTGGCTGCCGGTGGGCGACGGGACGCAGTGAAAGATGCTCACGGACTCGTCACCCAGCAGCGAGACGTGGAATGGGCTGGAGAGGAAAGGGTGCTGCCGGCCAGGTCCCCCGACGCAGCGCCCAGGTGTGGGCAGAGGGAGACCTGGGTCAGGGCGGCAGACGTGGGGCAGCAGGAGGGAAGGGGAGAAGGAACCCAGCGAGCCTTTCGGCGCCGCCACAGGTGCGGGAGGGGCGACCAGGGGGCGCGCCGGGGTCCTGAGATGCCGGTGCCGCGCGGGCGGCGGCGGGGCCCCGTGGGAGGGGCCGCAGAGGGGCGGGAGTAGAAGTGGTGCCGAGGAGACCCCGAGGCGCCGTCTGGGGAGTGCGCTTCTTGGGGTAGCTCTCAAAAGAGGAAAAAAACCACAGCAAAGAGCTGAAGACCAGACCCCGGAAGGCAAAGTATGGTCTGGAGGCGGCGGCAGAGTCACCAAGGAAGAAGACGGGAGGAAAGAACGGGGACGTCGTTCAGGGACCGGCCAAAAAGGGTCCGGGTGTCTTTCGGAGGCGCTTTGGCTTCTGTCAACCACACGTCTGTAGCCTCTGTTGGCCTCCATTTTGGAATGTGGAAGATTCTGGGGAAAATGCTCCGTTTAGGGATTTCCCCCTCTTTTCTTACCCTAGTTACTGTTTTGGGAGTGTGGGGTCTGCTTCAACCATTCAAACTACCCCGAACTCACCAAATAGCTCCTCATCCCGTAAGAGACGCGGTCTGTGGGGACAGATCTCAGCAGAGGCTCCGTGTCGGCAGCCCAGGCTGGGGAAGCCCTCGGCAGAATCGGTCAGCGGCTGACTTGACTTCTTCAGCGCACCCACCTCACTACTGCCATTTCCCCTCCTCCCAGGGGGACCGGCATACGACCTCCAGCACCCCACAGATAGACAAGCATAAACTACATCCTCCTGACAGAGTGGCCCACGGTGCGAGGCCCCAGGCTGCCTAATAAGACACTTCTCAAGTGCTGTGCTTGGCTGGGTGGTGGCATGGACAATCCTGGCACCCTGGGCACACACTGGGGGAGGACCCTGGCAGCTGCTCCCTGGGGCACCGGTTGGCGTCACTGCCTACAAGTGGCCTCCCTCTGGATGTTCTGTGCCAGGGCCTCTAGGGGCTGAAGGAACCCACACTGACAGCAACCAAGCCCCAAGCCTTTGGAATCATTCCTTCTAGGGACTTGTGACATTGCTGAGCTTCCTGGACACCAAGGCATTATCGCACACGGCACAAGCCCACTGAAGCCCCCTCACTCTGGGTGGATTCTCAGGCTCCCAAATACTTTAGCAACAAGTCCTTAACTACATCTTAGATTTCCCAGAGAGTGCTCCAGGGTCATCTGCAAACATCAGCCCCTCTCCCTGCTCCTGAACAGCCTTGGACATCTTCTAGGGAGGCAATGGTGTCAGCTTGCCTTACTCACTCTTCCATTCTATTTTCCTCCCACACTGGACGTGAATCAGCCTTAAGTCATTGTTATCCTGACTCTACTCAGCTTTCTTTAGCCTAACTGCAAAGGGAAAAATAGTTGAATGAAAAAAATAAAGCTGAAGATCAGTAGATCTTATGTCATATAGGATTGGTCCTTGGCATGCTTGCAAAAGGAATTGGCTGCGTAACTCTGAAGACCTCAGCCTGGAGTTTAGCAGCTTATTCCTTTGGTAAACTACACTGTGTCGAGTCTTGATGTGCTCATCAAGTGGTTTGGGGGATTTTAGCCAAAGGTTTTTCCTCATTTCATTAGCAAGCATTCTGCAGCTGGAACAGGTTTTCTCTCTTTCAAAATGGATATTTTCCTTTTAACTTAACACATTGAAGGATAAGTCATTTTCCTTTGTTGGGAAAGCTTGTCAGGTTCAGCTTTTGTCTCAGCAGTGACTATAGCAACAGTGTCTACAGAGTAGTCTTGTTTCTCCAATGTCTGTTATTTCAACCTAACTTCATTTACAAAGTGAAGAATGGTGTCCCTTCCTTCATTTGGGAAAGGATCCTTGGACTCACAGTCCAGTGCTGGTAGTGACACTGGGGTTGGGTCTGACAGTATTCCCAATGCTGCTGTCTGCTGGCAGACAAGCAGGCACTGGGGGTAAGGCAGAGGGAACTTGCTTGCTTGCCTCTAGCTGGTGCATCTTCAGCCTGCGAACATGACATTCAAGCCAATTTTCAAGTCAAATCTGGCACAGAAACCAAAGAAGCAGTACTTTGAAAATCAAGGTGGGTTTGCACACATGTCCCAGCTGAGTTCCCCAGAAGCAGAGCCCGAGGCAAAGGCTTATGTGCTCCTCCTTATTAAAGAGTACAATCCCCGGGAAGTAGGAGTGAGGAGAGAGGGGTGAGGCAGGAAAGGACTGGCTCCTTTGGGTCAGGAATAACGGCTGCTCAATTTCAAATGCTCACCTCCAGAGGGGAGCTGGGAACTGCAGCTCAAGGCTACCTGTCCCTGGATGAAAGAGAACATATCTGCAGGTTCCATCTCTCTCTGGTGGGAGGTCCCCCCAACAGGGCATGACCTCCCACACTTTTGGGTCATGCCTTGGCACCCCAGCAGATCTCAAAGCAGAGTCGTGGCTCCCCACCAACAGTGGTGCCCAGGGCAGCAGTGTAGAAGAGCAAAAGGCCAAGGGGTTATGGAACTGTGCCTTCCTAAAGGTGACTGAGTTCTCAAGAAAATGTTTGCTGGAGCAGAGGTCAAAGGTCCCTGGGACAGGTAAGACCAAGAGGATCAGAAGTGGTTCATGAAACGTATTTAACACAACATACCACAAACTGGCTTGATAGAACTTTCTTCCATACTTATACCCTGAGACTACTTCCCATGCCATCAAGCCTTCAGGCTGGCATACCATTTGGTTTGAAACAGTATGGCCAACCGGACAATTTTTTTAAAAGGAATATAATTAGTTTACCAAGGGGAATCCCACATTGGAGTGTAAACACTAACTGGGTCTACTTTTCCCACACCTGCTCCCTGCCCCACTCTGTGGGACACCCTTGCTCCCCAGAGGAGCAAACTTCCTGAATGACCTTTCAGTTTAAGTCCATAGCTCATCAATTACTTTCAGCTATCAGTCATCTCATTTTAGTCCCTAAATTTCAGTCCTGTTTATTTGAAACTTCCCATTTCAAATTCGATTCAAAGCTCCCCATCCCCCATGCCCACCAAGCCCAGGACAGATGGAGTGTGATGGGGGCGTGGCCAGCGCACCCTGACACACCCCCTCCTTCTTTCCTCTGTTCTTCCCTCTGGCCTTTCCATGGTTTGTTAGCATCAGTTTTCCAGCCATTTTCTGTGGTCTGGATATGGATGGATGATGGTCTCAACAGCCTTCACTGATGTCACACACTGTTTCTCAAAGTGTCTGGTGTCCCTCAAGAGGAGTGCCCCCATCTCAGGATGACCCTCAGAGGCAGTCCAAGCCATTCCTGGGGCAGCCCAGGCTCTTTGCTCCTTGCTGTGAACCTCATCCCCACCTCCTTCATTTGTGAAGGTCCATAATCCTGGGACACGCAGGCACAAGTGGAATATTTTCGCTGTCCTTCTAGGGATGCAAAACTAAAAGCTATGGTCTGTGTTCCCACCTTGTCTGGTCATCCCTCCTCAGCACGTCTCCCAGGGCTCTTGCTCCAGTCCCAACAAGAAGACAAGATGGCAGCCTCCCCTTCTTGAAGGCACTCCCAAGTTGTACAAAGGAATCTCTCCAGGCCCAGTTCCTTCTACTTGTCTTGGAGCTTACTCCCCATCCCCATGAGGGGCCAAAGAAAGGGGAGACATAGCTGCTCTTCATAATGTTCTCCTACTTAAGAGACCATTTCGTTCCCTCAAAGTCCCATCCTGGGAGCTGGCATGGGGGTTTTGGATGGCTTGGGAGGGGTACTGGGAGGCTGGAGGTGGTGGTGGTGTGAGACCTGCCAAAAGGGTTGCCACTGAGCAAGTCATTTAGGAATGTGACTGTGGACAAAGGGAAGGTTCCTGTGGCCAGGATTCTCACCTGGCCCTGGTCGGCTAGCTCACTACACACGTGTGGGTAATACGTTGCTATTGACTCTTTATGAAGAGCTGCACAGTGCTCCAGGGGACACGGTGGCATGGCTGCAAGGCTGCATAGCTGCGGGAAAGCAGAGACCAGAGTGGTGGCAGCACCCAGGACAGAGACTGAGACGGCTGTGGGGGCAGAGAGGCCCAGAGGCAGAGAGCGGCTTACTGCATGCAGACGTGCACTGTGTGGACAGGATTCTAGTGACTGACCTGCCACTGTGGGAATAAAGTTGGATATAAACCGTTTCACTCCAGTAATGTTCCATCGTCATTTTTCAGTTTCATTGAATCCATAGTGAACTTGTCAAGGGCTGAAATCCATTGGCAAAACAGTAACCATCCCCCAAAGCTGGCCATTCTCTGCACTCACAAGTGGGAAAACTTGAGGTTTTGTTTTCAGCTGTAAAGCTAGTTATCAGTTCCAACCAATACGAGAATAAACTCCCACTTGGCACCTATCTTCGTCCTGTTACATAAATATCCCCAGCCGCTGACTTTTTTTTTAAAGTATTAGCAATTCTAGTGCCTTTGGAGTGATTTTGCAGTTTCTACAAATTCTTGTCTGTTTTTCTAAATATTTTCTTGTTTTGATGAAAGAGCTTTGCTGCTTCTTCCCCTATTGTTTCATTTTCAGTCACTTTGTCCCAGGCCTGAACTGTTGGAGGGTCAGCCATCATATCCAAAGTCAGCCATCATATCCAAAGTCAGGCATCATAGCCAAGTTCAAGCATCAGGACAGAAGATGGGAAGGGCAAGGGAACACTCCACCCCTTTTAGGGAGGTGTTCTGGAAGGATCATACAGCCCTTTTGCTAAGGTCAGAACCCAGTCTCAAGGCCCCTCGAGCTACAGGGGACGCTGAGAGAGGCAGCCCTCCGGTCAAGGGCACTACGGCCTCAAATAACATGATGATGATGATGTCAGCGACTGCAAGCCTCCATCACATCCCCAGAGCATGAAAATTCCAGATCATTCTCTTTTATAAGTTTATTAGGAAAATTTCTCAAATTCTTTTTCTTACGAAAAAAGCCATGGATGTTCATTAAAAGGAAAAAAATATAAATAAACCAAGGGCAAGTATAAAAAAATCCCCACGTAAGTCTACCGGTCAGAAGTAATCACCAAGCTGGACATCTTCCAGATTTTTTCTGTGTGTGTCTACATGTCTTTCTACAAGTGTGGGTTGTGTATCTATAAACCCTTAGGTCTGAGTCTTGATAAATAGCTAATTTGGAGGGAGAACAGGGGATTTTCATACTCCTTTGAAACATACTGTTGTTTATTTAAACAATCCACCTATTGTTGGACATGGAGATTATTTCAACTAATTTTCTTTTGCTAAGCCTTAGGATGTTCCCAATTTTTCATTATCACAGTGCAGAGCTGCTGTAATTATCCAAAAATGAATTCCAAATTTAAAGTACCAAAAAAGTAAGGGGACTAAAACTTACCGCACTTAAAAAAATCAAGGTGGAGAGATAAAAATGCCAAAAAAATGCATTAATGATTGCAAAACCTCCCCCACAGTCTGCCAAAATGATTAAATACAGGAAAAATCAATGACCAAGAAGCACTCGTTTTTTTTTTTAATTTTATTTTGGTATCATTAATCTACAATTACATGAAGGACATTATGTTTACTAGGTTCCCCCCTTCACCAAGTCCCCCCCACATACCCGTTCACAGTCACTGTCCTTCAACATAGTAATGGATGCTGTAAAATCACTACTTGTCTTCTCTGTGTTGCACAGCCCTCCCTGTGCCCCCCCACACTATACATGCTAATCGTAATGCCCCCTTTCTTTTTTCCTGCCCTTATTCCTCCCTTCCCACCCATCCTCCCCACAATAAGCACTCATTTTTGACTAAAATTATTTTACTGGCCCATTTACACTCTACCAAATTGCTTTCTTTATGCCCCTTTCAGCCACATCACCTGGAGCTGAGTTAAATAATTATATTGTCTTGTAAGGCATTAAAAACGACCCACTTAACCCTCATCCTTTTCTCTAGGGAAGTGTTGGGGTGAAATTGCTAGAAAGCATTAGTGCCCTTTCACATGGAAAAGAGAAGGTAGACTTTTAAGACCAGACTTTTTATTTCCCCATCACTTGAGTTTTGCTCAAATGAGATTCCAAAAAGTTTAGAGCACCTCTTCAGAATACTTAGAGATTTTTCAACATTCCTCAGATTAGAAGAGACCCAGCAGATCCACCAGCTCTGATTTATTAGGAACACAAAGCATTCACTCCTCTTGATTCCTGTGCCAGAAAAAGAACAAACCACTGCTTCCCTTCAGCTTTTCTCACAATTTCTCCGAAGCGAAATTAAATGTAACCTGTAGCTCACGGACACAGATTCATTTCTCCAAGGGCTCTTTCCTTACGAGGCACTAAAAATAACGTCTTATGGCAGTAATAGCCAGGCTCTTCTGTCCTTTTCTGCCTTTACTTTATTAACTCCAGCAATGGGGCCTTCTCAAAGGTAACCAAAAGTCAGTGATGAGCCCCATCACTGATGGGATGCAAGGGCCACCCTGGGTCACACTCACAGGTAGGTGGAACTCAGGAGAAAACAAGTGGGCAATTCTGAGCCAAGCACAAATCCCTTAGGGACTCGGTTTTGCAGGAAGTGAGGCACTGTGAAGATTGAAGAGGGCACCCTTTTAAGCATCCACATTTTCATGTCTGTTTTAGTCACTTGAGATGGTAATCTTTTCAAAATACATTTTATACTTTCCATCTTTTTAAACAAAATATAGAGAATATAATTAAGTATTTTCTTGATGGAGGCCACTTACAGAACATTATTTTAAACATTTATCGGAAGCCCATTTTTCTTGCGAGCACTACGCCAAAGGAATACAAACATAAGACAGAAACTCCCCCTCTCCCTGCAAAGAATTCAGTCTAGTGGGAGAGACAGAGAGCTAAGGAACTAGTTAAAAAACCTCCTTATAATTAAGTAGATTATAAAATAGGTTTGGGAACACAGAAAGTAACATCTAACTCTCCTTAACCTTCAGAAAAGAAAATGTTTAAGGAGAAATTGATATCAAGGATTAAGTAAGAAATGCTTTGGTTCAGAAATGGTGACTATGTTGGGAAATATTCCAGGAAGAAAGAAACACATGCAAAAACTCAGTCTGAGAACATGTTTAGGGGAATGTCCAGTAGTTGGGGATAGCCCAAAGGCGGTGTGTGTTGGTGAATGGCAGTAACGTGGACCAAGACTCAGAGAGGCCAGTGAGTCATGCTTAAGGTTCAAAATATGACTTTTGAATGCCTCTCAAAGAGATATAATAGATAAGCTTGTGACATTCTTAAAGGATTTAAAAAATCTAATGTCAATTATATGTGGTATATGATAAATATATTTGAGTTAAAAATATTTTTAGATTAGTATATTATAGAGTATATTACAAGTTTCACCTTTTAACAAATCTTTCATGATACTTACTTTCAAAGACAAATTTCCTCTGTTCCATGTATAAGCAATACATGCCTCCTTAATTTACCTTATTGATTATGTAAGAAAAGGCATGGTTTCTTGACCACTACTTTTAACATTAACATCTTGTATTGTGGGTGTGTTTTGAGATTGAACACACCTAATATAGAATAATTCTAACTACATGTGACAGTAGTAAAAATAGATTAAAACTCCTTTCATGACCTAATGCTGGAATGCTTGCCTTTGCTAGGGAAAAAAAAGCAACTGGTTTATTTTTGAAACATTTGTGTTTGTTTCTAAATGATGAAATTAGAAAAGGACTTCAGGCTACTTGTTCCCAGTTCCTCCTAAGCAAGTAACACTTTATAGGTATTAATGGTCTTTATACCCAGCAAACTCGACCCCCAAATGAATACAACAGTCAAAAGTATCAGAGATAACTTGACATACTATATAAGAAGTATTGTTATATAACTGTAGCTTCCAGACCTGATGAAATCATCTTGAAGAAATTTAGAGAACATTCGTTCTATGTTTTTCACTTGTTTGTTGCATTTCAGCATAAGTACCTAAATGAGTCCCATCTTTAGCCATTAGTCCACTATGGGTACAAAATTTAAAATATGGGACCAAAAATACAAACAACTTAAAATAGTCTAACAGCTAAAACCCCAACCCTTGTGCAGATCAATGGTCCCCAGGTGTCCCAGCTGAGTAATTGCTTCAAGCGAGCTTTCCTTCTCCCCATCTCTTAACGGCTGTGCACGCCCACTCAGAGGGAAGCAAAGACTTCAGCTTTAACAGGTAGGAATACTTAAGTAATTCTAAAATTCATATTTCAAATTTGGAAAAATAGAAACTGAAATAGGAAATTGAAAAATATTCTAAGGGCAAAAACTTTGAAGGCATACATTTTTTAGGGTATAAAAATCATCTGGGACATTCTGTGGTTGGGCAATACTGCTACTGAAGGATTTTAAGCATAATTTGGTTTACATTTTTAAATGATCTCTCTGGCAACAACAGCGGGGACAAATTAAGGAGAGGTGAGCCTGAGGCCAAGAGACCAGGTAAATGGCTGCTGCAATAATCCAAGCAAGAAGTAGGAAGAGTCTGTACCTGGCCAACAGCAGTGGGCAATGGATTATTGCATCAGGGCAAGAGAAAGGATTGAGAAATTAGAACCATTTCATCTGTAAATCCATAAACACTGATCCCCTGGGGCCGCCTGAAGTGCAGAGATGTCTGTCCTAAGTTAAATGGCCCCCATCGACTATGGATACCAATAATCATATTTGCTTATTTTTCTAATCAGTTTTGCTCTATCCTTGCATTCATTCACTTTTTAGTTTTTCTATGCCTTCCTTTAGCATGAAACTACTCCCTCCTAATTTTGTTTTACTGTTAATCTACTCTGAGTTTAGGAAACAATCTAAGTTTGTTAGAATTGATATGAAGCAATAATAGCTAAATCATTAATGGGAGACACAACACTCCAAAAACATGCATGAAATGAATGATATCTCTTCTGTGCTGTTTCTCATAGTACTCTCAGTTGGGACCTGTTTTAGTTTGGCTTCCCTCAGACGCAGACCCTAAGACAAGAACTCCAAGATAAGTAATTTCTTTGGGAGCTGAAAAGACCACCAGTATAGCAGGTAAGAGTGTGTAATCAAGGCAACTACAACTGTGGATGCTTGAAGCTTCTCCTCATTGGGTTTAGACTCTGGCGTCTCATGTACAGTGCATGTCTGTCTTGCCTGAAGGTTTCAGCCCTGGGCAAGTTCACTACGGATTTGGTGAGAATGGAGAAATGACAACAGAATGTTCTTGGAGTAAAAGCATTTATACCTGGTTTTATTCTCCCAGTGGTAGGTCAAGCTCTAGAATCTGATCTGCATCCAGCAGCCTACAGGCCCATAACCCACCCCCATTTCTGCCTCCACCCAGAGCCCTGGGCAGAGCTCTTTATATAGTGGCTCAGTCAGTAATAGCTCATTGCCAATGGGTGTGGAAGCAGAAGCCTAGCAGTTAGACCAGTTACATCATCAAGTAGTTTAGAGTCAGGTGAGGATCCTGGCCATAGGAACTTCAATTTTTCCACCATGCCTCAGAGTTGCCCCACACAAGGGGCATTTATTCGCCACTTCCTATAAATCATCAAGACAACTGAGGGCTACTCCCAGGGACCATTAATTCCCTGGTGCTTCTGGCCAGCCATGTAAGCAACAAAGTAGGCTTCAGCAGCAAGAGAGGGTTCTCAGGCAAAGAAATGTTAAGTGCTGCCAAAGAAAAATCTGGTGGCACATGGTTTAGTGGCAAGAGTGAGGGGATGTGGGCCAGAAATTCACAGTGACTGATACAGGATCTAGGTGGTTATGTTTAGAATTGGCTGAAAATCTGCATGTTTCCTTATTATTGTTGTTGTTTTATCACTTTAGAGACCCTCAAATTCATTCAGAGTTCTAACTCTCAGTGCCTCCTATGGCTATGCTCATAAGCCAAACTGATGAAGGTCATAGTGGTGAATTTTACGTCAATTTTATTGAGCTAAGGGATGCCCAGATATCTGGTAAAACATTATTTCTAGGTGTGTCTAAGAGGGTACTTCTGGAAGAAATTAGCATTTGAATTGGTAGGTTGAATAAAGAACAGCATTCTCACTGGTGCAGGTGGGCATCATCAAGTCTACTGAGCAGAATGAAAAGTGTGGGAGGAGGGGCGAGTTTGCTCTCCTGAGCTGGGATTTCATCTCCTGCCCTCGGACATCAGGGCTCCTGGTTCTCAGTTCTTCAGACTTGGACTGAATTATACTGCTAACTTTTCTTGTTCTCCAGCTTCCAGGTGGCAGATCATGGGATTTCTTGGCCTCCATAATTACATGAGTCAATTCCTATTATGTGAATGTGAGACAGAGAGAGAGAGAGAGCTGTATCCTATTGGTTCTGTTTCTTTGGAGAACCCTAGCACACATACGTACTTCCAGAACTCTCAACCACATAAGGGCCCTCACAGCAATGCAGTAGGAGGGAAAGACTGGAACTAAGGGCACAGCTGGAAAGGAGAGGCATAGCTGGGGAGGAGGAAAGAGCAAGACAGTAAGAAACATTTTTTTTCCAGGGATAGCATTAACATACACCCTAGGAGGGCATCCTTGAAGGTAGCAAAGAGCGGTGCTGAAAATGAGAAATTTGAAAACAAACTTTGTATGTGTCCCTCCCTAAGGCCAGCCAAATGTCCACAGTGGGGAGGAAATAACATAGAATTTCCAGGTTCCAGGGAAATGGGTCAGTGGAAGGGCTGCTGGAATCTTCTGCTCATCCCAGTGTGTGTGAACGCTGAACAACCCAGCCTTTAGCACCAACCCCTGGACATTCCCTCCTCATCTGTTAGGCTGAAGTCCACCACCTTGGTCCCCAAGTCAAGCAACAAGTAGTTCAACATAGAATTATAACTTGTAATTATTTCTGAAAGGAACAGAAGATACTTTTTATTCTAAAATCCTGATCAATGGAAGAGGATTTTCTCTTGGTCAGACTGACAATCCTCCTGGCAAAGGGATTTTAACTGAGGCTGATTTGTTCTTCACATCTTATTCAACCAGATAATCCCCCTGAAAAACAAATTCTTCTCTGGGCTATTGCAAACTGCCTTTCTGCCCATCATTCCTCATGAAATCAAATTAACTCTCTCCCACAGGTGAAACTATTGCCACACTGGAGTAGAGACAACTAGTTGAATGCCCAACATGTTCTCCCTCCTTTCTTAGTAAAAAATCCCTGATTGTATCCTGAATATGGGCCAGCTAAAAGAAACAGTTCCTGACCTCCCAAGCAGATTGGAATAGCCATGTTCCTAAGGTCTGGCCAATGAGAAGAAGTATACATGGAACTCCAAAGAAAACTCCTTAAAAGGGTTTGACTCAGCTGGGAAGTGTACCCTTTTGCAAATCCTCCCCTTTATCTTTCTTCTCTTGGAAAGTAAACATTGTGGAGATCCATTGCTATTGCTCATGAGGTGACCTTGAGAATGAGGTTATATGCTAAGGATGAAGGAACAGAAAAATAGAAGGTTGGGTCCCTGTTGTGTTTAAGCCACTGGTCAAAACAGTACCTGATGGAAATGCAAATACATTCTAATAAGGTTAAAATGACCCCTTACCCTTTTTCCACTTATCTTCTTGCCTCACATATTAAAGAAAGTGACTGTTGGCAATGATTAAAAAAAAAAAACACTTTCTTTTCTACTATCCTATAATCATCCCAGTATTTGAGTTTGGATTTTGACCCAAAATTACAGTATTGGAACCAATTAATTATAGTGGAATCTGACCTTAGTCTTTTCCAAAAGAACTGCTTGATAAAAATCAGAGTTAGAAGAATCTTAAGGGGTCATTCAGTCCAATCACTGATTCTTAGAATTTTCAGAAATTATTTCAGAAAAGTAAATGTCTGCTTTTATTAAAGATTCCAATGTTATTTTTAAGTTAAAGTACTATAGATTTTAACACGTGTATTGATTTCTGTAACTACCACCACCATCATCAGGATACAGAACAGTTCTGTCATCCAAAAGAGTGCCTCCTTGTTATCTTTGTAATCACACCTTCACACCATTCTTAATCTGTTCTCTGTCACTATACTTTAGTTTTTTCAAGAATGTCAAATAAATGCAATAGTGCAGTGTATGACCTTTAGAGAGTGGCACCTTTAATTTAGCCTAATCCCGTAAGAATATCCAGGTTGTTGCATGCATCAATAGATCAGTCCTTTCCAATTCTGAGTAAAATTCTGTTGTATGGATGAATCACAGTTTGTTATTTATTCATCTTTACATGTACATTTGGGTTGTTTCCAGTGGGTAGATTCTCAGTCGAGCTGCATGAACAAAAGTTTTTATTTCCCTAGGGTATGTACCTAGTAGTGGGATTGTTGAATCAATCCTGTTCTTCCTGTTAAGTATTAAGAGTTTCTCATACATGTTGCATACAAGACCTTTGATATATGATTTAAAAATATTTTCTCCAAGTGTATAATATGTATGTTCATTCTTCTAACAATATCTTTATTAGAGCAAAAATTTTTAATTTTACTATAGTCTAACTTACCTATTTTCTATTATGGATCATGCTTTTGGTGTCATATCTAAGAACTCTTTGCCTAACCCAGATCATGAAGATTTTCTATGTTTTCCTGTCAAATTTATACAGTTTTATGTTTTAGTTAAATCTATGATCTGAGTTAAATTTTGTAAGTGTGAAGTTTAGGTTGTTTTTTTCACAAAGATACCTAGTTGTTCCACTAGTACTTTTTGAAAAGATAATTCTTTCTTTATTGAGTTGCTTTTGAATCTCTGTCAAAAATCAATTGGTCATATTCGTCTATTTTTTATCTATCATCTGGCTCATTCATCTATAGTTTGTCCCTCACCAATACCACACTGTCTTGATTTCTGAGCTCTGAAGCTGCATACTAAGTCTTAAAATTTTGTATTGTGATTCCTCAAAATTTTTTTTTTCAAAATTCTTTTGGCTATTCTAGCTCCTCTGCCATTCTGCTGAGGAGAAAGTCAATTCGGAGATGCAGGGAAGTCAGAGTGAAAGCAATGTCAAGAAAGCAGAATTTTATTATACTCTGTGACAGACAGACAAGGCTGCTTAAGGTTAGACAGGCAAGCTGGTTACTTTGTGAAGCTTCTTTTATGGATTTTTTGGCAAGGCAGAGAAGTCTTTGATTGACATTCTTTGGCCTTGGGGGCTTGATCTGATTGGAAGATTGAAGACATGGGCTGTGCTCTGATATTTTTTATCTGGGGAATTTTTGTTATCTGGGAAGTACTTGTACTCTGAGGTTTCTTATTTGGAGAGTGTCTCTGCCTTTCTAGTCACTCTTGGTCCCTGTGGCTTTATTTAATTAATCCTTTGAGTTATCTCTGGCTCTCTGAGTTTATCTGATTAATTTCTTGAGTTCTTGGTGGACCTTACTTGCTTTTCATTTCACTCATACCTATTTTTCTGCTTAACAATTCCATGTAAGTTTTAGAATAAGTGTGTTTACATCTACAAAAAGTTCCTCTAGATTTTGTATTGGAGTTATATTTGTATATCAGTTTGGGGAGAACTGACATTCTTACGATGTTGAGAATTCCACTCATGAACAAAGTAGGTATCTGAATGTTTTTTGGTTATATTTGATTTCTTTCAAGAATTTTGTAGTTTTCAGCATACAGAACTCTTAAATGTTTTGTTGTTTTGTTAGATTTGTACTAGATTTATACATTACTTCTTTCTTTTTTAGGGGACAGGGGCTACCATATTTGTATTAAATTTTCATTTACATTTGTTCATTGCTTGTATATGAAATGTAGCTGATACTGTGAATTAACCTTGTGTCCTGCTGTGTCACCGAGCTCACTAGGAGGGTTTTTAGTTTTGATTTTGTAGATTACTTGGAATTTTCTTAATCATGTCATCTGTGAATAGGGACAGTTTTATTTCTTCCTTTGCAATATATGTGCTTTTTTTTCCCTTTACCTTATTGCACTAGTTAGGACTTCAGTACAGTGTTGAATAGAAATGAGGACAGTGGACATACCAGTCTTGTTCCTGATCTTAGATTAAAAATATTCATTCTTTCACCATTAAATATGGTGTCAGCTGTACATTTTTGTAGATGCTTTTTATCAGATTGAGAATGCTTTTTATCAGGTTTTATTTATAGTTCAACAAAAATTTTTGTCATGATTGAATGTTGCATTTTGTCCAAAAGTTTTTTCTGTACCAATTAGTAGTATCATGTAGTTTTTATTCTTTAGATTGTTGATATGGTGGATTACATTGATTGCTACTTGAAAATGGAGCCAGTCTTTTGCATTGCCAGAATAAAATCCACTTGGTCATGGTGAGATAGATAGGTAGATAGATGGGGGGATGGGTGACTGGATACCAGATTCAATTTGCGATTATTGGGAATTTTTACACCTATGTATATTGGTCTGTGGTTTTCTTATCTCTTTTCTGGTTTTGGTTTGAGAGTAATTAAGTAATCATACAAACTGGGAACTGTCCCTTACTAATCTTTTTTCTGGAAATGTGTATAATTGGTGTCATATTTTCTTTAAATGATTGGTAGAATTTGCTGGTCAAACCATCTATGCCTGGAGATTTCTTTTACAGAAGGTTGTGAACTGTGAATTCAATTTCTTTAGTATTTGTGAGTCTATTCAGGTTGTCTATTTCATCTCGGGTGAGTCTTGGTAATTTGGTTTTCAAGGAACTAGTCCATTTCAACTGAGTTGTTGAGTTTATATGTGCAGAGTTGTTTTTAGTATTTTCTTCTTATCTTTGGAGGGTCTATTGTGAAACCTCCTTTTTCATTCCTGGGTAATTTGTGGTAGGGCAACCAACTATCCCAGCTTGGTCAAGACAGGAGGATTCCTGAGATGCAGGATTTTCAGTGCTAAAACTGGAAAGTCCTGGGCAAACAAGGATGACTTGGTTCCTCTCTCTTTCTTTTTTTTCCCTTTGGCAGACTTGATAGAAGTTTATCAATATTATTAGTCTTTTCTAAAAACAAACTTGTTTTTCTCTTTTTTTTCTTGTTTTTAATTCCATTAAATTCTACTTTTATCTTTATTTCCTTCCTTTTGCTTGCCTTGGGTTTGTTTTGCTCTTCTTTTTCTAGTTCCTTAAGGTGGAACTTGACATAATTAATTTGAAACATCTATTTTCCAACCTAAGCATTTAATGCTATAAATTTCCCTCTAAGCACTGCATTAGTGGCATTTCACGAATTATAATATGTTACATTCTAATTTTCATTCAGTCCAAAATATTTTCTACTTTGAGACTCATTCTTTCAAGCATGGATTATTTAGAAGTGTGTTGTTTGATTTTTCAAGTGTTTAGGGATTCTCTTATTATCTTTTTGTTATGATTTCTATTTTAATTCTATTATGATTAAAGAACATACTTGTGTGAATTAAATTCTTTTAAATATGAGATTTATTTTATGATCCAGGGTATGATCTATCCTGGTAAATGTTTCAAGTGCACTTGAAAGGATATCTGAGCTCCAGTGCCTGCCTATCACTGACTTAGCAATAGGATGTATGGTAAAACACCCCATGTCACATGGCCCACAGTTTCCATGTCTATAAAATGAAAATAATGAATTAGATCATCTCTAAAACTTCCCTCTGTCTTTTATATACACCCTCCACTTCCATGAGTACAAGAATGAGACAATTTACTGCCTGTCCATCTGCCACCAATAACAAAACAATTCTTTCTATTCCTGAATGAATGGACATGGAAGCTACAACCTTTGCAAAGCCCTGCTTTAGTTACCTAGAAGCCATGGGGAATCTAAGGAGTTGCATATAAAAAAAAGTTCTTTCCTACAAGGCAGTTTCCACAACCTCAATAACATTAAGAAAGGAGGATGTGAATCTGTTCATTTTTTTCTGAACTTGAAAAGATATTGCAGCTTCTTCAGTGTCTTGCCAATCAAAGAGCCTAGTAATATGATTTCTGTTCTGATCTGGGACCACAGAAGTGACTCCATCTTTCCTTGGTGAAGCAGCCGGCACCCAGCCCTTTACCTCTTCCTGGTCCATCTTAAGTAATCATTCTGTTTTCAAATATATTTTATCAGCATCACACCCAGGAAACCTAAGATTAAATTAAAACAGGAAGGATGGGATTTCAGAAACATATCCCAGGACATGTCCATGAGTAGAGAACTAAAGACATCAGAAGGATGAGAATAAAAGGGAAGGCATCACCTGCAGGAAGATATTTATGAATCCTCATCCTCACAACATGGACCTCAAAGGCTAGGTGTCATGTCTCTTATATCTCCCCACATACCATTTTTGAGAGTCCATGGTGCTTTGTAAAAAGCAGGCAGTAAAGATTTTGGACTAGAAGAGACATTCACTTATTAAACATCATCTAAAACCAAAGGACAGACCTCTCCCTGAGAACCTTCAATCCAAGCCCCTCTGACATGGTGGTAGAATGCTAAGCTTGGGCACACACATGACAGGGGCCAGCAGGGGGCAGCAGCATGGCAGGAACATGAAGACAGGCCTGGAGTATAGGGATGAGGCCAGTGAAAAGTGCCAACAGGAAGTACTGTGTTCTGCTCTTGAAGAGCTTAATTATGACATGGAGTATCACGTGATAATCCAGTTGGGAATTTTTTTGGAGTTCAAATTTCTTTTAACTTTTTATGAAAATTTACATACATGTGCACACACACACAAAGTGTAGAGAAAAAGTGAATCTATATGTCCATTCTCCAGATTCATCATTTATCAGTATTCTGCCACACTTCTTTACCTACACTTATTTTATTTCTTTCTTATTTTTAGAGACAATTGGCGTTTTAGATTCTAGAATGTGTGTTCTTCAAAGGTGAGATCCTGTGGATAGTCCAACCCTTGTATAGTCCCACATTGCCATCAAGGACCCAGGTTCCTTCTATCTTTCTGCCCTGACACCCTTAGGTTGTAGGATAATCCTCATGATGGCAAGACGGTTGCTGTACCTGTGGGAATCACATCACTATTCCATGCAAGAAGAAGATTCAGGTTAAAAGGCACATGCTAAAGGACTATTTTTTGCATTAGAGATGAAGATAGGGTACCAGGAGGTGCAATAAAATTTGATGGTCAAAAATAAAATTTATAAACCATGTAAGAAATAGGAGAAAATAAGAAGTTCAACCCAGAAAAAAATCTAACTAACATTTATCAATCACTCCTTACAACTCCCAATGAGACCAAGTCCTTATACAAATTATTTCATAAAATCTCCTCAGCAACCCAACTGAGTAAGTGAAATAATTTTACAGATGATGAAATGAGACCTGAAAAGACCTAGTAACTTTCCCAAGGCTGATAAATGGTGGCTCCTAAGTCCTTCCCTTTTAGTCATCCTCACATCCTTATTATTTATCCTCTCAGATATGCAGTAAATATCCCTCATTGAAAAATCTATAATCCTCACCAAGGAAAGCCACTACTGTGTATACATGATTTCAAGCCCAGGAGCACAATGTGCACATTCTTGTGCCCATTGCAATTTCTTCCCATCAAGCATAGGCCTGGCTATGCCTGAACCACAGGAGGCCCTCTGGGTGGGGGTCTGTTATGCCTCTGGGAGAGGCTCAAGTCCCCAGCCTCAGATGCATCTGCTTCAAGAAATGGAATAAAATTTCCACAAAGCATTGTTTATCTGCTCTTTCCAATAAAAGAAAATGCATGTAGATCCTCTGGGCTCAAGTGACCTTCTGTCAAGGGCTTCTGGATTGTCTTCAAAGAAGGAAAATATTGCTTTGTGCACAGCTCTTGGGATAGTTTAATCATGAACTGAACTTCACATAAAAGCAAAGATAAGAGATTTGACGAAGTCCAAAATTCTTTTTTAACTTTTTATTATGGAAGTTTTCAAAAGTACACAAAAGAGAGAATAATATAACAAACCCCATGTGCCCATCCCCCTGATTCAATAATTATTCACTTTTTGCTCCATTTGCTTCATCCATCCCTTTTTATCTCTTTCTTTTTTGCAAGCCAATTCCTGTCATCAGGTCTCTTCACCTCTCCATCTTTCCAAGTGTCATCTCTACCAAATAGAGACATTTTCCTATAAAAACACAAGAACATTTCCATGACCAATGGTACTGGCCCCCTCTCTATATTCAAATGTTCAATTGTCTCAAAAATGTCTTTTTATAATTGGTTTCTTCAAAACAGGATCTGAACAAAATCAAGCCACTGCATATGACTGTTACGTTGCTTAAATCTCTTCTAACCTAGAGTGCTTTAAACATCTTAATAATGCAGATGAGGCCCCAACTTCTTCAGTTCCTCAAATATGCTTTCTCTTGCCTCCAGGTCTTTGTACTTACTCTTCTTTCTGCCTGAAAGATGTCCTCCAAGCCATACATCTCAAATCCCCTACTTGTCCTTCAGCTTTCAAATTGGATGTTCCTTCTATGAAGTGACCCCCTTCCAGAGCTTCTCTTATTAAATGCAGACTGATTCAGCAGTTCTGGGGTAAGATATGAAATTCTAGATTTCTAACAAATTCTATGGTTATGTCAATGCTGCTGGTATGAGGATGTATTTTGAATAGCAGGGGGCTGGATAATCCCCCACATCCTCTTTCATAGCACTTTTCACACTGTATTGTAATGGCCTATGAGTATCTGTCTTCCAGATGGGTTGGCAAACTACTGAACTTTTGGAACACAGCCATATCCTTTTGTTTGTCCTGTACATGGCTACTTTCAAGCTATAACAGCAAAGTTGGGTAGTTGTGAGAGATACTCTATGTCCCACAAAGCCTAAAATATTTACCTCTAGACCTTCATGGAAAAAATTTGCTTTCCTTGCTCTAGATTGTAGTGCAGAGATGACAGCTTTTTCACTAGATTATCTCAGAACCAAATTAAGTGCTTTGTACATAGCAGGTGCTCAATTAGTAGTTACTAGATAATGAATAATGATAGTAGCTGACAACAATTGAGAACTTACCATATGCCAGGCACTGAACCAAATGCTTTACATGCAACATCATGTTTAATTCCCACACTAAACCTATGTGGAGGTGGAGTATTTTCATGTAACAGATGAAGAAACAGAGGCTTAGAGGTTCCTATCTTGCCCAGGTTTAAAGTACTAACCTGTGTATTCGGACTCCATTATAGTTTAAAGAAAAGACTGATAAAAATGGCAATATTGGGAAAGCCAGTCAAAGCTGTTTATCCTGTGCCCATGTGGGGCAGCCTGAGCCATTGTCTCTGTGAAAATGGGTACCAATAGGACTGGGCTAAAAATTCAAAACATTCTTAGTGCTTAAATCCAAATATGCCAGGTCATTGAACATATACACAAACACACAAAAGCACCTTCTTTGTAATGAATACAGTCCAATTAGAATGGACCCCAGCTACTCTTCCAAGAGCCCAAAGCAGGACCTGCATTTAAAAGAGTGACAGTATAAGATTGTAAACTGCCTGGAGGTTCCTTGCCCTTGGTAGCTCTTTCCTCTCCCCAGCCCACTCCAAATCTCTCCCAGTGTAGCACCATACACATCCCTCTACCCCAGTAGGCACTTAATAAGAGACAGCCTACATGGCAGGATGAAACAAGTGAAATCTACTAATCTTGAGAAGTCTGCCTGCATGCTCCACTATCTAGCACCAGCATTCCCATCAGATAGAGAGGTGACAACTAGTTTAACCCTTATTACTGTTTTGTTAAAAGTTGATGGATGTTAAAGTGACTTAGTGTTTTATGGACATAGCAATAATTCTAGGAATAAAATGCACATGTCTTGTGTTCCAATAGAGTGAAAAAGAGAAATTGAAAGAGGAACAGAAAGAATGAGGGGAGAGAGAGATGAACACAGATAATAGGGGGAAAGAGGAAAATCATGTACAAGACAGATTAGTCTGCCAGAGAAACAAAGCAGGCCCAGAAGCAGTGGTGAGAATTATGGGGCATGGTGGGGGCAGAGGGCTTTGACTGTGATCCTAGTTTGCATATTGATTGCTATATTTGTTAAGAGATTTGCATCTTATAGGAAAAAAAGAAAATGGAGTGTACATTTAAGAAACTCTTGAGTCATGTTGATTATCATGATTTAAGAGATTTAAAGGGAAAAAAAGAGAATTGCTCCTACTTTAAATCTGCAGAATAACCCTGACAACTTCAAAATCCCCTTTAAATAAAAAATTTCCCTGCCCTGTGGGGAAATCCGTTTTGTGGCTCTAAAAGTTAACCTCAATCAAAAATCCAAGGTTTGACAATGAAGAAGTTGAGGTCTTGAGGTAATTATGTGTAGGAACCTCGTTATGATTAAGCTTGATTGTGACCAGTCTGTTCTCTGGAAACCCAGTGAGGAGGTAAGTATGATGACCTAATTCTATAGGTAAAAAAAAAAAAGAATACTTTGGACTTTCATTTCCAGACCAGATAGAGTAATAAGGACTGGAATAATCCTGCAGTCCAAAACAACTGAAAGTGGACAAAAATATAAGAAATAATGATATGCAAAGCACTGTACATCAGAAAATGAAGGATAGTCATCCCAAGAGCCAGTGAGCCTTACATTTATTTACCCCAGCTTACTGTCCTGAAAGAGTTTTGATGCTGTGGTGCAGGAATGGGAAACCTAAGCTGAGCCTAGCAGACTCCTGATTGGAGAGGATGGAGAGAGAGCCTGGTGGAAACTAAAGTACAAGACCTGCCAGGACAGAGCACTGAAAAGGAGACAGACAGCTGCCCAGAGAACCTGGGGATCTGCAGAGTATCTGCCTTGAGAACTTAGCACTGTACCAGTGATCACATTTATGTGAGAAAATCACCTCACATGAAGACCAAGGAAAGAACCCACCTGAAGAATTAGAAGGAAGAGTGGAAAACCTCATAATTCACAAGAAAATGGATTGACTACCCAGAAGGGTTTTGGGGCCATTGAGACTACCTAAAAAAATTCTTAAAAGTAAAACCTTAAAGAATCAAACTGTTCCCAAGTAATTTAGTTGTATTTTAAAACTAAGTTCAGGAATATTTTTAGGAAGACAAAAATATCCCACACCAAATATGAAATTCACAATGTCTAGCATCCAATCATAAATTACCAGGTATCTGAAAAAAAACAGATGTATGATCCATAATAAGAATAATTAATCAAAACTGATCCAAAACTCACACAGATGTAAAAATTAGCCAACAAGAACATTAAAAACAGTTACTACAACTACATTCTATGCTGTATGTTCAAAACATTAAGTAGACACATGAAGGAAATAAAATGACCCAAACTGAACTTCTATATGTAAGGATTTATGCTTCAAGTAGCAGAATCTCAAAATACACAAAATAAAAATTGGTACAGCTTCGAGGAGAAATAGACAATTCACAACTATAGTCAGAGATTTTAATGCCTCTTTCTCAATAACTGATAGGATATAGATAAAAATCAACAAATACAGAAAAGTCTTGAACAACAGAATCAACCAACTTGACTTAGTTGACCCTCCACCTAACAATAGCAGAATTCACATCCCTTCCAAGTGCACAAGGAAAATTTAACATTATAGACCAAATTCTAGGCCATAAAACCTCAATAAATTTAAAAGGATTCAAATCATGTAAAAAATATTCTCTGACAGCAGTAGAATTAAATTACCAAGATCTCTGGAAAAACTCCAACTATTTGAAAATTAAACAACTTATGAACTAGAGAAAGAAATCAAAATGGAAACTAAAAAGTATTTTGAACTGAACAAAAATGAAAATATAACATATCCAAATTTGGGGATTGCCACAAAAGCATTTCTGTGGGGGAAATTTATAGCTTTAAGTGTCTAAATTACAAAAGAATAAAGGTATCACACCCATGACCTCAATTTCTACCTTAAACTAGGGGAAAAAAAGCAAAGGTGAAACAATAAAGGCTAAAACAAAAAATCTGTACAATAGATAACAGAAACTCAATAGAGAAAATCCGTAAAACAAAAAGCTAATCCAAAGAGATGGTCAATGAAGTTGATAAATCAGTAGGCAGACTGATCAGGAAAAGGAAACATAAATTACCAATATCAAAATGAGAGTGGCTACTTTGTTATACATTCTACAGATACTAAATAAATAATAAGGAAGCATGATGAATGACTTTATGATAATAAATGTGATAACTTTGATACCAAATTTACTCAAAAAGAAAGACAAACTGCATAGCTTTATATCTAAAAAAGAATTTGTGCGAAGGTTTTTAACCAAAAAGTCAAAGTAACTCCAGGTTCAAATGACTTCACTAATGAGCTCCGAATATTTAAGGAGGAAATACTATGGATTCTATGTAAACTCTTCCATAAATTCGAAGAGGAAAGTATATATCACTACTTACTCTATGAGGTCTGTATTACTCTAAACCAAAACCCAGACAGATCAATAAAATTACAGATCAAAATCCCTCATGAACATACATACAAATATTCTAAACAAAATTTTATCAAACCGAATCCAACAATATATAAAAAGTGAAATATATTACAACCATATAGAATTCATCCCATGAATACAAGATTGGTTTAACATTGGAAAATCAATGTGATTCACCCTGTTAACAAACATTTTCAGAAGTTATTTAAAAAGAAAAACCACATGATCATTTTAATAAATGTAGTAAAAGCATTGACAAAGCCCAACATCCATTCCTGTTTTTAAAAAATCCTTCAGCAAACTGGAAATAGAAGTGAACTTTCTCAACTTTGTATTAGTGATTCTAGAAAAACTTACTGCTAACATCATACTTAATGGTGAAAGACTGAAGGTTTTTTTCCCTAAAATCCAGAACCAGACCAGGTTGTCTGCTCTTACCAGTTCTATTCAACATTGTACTGGAGGTCCTAATCATAGCAGCAAGGGAAGAATAAGAAATGAAAGGTATCCAAATTAGTTCCCCAAATTGTTGGATAGAAGTAATGCAATCCCTATTCAAATTCCAGTGGGTTTTTGTAGAAATTCATAAGATGATTTTAAACTTTACATGGAAACGCAAACGACCTTGACTAGCCAAAAATAACTTTGAAAAGGACAAATTTGAAAAGCTAACACTACTGATTTTGAGACTTATTGTAAAGCTATAATGATCAAGATAATACTTTTTTTGGCATGAAAATTAAAAAATAAAAGAATGGAACAGAATAGAGTCCAGAAATAGGCCCACACATATGTGCAACTGTGTTTTGGCCATTGCCAAGACAATTCGGGGGAGAATGATAGTCTTTCCAACAAATGGTGCTGAAACTACTGGATATTCATAAACCAAATTATAGACCTCCTAATTAATAAAAATATAAAAATTAACTCAGTGTATAAAGAACTCACATGCCTCAACACCCAAAAAGCAAATAACCCTATTAAAAAATGGGCGGAGGATATGAACAGACAGTTCTCCAAAGATGAAATTCAGATGGTCAACAGGCACATGGGAAGATGCTCCACACCACTAATTATAAGGGAAATGCAAATTAAAACCACAATGAGATATCATCTCATGCCAGTTAGGATGGCCAACATAGAAAAGAATAGGAACAACAAATGCTGGCAAGAATGCAGAGAAAGGGGAACCCTCCTACACTGCTGGTGGGAATGTACATTTGTTCAACCATTGTGGAAAGCAGTACGGAGGTTCCTCAAAAAACTAAAAACAGAAATACCATTTGACCCAGGAATTCCACTCCTTGGAATTTACCCTAAGAATGCAGTTACCCAGTTTCAAAAAGACATATGCACCCCTATGTTTATTGCAGCACTATTTACAATAGCCAAGAAATGGAAGCAACCTTAGTGTCCATCAGTAGATGAATGGATAAAGAAGATGTGGTACATATACACAATGGGATATTATTCAGCCATAAGAAAACAAATCCTACCATTTGCAGCAACATGATGGAGCTAGAGGGTATTATGCTCACTGAAATTAGACAGGCAGAGAAAGACAAGTACCAAATAATTTCACTCATCTGTGGAGCATAAGAACAAAGCAAAAACTGGAGGAACAAAATAGCAGCAGACTCACAGAACCCAAGAATGGACTAACAGTTGCCAAAGGGAAAGGGACTGGGGTGGGAAGGGAGGGAGAAGGAGAATAAGGGGCATTATGATTAGCACACATAATGTAGGGGGGAGGTGCACATGGAAGGCAGTATAGCACAGAGAAGACAAGCAGTGACTCTATAGCATCTTACTACACTGATGGACAGTGACTGTAATGGGGTATGTGGTAGGCACTTGATAATTGGGGAATCTAGTAACCACAATGTTGCTCATGTGATTGTATATTAATGATACCAAAATTTTTAAAAAAGTACTCAGTGGATCACAGACCCAAATACAAAAATTAAACCCATAAAATTTCTAGAATAAAAATAGAAAAATCTTTATGGTGTTAAGTTAGACAAAGATCTCTTAGGCATAATACTTAAAAAAAATTACTGAATGACTAAGGAAAAATATTTGCTAAGCATATATTTGATAATGGGCTTATGTCCAAGATATATAAAGAACTCTCAAAACACAAAAAATTAGGAAACCACCCAATTCTTTTTGAAACGGGCAAGGATTTGAATAGACACATCACCAAAAAGGTAAACAGATGGCAAATAAACACATGAAAAGATGCTCGGCTTCTTCAGTTATTAGGGAAATATAGATTGAAACCACAAGGAAATACCACTACACACTTATTGAAAAGTGTGACCACACCCAGTGTTTGCAAGGATGCAGAGAAACCAGAACCCTCGTACACTGCTGGTGGGAATGTAAAATGGGATAGCCACTTTTTGGAAAACAGTTTGGCAGTTTCTTCAAAAGTCAAAATACACTTACCATATGACCCAGCCATTCTAGTCTTTGATATTTACCCAGAAAAACCTACAAATATGTCTACACAGAGGCTGATAGGTTCATACATGAATGTTCCTAGCAGCCTTATCTGGAATAGCCAAAAACTGGAAATAATCCACATGTACATCAGCAGGTAAATGAATAAACGAATTGTGGCATGTCTATACAGTGGAGTAAAAAACTAATGAACTATTAATTCATTCTACATAGATGAATCTCAAAATAATCATGCCAAGTGAAAGGAATACATACAGCACAATACCATTTATTAAAAATTAAGAAAATGTAAACTAATCTGTAGTAATAAAAAGCAGATCAGAAGTTGCCTAGAGAGGGAAGGGGCGGGAAGAAGGATTTACAACAAGGCACAAAGAAACTTTTGGCAGTGGTGGATGTGTTCATTTATCTTGATTGTGGTGATAGTCTCACAGGTGTATTTGTATATCAATTTTATTTAGTTGTACACTTTAAATATGTGGTATTTATTCTATGCCCATTATATTCCAAAACTATCTTTTCAAAAAACCCTTATTTCAAATTAATAGAGGTAGGAGAGAGGTATGTACATTAAGCAAAGCTGAATGAAAAAATATTAAATCCCTGGAAACATGAACAAGACGCAATTTCTTTATGAAGCCTTCCTTCCTGCCTGCGACGGACCTTCCTCCTTCCCTGGGGTTCTATGGTATCTCCTCCTTACCTGGGTCTCAAGGCTTGCCGTCCCATTCCCAAGAAGAATCACTCTGGCAGTGGCTCCTTCTCTTGTCTCTTCTCTCTCTTTTCCTCTTCATGGAACCTGTTCTCAACCTATCTGTCAGTTTGGGAAGGATACGATTTACTAATTCACACAAAATTGTGGGAGAAGTTAAAAAATGAACACTACAACCTGCTCTGCATGCTATTGCCTTTAACTCTGTCCCTTCAACCTCTGGTGGTATTTGCATTTTAAAAAAGGCAATTGCTCTTATCCAAAATAAACACATATTACAGGGAGAATTTAAGGCAGCATCAGTGAAATACTTTGAGGTCTTGGGGATTTGCTGGTACCCATTTCATACTTTAAACCAATCTCTGTATAAATAATGTTGCTTATGCCCTCTTCTCATTGATTAAAACAAATTTATTTGGAATCTGAAAAAGATTATTTCACAGCTTTGGCCATTTTGTTCCTCATAAATAGACATGACTTTGCATTTGTAGCTTCCAGATGGGGCTGGAATCTATGAGGTCAAAACACCAGAAGAAATGCTTCTCTAACTTTTATAAAGCAAAAAGTTCCAGAAATTTCATCTCCTGAGAGTTGGTCCCAGGAGAGTACTAACCTAATTTTCAGATGGTGAATTAAGTCCTGGATCTGAGCCCAATAAAATGCATAAAGTGTCCTTAAGACATTCCAAATTCTCAGAGGCCAGGGGCCTAGAGAGGAAACTATGTCTCAGAGATGCCAGTTTTACTTCTGGGACTTAAGCCAACAGTTAAAACATATTTACTGTAGGGCTGGTGTGTGTCAAGCTCTTTGTTAAGCAATAGGGACCTCATTCTGAATAAGACAGTGCCCCATTCTTGGCTAATTATTGAGTTTGAAGTCTACAGTAGAAGACATACTTCCAGCAAGCAGTTCCAACATGGTAAGTGTTGGAGATTGTGATGATCATGTAAGGCTGGAGTATCTAACCAAGGAACATCAGAGAAGGCTTCCTGGAGGAGGTAATGTTTGAGACTTAAAAGATAATGAGGCAAAGGCAGGGGAAAGAGTTTCAGGCCAAGGGTCTAGTATATGTTATGTTCTCAAAGGAGAAACTATATATATTAGAAAATCTTGGAGATAAGCAGTGTGAATGAGGCAGACCAAGGGAGACACTAATTCAAAATGAGGCTGGGGAGGTAAGCAGGAGCTAACTCTTACAGGGACAGGTAAAAAATTTGGTCTTTAATCTAAGAACCATGACAAGTCATTAGAAGGATATGAGCAGTCAAGTGTCATGATCAGATGTGTATATCAGAATCAGAATCTAACAGTTTACTGCATCTTCATTTGTTCATAGTCGTTCAGAGTTGGGTAGAAAATAATAAAGATGAAGGCAAATGTTGATGAGGTAGCAAACACAGACACTCAAAACCCAAAGCTGATTTCTGGAAAACTCATAAAATAAAAATAAATCTCTGGAAAGAATCTTAAGAAAAGAACTAAGAGGCAAAATAAACAATATTAGGAATGAAAAGGGGAACATACTCCAAATGATGTAGTCATTAATAAGATAATGAGATATTACAGCTTTGTGCCAATACATTTATAAATTTAGATGAGAGGAGTAAATAATTAGAAAATTTTAACTTACTAAACGGACTAAAGAGTGAATAGTAAATGTGTCCTAAAACCATTAAAGAAATTTAATCAACTTTAAAAAAAATCTCCCAAAGAAAACTTGAGTCCCAGATAGCTTCCTAGCTAGTTCTACCAAAAAAAATTTAAATATAAATAAAATAATAATGCTGTGCAGGCTGCTACCAAGTATGGGAAAAGAGAGAACACTCCCCTATTTATGTTTTAAGGCTAATATAAAATTGAAACCAAAATACAACAAGGAAAATATGAGAAAGGAAAATTATAAGCCAATCTTTCTCATGGACAAAGATGGGGGGAATATTAAGCAAAATATTAACAAACCAAACCCTAAGTATAAAAACAAGACAACCTCATAAACAAGTTTAGTTTATCCCACGAATATAATTCTGAGTTATTTTCTTTCAGCACTTTAAAATGTCTTCCACTTCTTCCTGTGGTTTCTGATGAAAAAACATAGTCACTTGATTTGTTTCCCACTATAAGAAATGTGTTGTTTTTCTCCAACTGCATTTAAGATATTTTTCCTTTGTCTTTAGTTCTCAGCAATTTGATTAAGATGTATTTGGACATAAATTTCTTTGGTTTATCTTGTTTTAGGTTTGCTGGGCTTCTTGAGTCTGTAGATTTATGTCTTCAGAGAAATTTGGGAAGTTTTCAGCCATTATTTCTTCCAGTATTTTTTTCTGCACCATACTTTCTCCTCATGTTCTAGGACACTGTGGAAGATCTTGGTCCCTTAGGTAGGTCCCTGAGGCTCTGTTAGTTTTCACCCAATCTTTTACCCTCTGTCATTTATATTGGATAATTTTTATTGCTCTCTCTGCAAGTTCACTAACTCTTACTTTTCTCATCTCCATTCTGCTGTTGAATCCATCCAGCAAAATTTTTTCACTTGCATGTTTTAGTTCTAAAATTTCCATGTTTCTCCTTATATCATCTGTCTATTTGCTGAGCCTTTCTATCTTTCCATTTATTAAAGGAATGTTTACTCTTACTTCCTGATGCAATTTTAACAGCTAATTTAAGCCTTTGGCAGGTCATCTCAACATTTATGTCATTTTGGCATTGGGGTCTGTTGATTTTTTTTTATGCAAACTGAAGTTTTTCTGGTGAATAGGTAAATAATTTGGTATGGTATACTGGACATTTTGAATATTATGAGACTCCAAGACTTGTTTAAATCCCATACAGAACACTGATGTTTTTGTTTTGACAAGATATAGACCTGTTTGGGTTCAGGCATCAAGTTCTGACTAGCCTTCTGTAGAATGTAATGCCAGTGACAGTTCTGTTTTCAAAGCTTTCCTGTGCTATTCATATCTCTTAGTCATGTGTGCCACCCAGCGGCCAGTCTGGGACGTAGGTGGTGGCCTATCTAGTAGTTCATTTCTCAAGTCTATTGTACACCATGTAGGGTCATGTCCACATACGCACAACTTGAGGATGAACCCAGGAGTTTTATGGTGTTCCTTACCCAAGATATCCTCTCTCTGTGATATTTCTAGTACTTTCTGATTGCTTGGGGTTCCTCTTTATAGTCCTCTGGCCAGAAAAATGGGACTTTGTTATTCTTCATGGCTGCCCAGTTCCCACAACTGCACCTGTAACAGAGACCAAGTGGTGGAAAGACAGAGACAAAACAAAAGAGAGGTTTACCTTACACTCTTGGTAACACAGCCCCTTTGATCCAAGATGAAAGTTTCCCTCATTCAGTTTTATTTATCTGCAGGTCCCACTGCTGCCAGTCTCCCTGCTGTTGTGACCACCATCACAGGATTGCCTTGAGGCTAGGGTGCAAGAGAATGGAGAAAATAAAAAGAAATGGGGAATTTCTCAATATGTTAGGAATCCCCTTTCCCACTCTTCAAGCCAGAACTAGAGGGTCTTCTCCTGAAGCCCCTGTGTCCATGCCTGGGTGCCTACTTCCCCGTTCCAGATGGCCCTGAGTCCAGGCTGGGGGATAGTGGAGGAAAAAGGGGGAGGAATTGATCACTGATTTGATGATTCTTTGAATTCTGGTGTTCTTCCCCAATCTTCTTGCTATCATTTACTTTTTAGAATCCTCAAATATCAGTTCCAAGTATTCTGTACAGGTTTTACAGCTGCTATTCAATTGGAAAGACAAGGTGTAGTGTCTGCTCCATCTTACCAGGAATTGAAACTCTGGCTTCTTCCCTCTTGCTCTTCATTGTCCTCAATGGTCCAAGATTGTTGCAGACATTCTAGTTTTCGTCTTCATTCCATCCAACAAGACGGAGGAAGAGACAAAGAATGTATACCTCTCTTACAGGACACTTCCTAGAACCTCACAGAACCTTGTCACTTACATCTTATTTTCAGAACTCGACCGTGAAGCCTCCACAAACCACAGAGAGGGTTTTCCTCTAGGCAATGATTGGCCTAGTTAAGAAATGGTGGGCACATTAATAAGGAAGAAGAGATTAACATATGGGGAATAAGTAGCTTCAGGCCCAAGCGTCAAGTTTTCGCTCTTTCCAATTTCTGGTTCTAGTCTTCATCTCTTAAAAAATATCTAAAGTATGTACACAAGTCAGTCTAAGTGTTTTATAGAAGATGGAGGATTATTGTAGAACAACCCAGACTGCTCTACATTTTCTGCTCGTCTCCCGGTATCAACGCAGCTGAGACGTGTGAGTCAGAAAAGGAGACTATTTTTGCTACCCCTCCACTTATCCTTCACAGGCTTCACTTTGCCGATCTCTCTAGATTTCATCTGAGTTTGATTAAAAGAAGAGGTTGGCATTCTCCAACATTTTAACCACTTTCTTTTCCTTTCATTTCCCTACAATCTCTAGCTCTGCTTTCCTACCTTTCCAAGAATCTCAGCTTGGAGTAACAGGCCAGCCTCTCTGCCAGCCCTATGGAGAGTTGGGAAGAACACGGCATTTACTCTGATTCTTTTCAATAAGAATGAGTAAGATGTCATATAAGATCAAAGAAAGAAATTGACAGGAAAAAATAGAGTATAAAAGAAGAATGATTTAAAACCAAAGGGGAAAAAATAAGAGACGCTTCATGAGAAAGATGAAACTACTGATTTGAGCAGACATTCTCCTTAAAATATCTAATATCTATATTTCTGCCTCTGACACTCAGCTATGGTGTGTGTATGTGTATGTGTGTGTGTGTGTGTGTGTGTGTGTGTGTGTAGCTTAACATGTTTTATTAATTTAGAAGTGTAACCTCTCTAAGTTTGGCCCTGGGCTAATTCTGGCCTCCTTCACTAAGATCTTGTATAGTATGTTATTGCCAGTACGTACATAACTAGTCACTTGTGACAAATGTATCTTCATACTTTCTTCCTCTTTCCATAATCTGGAGTTTAGTTCTGTAAGCTCTGTGTTATTCATCACACTTCATTTATACTAAGCTTCACTCCTTGCCTTAGCTGGAATCTTTTTGAGGGCAAGGGACTTGCACTGCTTAAAGTTGAGCCAGCTGCAGCTCAAGGGATAAAGCTTCCCTGTAGTCCTCGGGGTCTGGGAAAAAGATCCACATCTCCTCTTAAGCCAGTCCTGGTCCAATGGCCCAACCTAGACTTGCTGGAATTCAATTTTTAAAATACCTGGAGCAATAGTTCTCAGCCTTAGCTGCACATTAAACTGACCTGAGGCTGATGTAATTATGGTGTCAAAACAGTTTTTTGAAATTTTGAAACTTTGGGGACAGGATCTAGGTATTAGTGATTTTTTTCCCAGCTTTAATGAGTTTTGACAAATGAAAAGCTGCACATACTTAAGGTGTGCAATATGATGTTTTAATATACATACAAATTGTGACATGATTACCACAAAACTTAAATTGCATATCCATCTCTTTACATAATTACCTTTTTTCTTTCTAGTGAGGACATTTGAGATCTACTTTCAAGTATATAATTTATTATTAACTATAGTGTTTATGCCATACATTAGGATACCTATCCAGTGCTTTGTCATCTTGTAAGTGAAAATTTTACCCTTTGATAAACATCTCCTCTTTTCCCTCAACTCCCAGCCCCTGGTAAGACCATTCTATTCTACTACTATGAATTCAGTTTACTTTTTGGATTTAACACAAAGTGAGATCATGCAGCATTTGTCTTTCTCTGCCTGGCTTATTTCACTTAGCATAATGTCCTTCAGGTTCATCCATGTTGTCATACATGGCAGGATTTCCCTCTCCTGTAGGGTTTCTATAACATTCTACTATAGGTAGGTAGGTAGGTAGGTAGGTAGGTAGGTAGGTAGGTAGATAGATAGATAGATAGATAGATAGATAGATAGATAGATAGAAGATAGATAGATAGATAGATAGATAGATAGATAGATAGATAGATAGATAGATAGATAGATAGTTAACACGTTTTCCTTATCAATTCATCTGTCAATGAACACTTAGATTGTTCCCATGTTATCTTGGCTACTGTGAAGAATTCTGTAGTGGACATGGGAGTGCAGACAGTGATTTCGTTTCCTTTGGATATATACCCAGATATGGGATTGTTGGATCATATGGTAGTTCTCTTTTTAATTTTTTGAAGAACCTCCATACTGTGTTCCATAGTGGCTGTACCAATTTATGTTCCCACCAACAGTGTACAGGGTTCTTTTCTCCACATCCTTACTAACACTTGTTATCTTTTGACTTTTTGATAGTAGCTATTCTAAAAGTGTGAGGTGATACCTCAGTTTGGCTTTGATTTGCATTTTCCTGTGATATGTGATACTGAGCATCTTTACACGTGCCTGTTGGCTATTTATATATCTTCTTTGTAGAGCCAGTGCCCTGAGCACATGTATGTGCACAGTGACAATGGCCTTGGAGTCCAGGATGCAGATGTGTCTGTTGAGTTGGTGGCCCAGAGTCATAGGCACAGGTACTCACAGAGTGGCTACAGAGCTGGTGTTGCAGCATGGGTGCAAGCAGAGTGACTGTGGCTCCAGGATCCAGGATGCAGATGCACCTGCTACAGTGGTGGCACTAGATTCCTCAGTGCAGGAGCTCACAGAGGGGCCACAGAGCCAGGGTCCGAAACAGTGGTTCTGGTGACTGAGGCTCAGGTGCACACAGGGCAGCCATGGCTCTTGGGTCTAGTGCATGCAGGGTTGGGTGGGGGTATGTCAGCCCCAACCCTGGAATGGCACAACAGCAGCTCATTCTTGGTGCACAGGCAGAGCAGCATCTCCCTCTCCAGGGTGTCTGCAGCAGTGATGACTGCTGATTACATAGTCCGGTGTAGGTGTCCTCTGTGGAGCAGGCCTCTGGGTCCATGCCAACCAACACTGTGGGCCCCTCTGAGGAGAGAGGTGCAGGGAGCCTGTGGCTGTTTCAGGGCTGTTGAGATCTTCAGTGGTAAAGGCTGCTGGGGCCCACACCAGAGCAGGGCCCTCGGAAACATGGTGGCCCCCACAGGTACTAACAGCCCCCACCCTTCTTCTTTGTACCGAGCCCTGAGCAGCTGTCTTAGCTATGCAGATCTCCCCAGCAATCCTCCCTGCACAGTTGTTCTCCCTTGTCTTGGTTGTGGTTGATGTCCTGCTAAGTTGCCTCTTAATTGTACTTGAGCCCTCCCAGGGCTATTTTTGTTCATGAAGCCGTCTACTTGTTTTACGTGGGGGATGGGGGAAGAATGGAAAGCTGGTATCTCCTGCCCCACCATCTTGCTGATGACTCTTTTCTAAGCAGTAATGATTTTTAAAGCTCCCTGACAGAAGTGGTATTGTGGTAACGTTTGACAACCAGCTCTGCAGAAGAAAACAGTGTGTATGCATATGCCTACATAAGCTTATTATAAATTTTAGTGAAATAAATTTAATTTGTTTAAATAGAAAGCACATAATTTGTATATAAAAATAAAACATACTCTTTATTGCCAATTGATTCTCATGGAACGCTTTCTTAGATTTTTAGTGAACTCTTGTGTTCATAGTTAACATATGGTTGCAATGAACAAATGAGCATTGTTTGGACATGAATTTGGTTGATATTTTTATTTATGTTAATAAGGCAAATGAAAGGAAACATAAAAGTATGCCAGAGGATGTGGGGGGGACTTGATAATAGGGGGAGTCTAGTAACCATAATGTTGTTCAAGTAATTGTACATTAACGATACCAAAAAAAAAAAAAGTATGCCAGAATTTTACTTGATTGTCAATGACATGAATAATTTCTTTGTTTAATCAGATAAAAAATTTGAATGCTGGAGGAATATTTCCTCAACATTTTGTGTTATTCACAATGTAATGGTTATAAACAAGGCATACTTTTAGTTTTAATCTCCATTGCTGACATTTTTTCTATCATTTTCTTAAGTCTAGACTATCAAAATGACAATAGATCAAACCCTAATTGTAGTATTTGCCAATTTCCATGATGTAAATATTCCCATCGTGGTAAGCTTTAAGCTAGCAATGCACCATCACTAAGCACAGGAGCTGGGAAGAGATAAGTTACATACCATTATATAGTATTTCCACCATACATATACAATAGATGTGAATAACCTAAGAATATAGATAGTAGTAAAAAGCATTAGGGCATGATGAGTTTTGGTTTTCACATAATTTAGTTAATTATACTTTTATATAATTAATTTTTAATAGGAGGTGTATTCAACCTCTGATTCATAAAATTTCTGAGAAGTTCAGAACTGGTTTTCACGTGCTAGCATTCACCATCTCCAAAGTATCATTTCTCCTAGTTGGGTCCACCGGGCACCCCAGATCAGAAACCCTCCCCCAGAGGAAAATGGGGCATGATTCTGGATCTCTGAGGCCTGAAAACACAGTATGATCCACATGGCTTCCTCACCTGTCAGGTTGGTTCAGCTTTATTCCCCTTTTCTCCTTCTGTTTGGTCTTGAGCTAGAAAAGTCAGATGTGAGCCTCTGTGGATATCCAAAGGGGTGAGTTCCACATTAGAGGGTATGTGTCAAAAAGCATTGCCTTTAGTTTGGACATGCAGTGCAGTGGTCAGACCTGTCTGCTCCCCAGGTAGGGGGAGGAGGACAGGATTCACCAGGAGCTGGAGAAACCGTTCAACTAGCTGAAGCCACGACTCTACCCCACAAGGGCTCTCTTTACATCAACTAGAAAAATAATTTCTTGGTCTTGTCCCTTCTCCCAGAGGAAGTGGTCATCCCCTGCACACACCCCTGCCTTTTCTAAATACCAGGTGTCATGAAGCCCAAAAAGTCCAAAATGCTGCATTCCAGGTCTGTTATTTCTCACTACTTATGGGACAACTTACCACTCCAGAGCCTTGTTCCTTGTCCATCTACAGGGTGGGATAACAAGTGCTCTGTCTGCTTCTCAGGGTTGCTTAAAAGCTCAAAATAAAGTCTATTTGCAAGTGATCTCTAAGTAGTAGAAAACTCCACAGAACCCAAGAATGGACTAACAGTTACCAAAGGGAAAGGGACTGGGGAGGGTGGGTGGGGAGGGAGGGAGAAGGGGAAAAAGGGGCATTACAATTAGCACACATAATGTTGGGGGGGGCATGGGGAAGGCAGTATAGGACAGAGAAGACAAGTAGTGACTCTACAGCATCTTACTATGCTGATGGACAGTGACTGTAATGGGGTGTGTGGGGGGGACTTGTTGATGGGGGGAGTCTAGTAACCACAGTGTTGCTCATGTAATTGTATATTAATGATACCAAAATAAAAAATAAATAAATGCATACATACATACATACATAAATTAAAAACCTCAACATCTCTCTATAAGGTGCCATGGTCTTCACTGGGTCTCCTCATCATTATTGAGGGGCAGAATCATCCAGTAGTTCAGTGTAGGCTTTGTAAATTTCTTTTGATTTGATTTTGATTTGATTGATTTATTAAGTCCTCAACTGAAGCCCATTTGGGTTGTATCTGGTCATTTGCTTTTACCAACAAGATGAAAGTGAGTGTCTTTAAATACATCTTTGTGTGTATGTATGTGTGTATAAATACATATATTTATATGTAATATATTTTTATAGTGTATGTAGATAATCGTATATACACATGAATATTATCTCATATATATGATAAAATCCTAGAGTGGAATTTCTGAGCCAAAGGGAATGTGCGCCTCTGGTCCTCACTAGTCCTGCCAAGTTGCTCTCCGCAGAGGGTGTGCTAGTCTCCAGATCCCCAGTAACTATGACATTGCTTGTTCTTTGTCATCCTTGTATTGTGATGTCCTTAAAATTTTACACCCATTCATGTCCTTTAAATTCACCTGTATTAATTTTTTGGGAACTAGCCTGTTCATGCCCTCTGCCAATTTTGGGGGGAGTTACTGGGATTCTTCCTGCAAGTTTGTAGCAGCACTCTATTTATTGTTAAAATTGGCACTTTGTTCAAGAGGGAAAAAAGCATGGGCTTTGTCATTAGATAGTTCATATTTGAAATAGCCTTCACTTCCTAGTCCCTAGAAAATATTCAGTAGGCTTTTGTTAAGGGAATAGTGGTGTTACTTTGAGCAATAATTGTTCAATCTCAGGGCTTTGGTTCCCTCGTGGTAAAATGGGGATGATTAAATCTATCATTCAAGATTTCTATGAGAAACAAATAACATGTAACTATATGAGTGATTAAGTAAATATTAAGAAGAAGTGATGAGGATACCCTTGCCTTTCTGAGTTTCTAGAACCAGCTTCTGTTTCCATAGTAGCCTCCACATTGATACAGAAACGAACCAGACCTTTTGCTTGTGACTTTTCACCACCTGGAAGTCAGAGTGGCCACGTGCTTCCTCCCCTCCAGGGCCGCCTGCAGAATCACTGACCACGGATGTACAGCTGCAGCCCAGCTCCTCTTCTCGCAGCCCTGACACCTCTGCTCCACAGTCCATTTCCACATAATTTTTATTTGCAAATGTGAGATGATTCTGCATGTTAATTGCTGAGGCCTTTGCACTTTACAATAATCTAGTGAATAGCAGGGAAAAGTCTTCATTTATTAATGTGTTCATTCTCTTAAGAAATGCCTACTGAGCACATGTTGACAACAGGCACCGTGTGAGGAGCACAAGGTAAAAAGAAAACAAGATAGTTAACAGTTTCTTCACTGTGGTCCTAAAGCCTATAGAAAGAAAAAGAGAGAGAGAAAGAGAGGGAAGAGGGGAAGAGAAGAAAAAGAAGGGAGGGAAGAGGAGGAAAGGAAGGGGAGAGAGAAAGGGAGAAGAGAAAGAGACAATTTCAATATGTGTGAAGTACTGGGGAAGAAGCAAGTGCAGGGGAGCAAAAATAGTTTTCCCTTTACCCATTTGAGATCTTGGCTGAGACCCCTGTAATAAAAGACAGATTAACAAGAGAAAAACAAACAAGTTTATTATCAGGTGCAGCTCATGTATATGTAGGAGATACCTGGTAAAACAGAGTATTTTAAACAAAGATTAAAAACCATCTTAATAGGGAAAAAAGGAGAGGGATGTGGACTTCATAGGGGAGATTAGATGGCTTTTAGGGAAGATGCATGGGCCCTTAGAACAGATGAGGGATGACGGTCTGTGACAGAGCTTGTCTGGGTGTGGTGTCGACGTCTGTCTCCTCTTAATGGATGAGTCCATCTTCTCTGGTCCGCGAAACTCCCTGGAAAGAATTTATGACCAGTAAGTTCCTTTTGAGATTCTGTCTTTAGGCAGACAGGGTAGTTCAGAGAAAGCCTCACCCTGTATTTTCTGGTTTTCAAGTACCTATACTCACAATAATCAGTATGCCAAAGTGGGATATTTGGGGGCATGTTCTACTACCCTTCAAACAAGGGGCTAGAATTGGATGGCTAGGAAAGGCATCTCTCGAAATGTGTTATTTAAGCCCAGACCTATGAAATGAGAAGGAGCTAATAATCTAATAAAAGCTGAGGCCAGAGGGGGCAGGCAAAGGGAGTGTTTAATGGACAAGGCTCTCTGGCGAGCAAGAAGCTGGTTTGTTCTAAGCGCCCCAGGGAAGACAGTGTGGCTGGAGCACGGTGTGCACGAGAGAGATTTAACACGAGGTCAGAGAGCCAAACAGAGGCCAGACCATCACACAAGACTTATTGCATTTTGTGAAGTTGGAAGCCACCAAGGAACATTAAGCTGGGAATGATAGGTTCTGGTTTTTATTTTAGAAAGGTCATTCTTTAGAACTTCTGATAGAGGCAAGGTATGCAAATCAGTCTCTTTTCCCTTCTTCAGGAAATTATACAGAAACAATAAAGAAAAAAAATTTTTTTAACCCACATTTGCAGCTATACTAGGAGATAGATATCATTTGTAGCCTTCAAAATATGCTGAAAGATACCCCAAAGCAGGGTAGAAAATAGGGTAGAAAGCGAAGACCAGAAATATAGAGGATTACAAGAGGGTTCAGTGGCATCATATCTTTAAAAATGACATAAAATACTCTTCCTGAAAGTGTCGGGCTCACCCAAAGTGCAACACTGTATCTCTTATTTATAACACAAGTATGGAAATTGAAGTGAGCAGGGCTGGCGACAGGCAACCTCCTGGGGTTGGCTTGCATCTGAGAAGCAGTGGGGATGGACTGCACACAGCATCACCAGATGAGCCGTATTTACAGAGTGCCATCTCTGAGGCAGCAGAGAGTGGAAAACCTTTGAATTATGAAGCCTTAAAAGTTGCTTGCTGCCCTGCCCTAAAGGAACTCCTGCAAATAGCTTCTGCAAAAATACCTTTCACTCAGAAGTGAGTAATCATAAAAAAAACTGCTCAATATTGATACAAAGATGCCATAAGAAAAAAAAAAGTAGAAAGGAGCAGTAAAACTTACCAACAGATGTAATTGCTGTAAGAAAAATATTACAACAAAATAGATGAAATCAAGAGCAGCTATTTTGCTAAGAATTAAAATGACCTAATGGAGTAATTGCTTCTACAAAGGAAATGCCCCAAAACACAAATGTAAGAAATCAAGGAAGAGATAGCAAACAGGACGAGACAAAACTTGAGCTAGTAAAAACTCAGAAAGTATCAAAGGGGAGAAAAAGGCAAAATCTGGAAGGAGCACAGGGAACACAGGCATTTCAGAAAAACACAAAGGACACAGAAGATAGAAATAAAAACAAAGACTAAAATGAAATGGCAACAAAGGAATACGTAAAAAGAATTAGAGAAGAGAGTGAGAGAGAACAGATGAAAGAAACCTGATACGCCTTTCATTGAAAGAAGAGAAAACCCAGACAATGAAAAAGAAGAACATTTAAAGGTAAAGTTCAAGAGCTTCCCTCAATCTTACATTTGCATATTGAACTGTCACACCTTGTGTCAGGGAAAATGTTATTCTTGGCAATGGAAAAACTGTATAATACAAAGTGGGAGAAAAGGGGAGAAAGATGTTAGGGGGTTGAGTAAGTTCACAAATGATCTCATCTGTAAAAATGGGAGCCAAAGATATTACTTAAAATGTAAATTAACAAGCCAAGTATAAATATACATACATAATGGTTCAAAAGAAATGCTAAGAAAGATAACATTGCCAAAGATCAAGTGAAGGAGGAAAAGAAGGGGAGGGGAAATAAAAATAAGCATATTAACTTGATCACTTCTCTTACTAAGGAATTAACAGGTATTTTCTAAAGAAACAAAGGACTAATAATTAAAGGAAATTAGATTATGAATTATTATTTATTAACAAAACAGTAATAGAAACCTTTCTAAAAATCAGAAGTACTGCACAGAGAACCAACACTGAGAAAAAAGACCGTAGGGTTAACTAAAAAGCCTTCTCTAAATTCAGGAAACTATATAAATTAAAATGATAGAACTGAAAATGAACATGTCTGTCACATCAATTAATGTAAACAGCTTAATTTATCTATTACAATAAAAAGATTTTCAGATTGCTTCACCAAGCAAAATCTACCTCCGTGTAGTATACACGATACCCACTGAAAAAGAAAGTTGTACAGCAGGGTTGGAAATGGAAGGTTGTGCTAAGGCATAAGACGTAGAAATAGTACGTTATAAAAAGTATTTACTATCAGTATTATACCACAGATTTAGGAAAGGGGATGGAGAGAGAGAAATTAAATAATGTAGCATGTTATCAGTTGATTAAGCCCTCTGCCAGCTGACCACTGAGCCCCTTTCTGGAGCCCTGGGAGCCACACACTCTATCTTGAAAATTCCTTCTGTGGAAGTGTGAGGAGCACTGGGGGGTCAGGTACCTCTCAGGAAGGCACATCAGGGAAACCACATGCGTTTCCTTCAGGTCTGTGTGACATGGGGTCAACCCCTGCCAAGCGCAAGAGGCAGGAAACCTTAGCTCTGTTCCCAGTTTCTCTGCCTCTTGAATGGCCAAGGGTGGGGTGAGGAAGTCAGCTGCTGGGTCTTTACCCCTGGGTCTCAGACCCATCCCTGCCAGGCTGCCAGGAAATGCACTTGTCAGTTTATGTCAAACAAAATATTCGAAACAAATCTGCAGCCCCACAGAGCTCCCCTACATGGTAAATGGCATTTCCATTCATCCAATTGCCCAGCCTAAAACTAGGAACCATCTTCCTCTCTGTCTCTTATTTCCCACAAGTCATCTGTAGGCAAAATCCCATTGGCTGTGCCTTCAAAATGTATCCTGACCTCAGCTTCCTCTCATCCCTTCCACCTCCGTCATGCTTGATCATCCATAATTTCTCACTCAGACCACTACAAAAATCCTTCCATTTTTTTCTACCTCCTTCCAGTCTTGCCCTCCAGCAGCCAGAGTGATCCTTTGAAAACACACATCAGAAGGTAAGCTCTGGCTTGCCTTCCAATGCCTCTCCTTACCCTTAGAGTACAATCCAAGAAGACAAGAGCTTCATCCATCTGCTCAGTTCACAACCACATTACCTACAACCATGCCAGGAACACTGTAGGAACTTAATAAATATATCTGTTGAATGAATGAATGAACAAATACATGAATGAATGAATTGGAATCCTCTATAAGCTCAATTTCTCTCTTTCACAAATGTGGCTAACATTAGCCAATGAAATGTGGTCAGGCTAAAACAGGGCTGGTGAACTTCTGTATCCTGTATAAAAATAGCCTCTCAATATCATTTAGCCTATTGCAAATCATTCAAAATTCAATATAAACCAAATCATTTTACTATCTCTTTTGATACCCATTTATGCCTGCAGTTATTAAGCCATATCATGGATTTTAATAGCTCTAGAAGCAATACAAGGATATTATCTTTTCATCACAGGCCAGCGATCATGAGACTATTAAATTACAGACTCCGGAGTTGAATTTAATAGCGAGTGATGGCAAGGAGGACAGGGGTGCTGTAGTGAAAGGAACATGGCCATCATAGCCAAGTTGACCTGGTTACAAACTCCAGCTGTGGCACCTATTAGCCAGATGTTTGAGGATCAAGGCTTGGGCCTGAGTATGAAGCCCACTTCCACCACTTCCTAGCTTTGTGACCTTGGACAGGTCACTTGGCCTCTCTGAATCTCAGCTTCCTTACATTTAAAATGGTGGGAATAATATAATTTACCCCACAGAATTGTCATAAGAATCAAATAATACAACACACACAAATCACTTAGCAAAAAGTAGGTCTTTAGTAAGGTGGTAAATGCTCAATAAATATTGCCTGTTATTATAAATAATCTTGCGTGTAAGCATTTGTGAGGATTGCATAAAATTATATATAAAGTCTTTACTGTATATATAACAAATGATAGTTCTCTCTTTTTAACCCCAACCCTTCCCTCACCCACTACCCAAAGAGAGAGAGAAAACCAGGGCTACCTACTGCATAGGTATTCAATGTTAGAGAAGGGAAATTTGACACTATGTGGACACTAGTTAGGGGGAAAAAATGCAAAGGAAGCATTATAAGACAAGATTTTAAAAAAACAAGCAAACAATCTCACAGGAAGCCTAGAGACTGTTTAAAAGGCCATTTATTGGAAACCCAGGAAAAAGAGGTGTGCCAAAGACTAAAAATACCAGGTGCTCAAAACCAGCAAAGTCAAAGAGAGGGCTACAAAGAAAAGAATGCTTTTCAGAAGCTGGAATGAGGGCCCAGCACCCAGAATGGGGAAGCCCACAGAACGCAGCAGCTGAACAACATTCAAAAGCAAACGTTTATTATGTACCCACCATATAAACTGGGAACTGAGCCAAAAATATTATAAAGAGCACTTTGCAAAAAACTCCTGGGTCAATGAGAACTCCTCCCACTGCATCACCAGGAGGAAGTGAGCATCATGTGACCTGCTCACCCAAGTATGGAAAAGACAGAGGAAGCGCGCAATTTCTCTTCTCTTTGTGTCATAATATTTATAAATACAGATTCACATAACTACAAGGGCTACAGCTTTTTTTTTTTTTACAGCTTAACTGCACATCACAGTAACTACTGAGAGATGCCAGAATTATTCCTAAGAGGCATACAGCACAATGTTTTCAGGGTCCTGAAACTCAGTGGATGCAAAGTCAACAAATGTGTCTTTCTTAAAAGGTCAAGTTCCTCATGTCACATGATGTTCAGAAGGAGTCTCTATCCAGCTCTTTAACTAGCTCAGGGAATATTCAGTAAGTGGTTTTTCCCATGATAAAAGATGACTATCGGTGTTGTTCTTTATTTTACTAACATTAACATAATTTTGGATTCAGGTAAACAGAGTCTTAAATGACTCATGGTCCTCACAATCCATGGCCTTTATCAAACTTTCAAACTTCATTCTTATTTGTGATCAAATCAGATGCAATTAAAAATATTACTTTTGCCTTTGTGTTGAATGAGAATGTTCTGTCCTGAAAGGAATATGTACAGTAAAAAGGCAACCTTGTGAGTCACTTTCTATCAAGGTCCACAATAAAAACCATTCACTCATTTATGTTTTTACATTTGCCACAAGGTCTTAAGTTTTCCCCACAAAGACAAACAACAGTTTAATTCTTTGCCTGAAAATTTTAATGAGCACCTTCTCCCAGCTATGAGAGCATACAGGTACAATAAAAAGAAGATAGTACTTCCAAAACCATAACAGATGAGCTATGGGCAATTTTAAAAGTTAGGATGTAGTTAGATGCTTATTTTAAACCTGGGCTTTATAACTGTAGAGATGCAAATGAGCATAAACTTTTATATGATAAAATTCATGTGCAATAAAATGATCAATAAGGAACCGCTATTACAGTGACATTTAAAATCAGTGATACATTTTTGAACGAGTGCCAGAAATTCTTGTGGCTAATAAGAAAGGTGTCTGAGCTAGAAACAATACAATGGAAAGCAAATAAAAATTACCTGATGCTTCTTTCAAAGTTTCAGAATCACTTCATAGGAGAAAACTTGGTGGAGACCTGTGTCATGGATCTGACTGAACGTGTTAAGGCTCAAGAGGAGATAGCCAGTCTGAAATGATGCACTTTAACATGTTCAAAGACATACCTGAACTATGACTGAGAGACTAAAGTCAACCCATTTTCACTTTTGATTGGACTAAAGTCATTAATGAATTTGACATTTTACTGTGCTTGGTTTGCTCCATTTTAAGTGATGTGTGGGTGACGATGATTTGCCAACTCCATTTGGTCAAGGTCAAGAATTTTCCAGTGAGGCACGTGATCCACCTGTTATGGATCTGGCAGTGCTGTCTTTGCCCTTCATTATGGCGATTCATTACACAGCCTCAAGGCCCTCCAAGTATGCTGTCATTTTCATTACTTCCATTTGTTCTGAATGTCCCTCATTGTCATGTGGACATTAAAGCTAATACTTTAAATGTTTTGTTTAACCATCTATCCACACTCCCAGTTGAAAATTTAAAAGTTAAATTTTAAAATTATCCTACTTTAAAATAAGTTTAAGATTGATCTTCGTTCTCTCCTTCCCTCTCTTCCTCTCTCTCTCTCTCTCTCACACACACACACACACACACAGAGGAGCCAAAATTTTCCGTACTTTTGTTTGGAAACATGCCAGGTGTATTTCCTTGTAGTTTTATTTAGGAGAAAACTCAAGCCATCTTTGGCTGGTGGGGCACCTAACCTGAACCGGAGTAGAAAACCACATTATATTCTACATCTACATTTTCTTTCCCTAACCAGTTTATCCCTCTGCTGCTCCCACCTACCACATACCATTTGGGGTCAGCCAAGGAAAACCTCCATAAGCATCTTATGGAACCAAGAGGCCAAAGTGTGCAAGACACAGAATATGAGGTCAGAACTTCTTATAATGTGAGAAAGAATGAAGAGCTCTAGGAAGATTGGAAGACTGCCAGAGAGGGAAGACGGGAGTGGCAGTGGAGTGTGTGTGTGTGTGTATGTCTATGTGCAAAGCCAAAGGACAGCCCTGAAACAGGAGGGAGATGAAGAGCGATGAGGCAGAGAGGAGTTAAGCCCTCTGGAAGCCTGAAGAGCAAGGCCATCAGATCGCAGAAAGAAATGAGTTAACTGGAAGGAATAACAACCTCTAGACTTCTGACTCTATAGTTCTTTGGGATGTTTACTTAAACTCTTCAGAGAGGGAAGGCTTAATAGTCCACTTAAGTAAGCACATGTTCTGCCTAGAAAGGAGGGGTGAGCTGGTCCTCAGCAGGTGGGCTACAGCCATTCCCTGAGCCACTGTGGTATGCTAGCTAGCACCTCCCCTCAACCAACCCCGACCTGAGTTCCCCAAGGCTGGTTCCCCTGACCTCCCTGTAGCAGTTCCCCAAGGGACCCTGCCTCACTGCTTACAAGTCTTCCTCTGCAGGGAGAGACAGCTGGGGAAAGGATGGGGTAAACATCCCCAAAGCCCTCACCGTCTTCACACATGGCCCCCTTCACAACAATCCCTGCTTATTTGAAATGCATTTCTGTTTCCAAGGAGCAATGGCCTCTTCACAACAAAGGCCAATATTAGTTGCTGCTGTTTTCAAAGCACGCAAACAAATCTTGTTTGGGCCTTCACAACAATCACGTGAGGTCAGTATGGCTGTAGCTCTTTGCTGCAGTTGAGGAGACTCAGGTTCTGAGGATGGAGTCAGGCTGGGAGCCCAGGCCTTTGACTCCAAACCCAGTGCTCTTCTCACTGTACTGTCACCCTTGAGAAACTCCTAACTGTAGGTCTTCTGTGGCACAAACTAGATTGCTGGCTTATCTCTGATATTATTTCTCTTTTCTTTTTTCCCCAGCTTTGTGCCCTGGTAACATTCTCTGATTTGTTTTAGGCAGATAATGTATTTCAGTGGGTTTCAAGAGACCCCGGTACAACACAGATGAAAAATACACTGAGCTTTTGCCAAATGAGGCTCTTGCAACCTAATAATATTTGATCCTTACCCCAGCCTTTGCATATTGAAAACAACTGGAGTGTGCTGTTTACCAACTGAACCACAACATCTTTTTGTTGCAATTTTTTATCATTGCTTGCAGAATTAGGCATTGCCCTGTAAAGAGAATGCAAATGGGCACAAATGGATTTGCTTTGCTCCTATTTCCTTGTTAACTATCTTTCCTTGACTGGAAATGGCCTGGATGAAAATATAACTGGGCATGCCCTCAAGAACTGTTTCTTGTGCTGGGCTTGCACAGGTCTTCCCTCTCTAATTAAAACAGTCATGCTACCTTATTAAACATATATGTATGGGAAGCATCATGTCTTTTTCAATTCCATCCCAGTTTATAGTTTCAGGGAGATTTTGGTATTTGGATAACTAAAGGGAAGAAGTGCATGGATCAGGAGAGAAAAAAAACTGAATGAGAAAAATACCAGATTAATACTTTATGTTTCTCTTGGGGTATATATGATAGCTTAAATTTTGTTATTGGCACAAAACCAAGAAGTAGTTTATTTGAAACAGGATTATCCCAGTCTACTTCCTTGTTTCTTAGCTCTGAAATTAACTAAGAGTCTTTGGCTCTTGGAAGACTATTTTTTGGGCTCAGCTATTTTAGCCCATAATGGAAGATGGTTTAAAACCAGCCTGGAAATCTAACATAGAAGGTTAGAACTGTAAGAGACCCTAGATACCATTTTATACAGTCCATTCCAATCATTTTCTAGATAAGGAACATAAGGCTCAGAGAGATTAAGGGTCTTGCCCAAGGTTACACAGCAAATTATAGAGCAACCAGGGCTATTATGACAGTATCACAACCCTGAGAAGCCACAAAGTCAATATCTTCCCCCAGAGGAGACCAACTTCCCCAGGTGGGAATCCTGTTTAAAGAGCCAAAGGCCAACTTCAGTTAATTTCAGAACCAGGAAACAAGGAAGTGGACCAGGATAATCCTATTTTAAATAAGCTGCTTTTTTGTTTTTTTGCCAATAAGACCTTTTTAAACTATCATATTCCTGAAGTCCCTGTGAATTCCTGAGAGTTTTGCTCTTTGGTTGCTGTCTGGGCTCCTTTCTGGAATGTGCCAGACCTCCACTATTGCAAATATTTACCATCTCCATCTCTTCATTCCTCTTCCCCTCTTTCCGAACTTCCTCCACATATAAACTCACATGTTTGTCTAAATTAACCAGATAATCTAGAGGAGCTATGTCTGTTTACTCTTCTTAACTTATCATTGCAGCTGTGCAACTAGCCCAAGGGTATACCTAAATTAAACTAAAAGTAATCATGTGAACATTAGAAATCTAACTTCCTGCTGTGGCAATCCCCAACCTCATGATGCTTCTCACCCTAGGACCTTGCTTAATATCAGAGAAATATGAAATAAATACAAATCTATTGTGGATCTCATAAAAGAGAAGTTTGTTGGTACAGTGCCAAAGAACCTTGTAATTAAGTGTACCAGGATATTAAAATGGCACTGAGTTTCAGTTTTGGCTCAGCCTCAAGACATAAAGCTAGCAAATAGTCACTCTAAAAGACTCACTCAGGAGTTGGTTAAAACAGTTTTGTACTTACAGAGTGGAGTTAAGTAGTGCTGAAAGGGAATTCCATAGTTTGAAACACCTACAATAAGAAAGAGGAAAGAATAAGACAAAAATAATTAATAATTCATAAATAAATAAAATTAAACAAAAAATATATGAGTCCTACTTATATAAGAACATTATTGAATAAATTAATAAATGACAAATCTACATTAAAAATTACAAATAAATCATGTAGATATTCCACTCTAAAGGAGGAGGTGCACAACTTCGCATTGCATAAAGTGGGCTGCACATAATAACCACTTTTCAAAGTGTGGTGGAAAGGAGATGAACAGGAGTAATTTTACAGTGGAGAAACCTGACAAACATTGGTTCAGCCAGGTGATCAACATCAACAGTCATAAATCATGTTGATAGTATATACTATAAATATGACATAATAAAAATGACACTTTACCACTGTGATTTTCCTCCTAAAAGCTCAGCCCCAGTGTAATTTTGAGAAAAATATCAGACAAGTTCCAATAAAGAAGCATCCAACAATATATCTGATCAGTACTCCTCAAAACTGTCAATTTCATTGAAAACAAGGAATGCCTGGGAAGTTGTCATAGCCAAGGGAGGTCAAGAAGACATGACAAATATAACATGGTGTCCTAGGTGGGATTCTAGTATATAGAAAGGACATAAGGCCAAGAGAATGAGAAGACAATCCACAGAGTGGGAGAAAATACCTGCAAAAGATACACCTGATAAAGGAATGTTATCCAAAATATATAAAGAACTTTTAAAACTCAACAATAAGAAAATAAAGTGCCCAATTAAAAAGTGGGCCAAAGGAGGGGAAAAAGAGGGCGGCATGAGAAGTGAGACAGAAACCTCTTCCCAAAACCACATATAACATGAAAATACAGAAAATGTAACTAATCCTGAAAGAGCAACCTGAAGACTGCAGAACAGACTGCTTACATGTGGAGAAAAGAGCAGACCTCACAGAAAAGGATAAAGTAGCAAAGCTGTGATCTGGTGGGACCCACGCTCTCCCCCAACCCTAGCTCATAGGCAGGAGAAAGAGAAATGGAGTGGGGAGAGAGTATAAGCCCAGGACTGATAAACACCCACCCCTAGAGATCCTCTCTGGGAGCACAAACCCGTATTATGTGGTGCTCTGGAGATTAGTGGGGTTGGAAAGCTAAGACAGGCAGAATACTCAGAGAGACTGAGATTCCAGCCTCCTGTGGAGAACAGGTAACCACAACTGGCCCCCCTGGGCAAAAGAAAGGCAGGCATGTTGAAAGACTGCCCAACAGTGAGAGGGGCACTGAAGGGTCAAAGATTACACAGAGCCTGCTGCTCAGGAGAACGGACAGGTGGACAAAATTGTTCTGACACACTCAGCCCAGCACATTAGGAATTCTCAGGAGATTCAGATGCTCCATACCCCTGTCTGGCAACACAGCCCCAAGGACCCCCACTGCCGCTCCTTCCTGCCGCAGGCACTGGTCCACACACGTGCTGCCCCTGCCATCGCTCCAGGCCAGCTGGAGGTTGGCACCACCTATGGCAGCTACAGGGATGTAATGCAGAGGGTACTCCCTGTGCTCTCAGCTCACTGGACCTGGCAGTGGTGGCAGGCACTGCAGCCAGAAAGAAGGAAGGAGCTCTTTCCTCCTGGCAGGTGCAGGTACCGCTCACCTGTGACCCTCTCCATTGCGCCAGGAGCTCAGCAGCTCCAGAGAGTAGAGCTTTTGGGCACTAAAGGGTGCTGCCTACACAAAGTTTTTATTCCATAGGAATCAATAGAAAAATGAAATGGCAAAAAAATTTGTACAAACAAGAATTCAACAGATATCAGAAAGAGGGCTAAGTGAAACTGAAATCATCAATCTTGTTGATAAAGATTTCAAAATAAAAATAATAAACATGCTCACAAAGCTACAGAAAAATACCAATATTTCAGGGAGGGCTTCAAGAAAGAGAAAGCAGCTTTGAAAAATACAGTATCTGAAATGAAATAAACAATGGAGGGATTTAAAAGTAGATTAGATGAGGGAGAGGAGAGGGTAAATGAAATAGAAATTAGAGAACATGAAAACAAAGAAGCTAAGGAACAGAGAGAAAAAAGGATCTCTAGGAATGAAAGAATAATAAAAGAACTGTGCAACCAATCCAAAAGGAACACTATTCACATTATAGGGGTATCAGAAGAAGAAGAGAGAAAAAGGGATAGAAAGCGTCTTTGAGGAATAATTGCTGAAAAGTCTCCCAAAATGGAGAAGGAAATAGTCTTTCAGGTCATGGAAGTGCACAGATCTCCCAACAAAAAGGACCCTAAAAAGACAACACCAAGACATATAATAATTAAAATGGCAAAGATCAAGAGCAAGGAGAGAGTATTAAAAGCAGCCAGAGAGAGAAAAAGGATCACATATAAAGGAAAGCCCATCAGGCTATCAGCAGACTTCTCAGCAGAAACCTTACAGGCCAGAAGGGAAGGCATGATATATTCAGTGCAATGAAACAGAAGGACCTCCAGCCAAGAACAGTCTACTCAGCAAGATTATCATTTAAATTTGAAGGAAGGATTAAACAGTTTCCAGATAGGCAAAAGTTGAGTTAATTTACCTCTCACAAACCATTTCTACAGTGTATTTTAAAGGGACTGCTCTAGATGGAAGTGCTCCTAAGGCTAAATATCTGTCACCAGAGAAAATAAAACCATAGTAAAGGAAGTAGATCAATTAATTACTAAGCAAATGCAAAAGTAAATCAACTACCCATAAAGTGGCTCAAGGGATAAACAAAAAGTACAGAATATGACACCTAACATATAAAGAGTGTAGGAGGAAGAAAAGGAAAGAAGAAAAAAGAACCTTTAGATTGTGTTTGAAATAGCACAGTGAGTGAGTTAAGTTAGACTGTTAGATAGTAAAGAAGCTAGCCTTGAACCCTTGGTAACCATGAATCTAAAGCCTGCAATGGCAATAAGTACATATCTATTGATAATCACCCTAACTGTAAATAGATTGAATATACCAATGAAAAGACATAGAGTTACAGAATGAATAAAAAAGCAAGACCCATCTATATGCTGCCTACAAGAGACTCACTTCAAACCCAAGAACATAAACAGACTAAAAATGAAGGGATGGAAAAAAGATATTTCATGCAAATAACAGGGAGAAAAAGCAGGAGTTTCAGTACTTGTATCAGACAAAATAGACTTTAAAACAAAGAAAGTAACAGGAGACAAAGAAGGAAATTACATAATGATAAAGGGTCAGTCCAACAAGAAGATATAACCATTATAAATATCTATGCACCCAACATAGGAGTACTGAAATATGTGAAACAAATACTAACAGAATTAAACAGGGAAATAGAATGCAATGCATTCATTATAGGAGACTTCAACACACTACTCACTCCAAAGGACAGATAAACCAGACAGAAAATAAGTAAGGAGACAGAGGCACAGAACAACACATTAAAACAGATGGACCTAACAGACATCTACATACCACTCCACCCAAAAGCAGCAGGAGACACATTCTTCTCAAGTGCACATGGAACATTTTTCAGAATAGATCACATACTAGGACACAAAAAGAGCCTCAGTAAATTCAGAAGGATTGAAATTGTACCAACCAGCTTTTCAGACCACAAAAGTATGAAACAAGAAATAAATTGTGCAATGAAAATAAAAAGGCTCACAAACACATGGAGGCTTAACAACATGCTTCTAAATAATCAATGGCTCAATGACCAAATAAAAACAGAGGTCAAGCAATATATGGAGACAAATGAAAACAGCAGCTCAACACCCCAACTTCTGTGGGACACAGTAAAGGCAGTTCTAAGAGGAAAGTATATATCAATACAGGCTTACCTCAAGAAAGAAAAATAATCCTAAATGAACTCACAATTAATGAAACTAGAATAAGAAGAACAAAAGAGGCCCAAAGTCAGTAGAAGGAGGGGGGCATAATAAATATCAGAGCATAAAGAAATAAAATTAAGAAGAACATAACAATAGAAAGAATAATGAAACCAGGAGCTGGTTTTTTGAGAAAATACACAAAATAGATAAACACTAGTGAGATTTATCAAGAAAAAAAAGAGTGTACACTCATAAATAGAATCATAAATAAAGGAAAAGTCACTACAGGTACCACAGAAATACAAAGAATAATTAGAGAGTACTATGAAAAATTATATGCTAACAAATTGGATGACCTAGAAGAAATGCACAACTTTTTAGAAAAATACAACCTTCCAAAACTGACCCAAGAAGAAACAGAAAATCAGAACAGACCAATTACCAGCAATGAAATTGAATTGGTAATCAAAAAACTACCTAAGAACAAAACCCCTGTAGCAGATGGCTTCACTGCTGAATTTTATCAAACATAGAGAGAAGACCAATACCCATCCTCCTTAGAGTTTTGCAAAAGTGAGAAGTAGAGAGAATACTGCCAAACTCATTCTATGAGGTCAGCATCACTCTAATACTAAAAACAGACAAGGACACCAGAAAAAAAGAAAATCACAGACCAGTGTCTCTGATGAACATAGATGCAAAAATACTCAACAAAATATTAGCAAACTGAATCCAAAAATACATCAAAAAGATCATCCATCATGACCAAGTGAGATTTATTCCAGGGATACAACGATGGTACAATATTTGAAAATCCATCGACATCATCCACCACATCAACAAAAAGAAGGACAAAAATCACATGATCATCTCAATAGATGCTGAACAAGCATTTGACAAAATTCAACAACCATTCATGATAAAAATGCTCAACAAAATGGCTATACAGGGCAAGTACCTCAACATAATAAAGGCCATATATGACAAACCCACCAGCCAACATCATACTTAACAGCAAAAAGCTGAAAGCTTTTCCTCTAAGATTGGGAACAAGACAAGGATGGCAACTCTCCCCACTTTTATTCAACATAGTACTGGAGGTCCTCACCATAGCAATCAGACAACACAAAGAAATAAAAGGCATCCAGATTGGCAAGGAAGAAGCCAAACTGTCCCTGTTTGCAGATGACATGGTATTATACATTTAAAAAAACCCTAAAGAATCCACCCAAAAACTACTAGAACTAATAACTGAATTCAACAAAGTTGTAGGATACAAAATTAATACACAGAAATCTGTTGCATTCCTATATACTAACAATGAATAGCAGAAAGAGAAATCAGGAAAACAACTCCATTTACCCTTGCATCAAAAAGAATAAAATAACTAGGAATAAACCTAATCAAGAAGGTGAAATATCTGTACCCTGAAAACTACAAGACATTCATGAGAGAAATTAAAGACACCAATAAATGGAAATACATCCTGTGCTCATGGTTAGGAAGAATTAATATTGTTAAAACGGCCATTCTGCCCAAAGCAATTTACAGAGTCAATGCAATCCCATCAAAATATCAACAGCATTCTTCAAGGAAGTAGAAAAATAGTTTAAAATTCATATGGGACTACAAAAGACCCTGACTAGCCAAAGCAATCCTGAGAAGGAAGAACAAAGCTGGGGGATTATGCTGCCTGACTTCAAGCTCTACTACAAAGCCACAGTAATTAAAACAGTTTGGTATTGGCATAGATCAACAGAACAGAATAGAGAGCCCAGATATAAACCCGCACATAAATGGCCAATTAATATACAATAAAGGAGCCATAGATACAGAATGAGGAAATGACAGCCTCTTCAACAACTGGTGTTGGAAAAACTGGACAGCTACATGTAAGAGAATGAAACTGGATTACTGTCTAACTCCATACACAAAAGTAAACTTGAAATGGATCAAAGACCTGAATGTAAGTCATGAAACCATAAAACTCTTAGAAGAAAACACAGGCAAAAATCTCCTGAATATAAACATGGGCAGCTTTTTTCCTGAACACATCTCCTTAGACAAGGGAAACAAAAGCAAAAATGAACAAATGGGACTACATCAAACTAAAAAGCTACAGCAAAGGACACCGTTAGTAGGACAAAAAGGCATCCTATAGTATGGGTTATTATATTCATAAACAACTTACCCAATAATGGATTAACATCCAAAATATATAAAGAATTCATGCACCTCAACACCCAAAAAACAAATAAGTCACTTAAAAAATGGGCAGAGGAGCTGAACAGACACTTCTCCAAAGAAGAAATTCAGATGGCAAACAGGCACATGAAAAAATGCTCCACATTGCTAATTATTAGGGAAATGCAAATTAAACCACAATGAGATATCATCTCACACCAGTTAGGATGGCCAACATCCAAAAGACAAGAAACAACAAATGCTGGTGAGGATGCGGGCAAAGGGGAACCCTTCCACTGTTGGTGGGAATGTAAATTAGTTCAACTATTGTGGAAAGCAATATGGAAGTTTCTCAAAAAGCCAAAAATAGAAATACCATTTGGCCCAGGAATTCCCCTCTAGGAATTTACCTGAAGAAAACAAGATCCCTGATTCAAAAAGACATATGCACCCTTACGTTTACCACAGCACTATTTACAATAACCAAGATATGGAAGCAACCTAAGTGTCCATCATTAGATAAATGGATAAAGATGTGGTACATATACACAATGGAATATTATTCAGCCATAAGAAGGAAATAAATGCTACCATTTGCCCATTTGCAACAATGGATGGAGCTAGAGGGTATTATGCTCAGTGAAATAAGCCAGGCAGAGAAAGACAAGTACCAAATAATTTCACTCATCTGTGGAGTATAACAACAAAGCAAAACTGAAGGAACAAAACAGCAGCAGACTCGGAGACTCCAAGAAGGGACTAACGGTTACCACAGGAAATGATTTGGGGAGGGTGGGTTCAGAGGGAGGGAGAAGGAGATTAAGGGGCATTTTAATTATCACACACAATATGGGTAGATCATGGCGAAGGCAGTACAGCACAGAGAATGCAAGTATTGACTATAGCATCTATTACACTGGTGGACAGTGACTGTGATGGGGGTTACTTGATAATATGAATCAGTGTTGAAACCCCAATGTTCCTCATGTGGAACTTTCATAAGATTGTATATCAATGATTCTTTAATTTAAAAAAAAAGTGGGCAAGTAAAGACCTTGACACCTCACCAAAGAAGATACACAGATGGCAAAAAAGCATATGAAAAGATGGTCCACACAATATATCATCAGGGAGATGCAAATTAAAAGAATAATGAGATACCACTACATACTTATTAGAATGGCCAAAATCCAGAACACCAGCACTACCAAGTGCTAGTGAGGCTGTGCAGCAACAGGGACTCTTATTCATTGCTGATAAAAATGCAAAATAATATAGTTTGGCCATTTCTTACAAAACTAAACATATTCTTACCATGTGATCCAGCAATTGCACTCCCTGGTATTTACCCAAAGAAGATAAAAATTGATGTTCACACAAAAACCTTACAGATACATATAGCAATATTATTCATAATTGCCAAAACTTGGAAGCAACCAAGACATCCTTCAGGTGAAAGGATAAAAACTATGGTACATCCAGGCTTTGGAATATTACTCAACATTAGAAAGAAATGGACTCAAACATGAAAAGGCATGGAAGGAACTTAAGTGCATATTTCTAAGAGAAACAAGCCATGCTGAAAGGCTACATACTCTATGATTCCACCTTTATGACATTCTGGAAGAGGCAAAACTATGGAAACCGTAAAAGGATTGGTGATTGCTAAGGATTGGGCGTCAGGGAGAGGGATGAATAGGATTTTGGGGGACAATGAAATTATTCTGTATGAGACTATAATGATAGGCACATGTCATTATACATTTGTCCAAACCCATAGAATGCACAGCACCAAGAGTGAACCCTAAGGTATACTATGACTTTGGTAATTATAACATGTCAGTGTAGGTTCCTCAGTTTCAAGAAATGCACCACTCTTGTGAGGGATGTTGATTATGGGGAAGGCTAGGCATGTGTGGGAGGAAGGGGAATATGGGAAATTTTTTACCTTCCTCTTAATTCTGTTGTGAACCTAAAACTGCTTAAAAAGATAGTCTTCTTTACAAATTTTTGAATAAAAATTAAAATTAATAAAGACATTAGGTAAAAAAATTAAAGATCTAAATAAGTCAAGGACCCTAGTTAATAATAATGTATCAGTATTGGGTCATCAATTGTAACAAAGGAGCCATACTAATGTAAAATGTTAATAATAAGGAAAACTGGGGTGGGAGAATTTGAGACCTGTCTGTACTGCTGAATTTTTATGTACATCTCAAACAGTTCTAGAGAGAAACTTGTTTAAAAGAAAGACCTCAAGTCAATCACTCAACCTCCTTAAGACAATGGAAAAAGAAGAGCAACTAAATGCAAAGTAAGCAGAAGGAAGGCGATGATAAAGATTAGAGTGGAAATAAATGACATAGAGAATAGAAAATCAGTAAGGAAAATCAACAAACCCAAAATTTGATTTTTTTAAACTGATCAATGAAGTTGCAAACAGTTAACTAAGACTAGCATCAGAGAAAAAAAAAAGAAGGCTCAAATTACTAAACTTGGGAATGAAGAGGGAATATTACTTACCAACCGTATAAAGGCAAAAAGAATTATATTATTAATACTAATATACCAACAAGTTAGATAGCATAGATAAAAACAGAAAAAATTTTAGAAAGACACAAAATTCACTCAAGAAGAAACAGAAAATCTGAATAGACAAATAACAAGTAAAGAGATTGAATTAGTTATCAAAAAACTACCCATGAAGAAAATTCTACCAAACATTTAAGGAAGAATTAATATCAGTCTTCTCAAACTCTTCCAAATATATAGAAAAGGAGAAACTCCTTCCCCATCCATGCTGCAAGTCCAATATAACCTGAAAACAAAACCAAACACCTCACAAGAAAAGAAGACTGCACCAATATGTCTTATAAATATGAACACAAAAATCCTCAAGAAAATACTACCAAATCAATCTAGCAACATAGACAAGGGATATTGCAACATGACTAAGTGTGATTTATCCCAGGAATGCAAGGTCAGTTTAATACCCTGAAATCAATCACTCAACTGATATACAAAAATCAATTGATGCTGTACAACATATCAGAAATGGAAAAAACCACTGATCATCTCAATAGATGTAGAATAAAAATTTGACTGTATTTTAAAAGATTCCATAATAAACTCAATTAACAAACTGGGACTAGAAGGGAACTTCCTTAACCTGAAAAATGGCATCTGTGAAAAACCAACTGCTACCATCTCACTTCAGGGTGAAAAACTGAGTATTTTTCACCTTAGGGGAGGAACAAAACAAAGATGTCCTGTCTGGTCACTTCTGTTCAGCATTGAACCAGAGGTTGTAACCAGAGCAATTAGGCAAGAAAATAAATAAAAGGAATCCAGACCGGAAAGGAAGAAGTAAAACAATCTCTATTTGCAGATGACATTATCTTGTGTATAGAAAACTTGAAACAATCCACTAAAAAATTATTTGAATTAGTAAATGTGCTCAGCAAGTTTGCAGTCTACAAGAGCAATTATAAAAGTCAATTACATTTCTATACATTTGCCTTGAATGATTCAAAAATAAAATGAAGACTATAATTTTCATTTCATTTATAATAACATTAAGAAGAATAAAATACTTAGGAATAAAGTTCACAAAAGGAATGTAAAGCTTATACTCTTAAAACTATAAAATATTGTTGAAAGAAATTAAAAGAAGACCTGAATAAATGGTTAGGCTTTCCATTTTCATGTATCAGTAGATTTAATATTGTTCAGAAACAATGATACATCATGGTAAGTATATGAAGCCAACCACAAAAGACCTCCTATTGTATGATTCCATTTATATGAAATGTCCCGAATAGGCAAATCATTAGACACAGAAAATAGATTAGTGCTTTTCTAGTGCTGGGGGTGCTACTGGGAGATATGGAGGATGAATACTAATAGGTATGAGATATCCTTGGGGGCTGATAAAAATATTCTAAAATTGAGTGTGGTGATAGTTACACAACTCTACGAATACACTAAAAGTCATTGAATTGTACAGTTTAAATGGGTGAAGCATATATATGCAAACTATATCATTAAATCTCAGTAAAGCTGTTATTAAAAGACAAAACATTTTGGAACCCTTAGCTGACAGCCACCTTTCAGACTAAAGAATTTGGAGGATGGAGGAAGTTGTTGCAGACTGAAAACAGGATCAGAGGCATTTGCTCCACGGCGGTAAAGGGGCAGCTACCTTTCCTTCACTTTAAGATTAGTGGGAGGGGCTTCAAGGTGGCGCTTTAGAAGCTTTGTGTGAATCCCTGGAGCATGCAGTGACATACACCTGAAAAAATCTGAAAAGCATGAAGTGGTGGCAGCAAGGACAGGGTACAGCTGGGGTGAAACTGCACGCCACTAAGGGGTGTCCACGGCACCCACTCTCCGGGAAAGCTTGTGTTCACCTGACAGTCACTCAGCTGTGGCTTAGACCCTGCCCAGGAGTGCATAGTGGGGTAGAGGTGTCCTGTGGGATGTCCAAAGGCTGAGGGAGGAGTCCTAAGAATGCAGGCACAGGGTATGTGCCCCTACAGCGAGGAATCCATGTAGCTGAAAGTCACCTTTAAATACCTGCCTAGCCCACCTTCAGTGTCGGCCAGGGCTGGGATCAGGGCCAGGGAAGTGAGGCACTTCAGGTGCGCACAAAATTTAAGGGGACGCCAAAAAACTCAATAATCAAGATCAGTAATATTTTGATACAATATTTTTAAAAATCAAAATTAAGGTTAAAACATCCATGACGAACGAAGTATTAAAATTTTAAATAAAGGTGTGATTGGTAACAGTGCTATGCCAAGCCTTATCGGAGCCTGAGGTGAAAGGAAAGATGTCTGTCCTCTATATACATTTTTAATGTGTCTTTTTAACAGTTAGTTTTTATTTTAACACATGAGCATATTAGTGTAGTTGAAAAATTGTCCAGTGCACTGAAAACACCTTATTTTAAATTTAAATGTTTATACCCCAAACAGATATTACTATCATTTTAATTTTCTGGTTTTAATGGCCATAAACTCATCAATAGTATTTTCAAAATCAGCTTCTTTGCTTGTTTCATTTTCAGTTGAGAGAATTGCTGTGTTTGACAATGTCTCTTGTCTAAGTGACTGTTTGAAAAAACTTTTTAATGAATTTCAGCTTATCCCATATTTACTTAAAATTTTGGCATTGTGTTCATCAGGAATTTTTACATTCATTTTGGTTCTTTAAAATTTTGCAAAAAGATATTATTTATCTTGATTACTAATTTGGGGGGGTGACTTAAATTTATTTTTATCCCAGCCCTGATGCCAGCCATGTCAGGTAAGACCTCTTCTGGCATCTTACCTGTCCTCCCTTCTTCCCTGCTTTACCCTGGAATGATCAGCAACTGTGGTTAGCAAACTGAGGGAGGAGGGTGGCCAGTAGTAGTGTTAGTGCTGGCCTGGGAAATCCTGAAGAATCCACGGACAGCCTTGTCCTGGAGCAGGCCTGACTTAAAGAAGGCAAGAACCTCTAACGCTAAATGTAGTTGGAGTTTTGATGATCTACGGAACCAAATGTCCTGATGGCTGAGATGGACTGACTTTGTGACTTGAGGTTACCAGAAGACTTTTCCTTATCTTAGAGTGACCAAGACAACCTGGGGATGGCTCTACATCTCACCTAAGAGTCAGAAAAAGGAGCTGCACAGAGCAGATCTGGCCAGGACCTGGGGTGGGGAGCCAATAAGACTGTTTTGGGCTGCGTCTTAAAGTTACTCCTCTCTGTCCATTGCACTGGTTTTGGAAGGCTACTACTCCATAAAAAAGTCTCGTATTTGAAAGAGAGGATGTGAGCATAGTGGCTCCCTGGCACTTTTATGTTTTCATGCTTCTCCAGACCTTTAATTGAGGTAGATCAGATTAATTGTCTGAAAGATGTGCCTCTTTTTCAGCACAATTTCTATCACTGCAAGAAAACATTTACCCTTCTTTCCCTTTGAAATGAGTGATCCCTAACACTATATTCATTGCTTCCTCCAACCTTTTAATCAAAGGCTGAGTAGGGCCTACTCTAAACTGACAATATCCTCTAATAGAATGAATTTTAAAACCAAGGAATCCCTCTAACTACTTTTCTTCCCCTCCCCAATTACAGTGTTTCCTTTTCAATCTCATTCAACATTATCTTGGTTTTAATATCTTCCCCTTTCAACTACATTCCATGGTAATTTCCTAAGGGAGTGCTGAGTCGTCTGTGTTACATATCTCTATTATTAGCTTTTAAGTCTCTCATCGCCAGGAACGCTTCTACTGCAATAACCCAATTATTTCAAGGGAGATTGAAAAGGAAAAGGTACCAGTGAAGGCAATTATGTTTGTGTGAAGTGGGGCTAGTGCGACTGGCTTGAAAGTTTTGCAAGAAAGGAAGGCTCACTCTAAGAGTACAGGGAGTATACTCGGAGAGTATAAGAAATAGGAGCTCCAAAGGGGGGCAAAGGCTCCCCCACCTCCATGCCATGAGTGTTTCAGTAGGTGATAGCACATTGACACTCATTATGTCAGGAAGGCAAACCGTAAGGATCCATTCCCAAGCACGGTTTGCCCAGGGGTTGCATGGTCACGTGCCAAGAGGCACCGCAGGGGCCAAGTCAATGGACAAGGCTGTCTGTGTTTAAGAAACCTCCACATGTTAAAAATATAGAAATAGCATTTATTTTCACCAAGAAATATGCTCTCCCTTTTATTTCTTGAAACACACAACTCCCTTGGTCTTTTACTTTTCCATTTTTGATAGAAGTATGCTACTTCTTCTGAATGCTCCTGTAAGAAAAATAACAGGGTGAATATGGTGATCAACAGCAACACTCAATGTCAAGTAGAAATAAGAAATAAGGGAACTGGGAAGGACTGGAGAGTACAAGCCCCATCTAGTGGGGAGAGTATTGTCACCACATGGGAATACTGGTTGTACAGCTCTGTATTCCTATTGCCAAGGAATCCAGATATTTATATGCTACCTTCCTACTAGCTACATGTTGGTTCTCTTTTTTAAAGCTCCACATGGGCCAAATACTGATGGCTAAACCAACCCCATCTACAGGCTGGGTTTTACCACAGTAGCAGAAATTTACATCTGCTGCACATGCTCAGAAATTTTGTCAAGCTCAGCCAAACAGTTTTGTACATAAGCAAAGTAGCTAAAGAAACTTCTGTTTAATTCTTTTTTAAGCTGAAAGATGTAACACATATATGTACACACATGTGTACACACATCAAATGCACATAAAATAAGTTCAGGTTTAACATAGTATTGTGCAAGAGAACCACTAAGCCTTGTTTAATCACACATCTCCAGTTGCCCCATGCCCAGGGGGGTAGGCTCATGAAGAAGCAGCTCAATTGCAAATTGACACCTGTATTTCAAATTAAGTTTTGATTTGGGACTCATTTTTTAAACTGTTGCTTGTTTTTTTCTGTTTACTACATCTTAATACATAGAGTAGGTTATTCCTGATCACAGCCATTAGGGCTTGCTATTTATCTGAGCTTTTGCTTCTCTGAAGTGTAATTCGCGATCACTTGGAGGTCCTAGAATCTTCCAGAGTAAAATCTGAGCATGTCACATAACTATTTTATTTTTATTTTCTTAATTCTTTGACCACCCAAACATACCCTCCAGTTTTATATTCACATATGGTATTAAGAGACACCAGAATCTTAAAAAGCTTTTTATTGACTCTCATTATCTTAAAAAACTTTTTATTGAAATCTCTTCCACATGAGAACACTGCCACAATAATATTGTCTGTATGCAATTGGGAGATTAGTTCCCAGGGGAGAACTGAGCCCAGCCTCAGATGTCTGCCCAGCGGTTAGCACTTGGGTTTGTTCATTTTCTTTTTCTGAAAGAGAGGGCTGGAGTCACCAGCCACCTCCAGGTCCTGCCCAGAGGCTGACAGCCATGCTGAAGGAGCAGGCTATGCGATGGAAAGACCTCTGGTGTCATTGCACTAAGTGACCACAGAACCAGACAAAGCTCTGAGAGAGCCGTACAGAATCCAAACAGATGCCGTGTTAGTATCTATAAGAGTTGTGGCCTGGGCAACAAAAATAAGGGGAAAAGCTTCAGAACACAATAAGGCAATAAATAGACTAGCAGAACCCAAGCAAGTGGCAAAGCACACTTAGGGGAGGGACGGAAGATGCAGTCAAAAGAAAGCAGGTATCATCTCAAACCACAGAAACTGAGCTGGAAGATCATCCTACTAGAGCAACAGTTTTTAAAGGGTTGAAGATGTAGTGTGTATCCTGGGACAACCCCCCTGAATGCCTGCAGCTCTAGATTGCTGGTCACAGACAAACCCTTCATGGCCCTCCATCAGCAGCCTCAGTTCTTGCGATGGTAACTTCACCCAGGGGACGGAGTCACAGGTAATTCTACTAGGTTTATGACATGTGTTAGTGATATTTAAGTACTTGGGAAAGTTGTTTATTAGTTCAGACATTTAAAAGCCTTTAAAAATGAAAATAAAATGTGTAACCTTTATAAATAATGTTGAATGGATTTTTAAAAACTTTATTTACAGAGTTAAATAGGGCTGTTTGATAAATAAAAATCTAAGACATAAATTGGATGTAAATGTTTAAAGAAAAACTAGGTTTTTGAATTTGTAGCATGAAGAAATCAACTATTTTAAAGCCCCCACACATGCCCAAATAGCCTGTAAGGACAGAAGAAATGTTGCTCTGGCCTAGCACTAAAGCTTCAGGAAACTTTCATCCTAATATTCCTCCATCCTTGGCTGTGTGACCTTTGGTAAGCCATTCTGTCTCTCTAGCTCTTAAGTCTTTTTCTCATTTGTAAAATAAGGGAGATGGCCTGGTCCCTAAGGCCCCTTCTAGATCTAATATTCTAGAATTCCAAGACTCCTTGTTCCATTTGTAACCCATTTTGACGTGCTGTGGATTTGACAGGTTGCTCAGGAAGGCTGCCATACCTTGATAACAATCCTTTTTGGCTATTCTCCAGCGACTCTTCCTTTATGGCTTTTGATGTATCCTACTTATTTGTTTATTTTTAAACCTTAGGAAGATGTTTCCTTTCTCAAACCCAGCTAGGACACTAGGATAAACCATAAACAGGGAAAGCCTCATGATCTACAAAACATTCTGTCTCTTCTTAATCATATCTCTACTTAGACTTTTTGGATCTTAGAGTCGATCATTTATTCTGCCTTGTCCACACAACATCAAAATACCTGGTCAAGGAAGTCAATTCTGTTTCCAGATAGGTCAGATTAAGAAAGCTGAGCAAATCCAACAGTTCAACAAGAGACTGACTATCGTATAGGTGAGCTACCAGCTGCTTGTCTTTGAGACCAGTTATTCACTGAGCCAGGCTCTTCCAGTGGGTAGGATTGACCACAGACAGCATTATAATGTTGCAGAGTCTGATGGTGGAATCCCCCCTTCCTTTGGGGCTTTCTTTCCAATCCTTCCTCAGCACTCTCTTTCCCCTCCACCAGTTCCTTCACCTATGACCCAGTCTCCTTGCTCTGAGTCAGTTCTCCATACTACCACACATTAACTGTGAACAACTGACCAGATCATGCACCACCTGACTCCATGTCCTGCAGTGTCAGTGGCCCCTAGGATGTGCAGTGACCTTCTGTGTAACTCCAGAGAAGTTACTGACTTCTCTGGATTCTGGTTTCTTCATCAGTGAAAAGGGGCAGTAATCCCTACTTCATACAATAGCTTTGAGGATTTAATTAGATTGTGCATGTAAAATACTTACCATGGAGCCTAGCACAGAGTAAGCGCTCAGTGGCGTCTCTTTTAATAATCATTAATAACTCTTGAATTGGAAAGATCTTTAACACGTATGTGGAATTTCCAAAAAACCAGCCACATACCATCCATCAAGTCCATTCCCAAAACACCATTGCATGGGTGGGAGCTGAGTCATCATCACCCAGTTAGACGCTGAGGTTGACAGCTGGGGGCCCCTGGTGTCTCTGCGGAAAGTGAAGGTGGGGTCATTTGATCTTGATTAGCTGCAGTTTTCTTAATCATAAAACAGAAATAATGATGACATTGGCTTTGTAGAGTTGGCCTGAATATCAAATGAGATAATTACAAAAAATGCCTCCCACAGAGTCTGGTGCTCAGAAGGAGCTTGATGAGTGTCGGCAATGATTAGAACGTAAGCTCCTTGCCTTCTGTCTTGTTTGGTGTGTCCCTAATGTCCAGCTCAATAAACACTTGTTGAATCATGTTGAATGAATGAGTATTATTAATATTGTAATTGTCCTTGGAAGAATTAAACAAGAAAAATCAATTCCTAATGGATAAGATTTTATATCCACACACACAAAATGCTTCTGAGTCCTCAGGGAAAAGCAAGGGATTGGTGAACTCTAACTAGGCCTGAAAAGGCAGTAGTGGAAGATGTATAGAAAATTAGAGCCTTGACTGGCAAATGCTACAATGTAAATGAAGAAAGTATTGCTGGCAGAGGACTGGTGGTTTTAATGGAACCTGTAAAGCTGGGGCAAACATGATCTGTATCTGGACCAGAGGAGAATTCAGCCCTTCCTGGCAGATGTGTGCATGCAGGATGGAAACAGCTGCATCAGGCTTTTACAGTTTGATAACACTAATCATTGAGGTCAGCCAAATAACTCCTTTGTCCTGAAACTGGCTCTCAAAGCCGTAGTTTGAGTTGACTTTCAAACCACTAAGTTAATTAGTGGTTTCAAATGATGAGTGTGTAGGCATTGTTGGCTTGTGCAGTGATTTTTAAACATTTTAAAATCAGTTGCTAATATTTACAAGTCAAGAAATTTCTCCTATAAATCTGGATCCCAACTTCTGAAAAATCAGAAGCTCTCAACTCACCAAACCCTGAACAGCAACACAGCTACAGTTGGTTGGGGATCATACTGGCTGTGTATTTTAGAAGGGAAATAGGTTCAGCATAATCCCCATGCCTCCCCTGTACTTGCCTGGTCTCATAGGCATTTGAGTTTGCCATTCCTCCACAGAGCCAACATGCCTACCAGTTGACACAGTATGCCACAGTTACATTTTGTGCTGCAAACTAATGAACTGTCACTTAGACTTTTGCATCTGCCTCTTAGGGGTTTGTTAGTGTGAGTCAGTTCCTTGGGCACTTGCTCTGAACACACAAACCAAAATCAAGTGCATGGACCTGCTCGGGATGAGGCTCAGTTTCCCCAGAGAGGTTCTACCTCAGCTGACAAACGATCCTCTGAACATCACTCTTAAACTTATCCATTGTCTTTGTGAATTCCTCAAAGCCCAGAGAACAACCTGCCAAGTGATATCTGAAGGGCAAAGGCCTCCTTCTCCAGCTGAGTTGCAAATGAGACACTGACCCAGTTAATCTGTGAACCTACTGCAGATCCTGGAAAAAGCTGTGTTGTTTTTGACTGCCCTTGAAGGACTCAGCCTTAGATGTCACCTAATTGTCTTGTGCATAACAAAAGCCAATGGAAAATTGCTATTGACAGACTCATTCTTTTTTGGTTCCCCTGCCATCTCTTTGTGGCTTCCTTCCTTAGCTCTTCTTTCCTCTCAGAGAAAGCCCGTGACCTTGGAGGCTCTTGCACTTCCTCTTTGAATCAGCATCGTCCCTGTAATGGAATGAAGGTGTCTCTTGGCTACCCCAGGATCTATGGCTAACAGAGACCACAGATGCCCTCTCAGTTTGCAGCCTATCCTTCTCACTTTCATCTCAGCAGGAAAAGGGTCTTTGCAATCCACACTTTTTTTTCTCTTCTCACATCAGAGCAAAAGCAAACAATAATTTAAATAGCATCTTTTTATACTAAGTAAAACCTCCGGCTTTCGACACAACCAGAAAGGAAGCCATTTGTCGCTGCTTAGAATAAGCTGCCAGCATGCACTTGGCATTACTTCCCCACTGGGGTGATGGATGTGCACTGAGCCATCTGTACTTCTCATTCAGTAGTCATGACCACTGTTAGGCATTTGCAAGTTGCATTAGGAGGATAGCTGGTCAGACACTGAAGCTAACTAACATAAGAGTAAGTATGGACTAAACCCTTGGTTTCATTACTGTTGCTTCAGTCACAACAGTAACCAAACATCTATGTACCATCACAGGGAAAGTACCTGAGTTACTTCTCTTTCTCTTTACTGTAAGGAGATAGGTATTTGAAAATACAAACTCCTCTTTGGGAATGGGCAGAAAATAACCTTGCATTGTATTCTAAACACAGGAGGCAGGACGTCTGCCGTGTCTACTGCTATGTTAATGGAAATGTTTAGGTTGATTATCCATCCAAGGTATGGCCCATAAATCTGCTTACCACCCATCCTTCCCCTAGAGAACCCTAAGAATAAAGAGCTTGAAGAAAGCAGTTTCTGACAGCCTCTGGGAACGGTTACACTTTCTTTCCTGGATCACTTAAATTTCTATGGCTCACTTACTGAGTTTCCAGCATTTATGGAGTCTTTATCCTTCAGAAATGCTTGGAATATAGCCATCATCTTATTTGCTCAAAGGCTTGGGACCAAGAAGAATAATATTAGGTCAAGGGGCCTGAAGTTAAAAGGAAATTGGAACTTTTCTCTGAGCCCTTGTGACATTGAGGTTCATGAAGAAGTTAAATATTCACCATCTAGAAAGGTAAGAGTTTAAGTGACTTTGACTTCGGAAAATTAGGTGCTCTACAACATTTCTTAAGTAAAATAACTGCATAGACGTAGAAAACACTAAAGAGAGATAGAATGTCTTCCCCTTCTCCGCGAAATGATCATACAAAGCTTCTTGTTCCATGGTTTAAAATTTCTAAAAATGTTACCTTTTTAGCTGAAAGTATGATCAGAGTGTCCGAACAATGAAAGGCCTAGGCAGGGCAACTCCGATCGTATCACTACTTCCCAGGATGGAACAAGGGGACATTCCTTAGAGGGGGTTAGAGCTGGTTTGGTGGCTAACACAAGATTTAAACTCTAGAATTATAGTAGGTGCTAAAAACAAGTGAATGATTGAAATAATAACCAAGCAAACTAACAAACAAATGAACAGATAAACTTAATGGAATTCCTGATTCAGGAGGAGAGGTGAGCTGGCAACTGTACATCCCCAAAACGTTTCCGTCTTTTATGCTCTACACTCAGACTCCTGCAGAGATGAACATATTTAGGCACCTTATCATTCCCATTTCTATTGCTAGCTGTGAGTCCACTGCTTTCTCTCCTACCTAAGAAACCTGACTTGTCAGATGCCTGCCCTCGTCTCTGTGCTGAAGCGCCATCAGGGCTGGCCAGCATCAAGCCCCACCCTGTGCTGCCACTAGCCCAGCCTATGTGCGAGGCCCTCAGGGAGTTGGGTGGATAGCAGGACACACGTCTTCTCTCCTAGACTCCTTAATATGAAGGAGTCTACCGGCCACACTCAGCCCCCAGAGAAGAGGGATAGGGCAAGAGCACAAGACCACAGCCCTACACCTGGGCTGCCATCTTCCTCCCCGACTCTCCGCAGCCAGTAGACCCTCCATAAAGCTCAGAGCAGGAGAATTAGCCTTTACAGCGTTAAGTGTCCTTCCCAGGCCTATTGCATATGGCACAAACTTTGGCTTTGGCCCTCAAAAGTTAGCTTTTCTCCCAATTAGAAATGTAAAAGTGCCTTTGGAAATTCAAAGCCCAAGAAATGTGTAGATTTTTACTTGGCCCTTTGCTCTTCACTCTGACAGCTCCCACCTGAGAACAAAGTCTGACAGATGCTAGCAGGAGGGTAGGGACCAAGGGCGGTGATAGAAATGAAAAACATCACCCCACTGCACTTGATGGTCCAGGGAGCTTCTGGAAATACAACCACACGGTCCTTATTAAAGACCTGCCCACCCACTACATTATTGCAACCAGGGTGTCTCTTCTTACTGTTGGCATTCCCTCTGCCTCTTTCCTGCATCTGTCACCAGGACACCCAATAGAGCACATCTTCATTGCGCTCTCCGGACCCGGGCTGCTGCTTTCCAAGCTGGCCCCACACACACGGGCTTTCCCTCTTCAGCTGCTGGTCCCAAGACACATGCAAGAACCCTCAGGCATCCTGCTCCTCCTCCTCTTCTCCTTCCTTTGCACCCTGAGCGGTAGCCCTGAGGCGGCCTCCAGAGAAATGGCAGTTCATTGGCACGGCCACCTTGTCCCGGTCACCGCCCAGTACCTGCCTTTGATTTCACCCTCTTCCATCTTCTCTACTCACCACAGAAGGTCTGCCCTGGCAGCTCACTTTGGATGAATTTCACACTCCAACTTCCTTTCAGCAACAACACCTGACTTTCCTTTCCTTCCTGGGATAATTAGGAGACTTAGAACATGAACAGAGAGAAACTAAAAGATGTTGGATTTGGCTTCAAGGCTCCTGTTTGGCACCCAGTTTCCTTAGGTGGAAAGAGAGCTCAAGTCTGTAGCAGGGATGAGTCCTTTCAGCCCCACCATCTGTTTTCTGGATTTAGCTCAAGGATGTGAGCCTGGAAAACAGGACTTAGTGTTCATTGCTGGTTTATCAAGAATCCTTTCTGGCCTAATTACATTGTCATTATTTGGCTTTCCATTCTTTTTCTGTAAAGTAAGACTTGAAGACACAAAGGTGAATGCAGATAAACAGTGACAATTATATAGCCCATGTCCAACTCCATAGACTCAGGACATCATATAATATTACTTGTAATAAAACTATTATCTTCTATGGCAAATGAATATATGAGCTGCTAACTATTGTTATTCACTTGTCTTTTATGTTATGACATTTTTTCATCCACACAAAACTTAAAGGATGTTCACTTATTCAGACAAAAATTTTCCTGCTCAGGAGGATGCCTTAAATAGGGGTTTGTTCGCAAGATAATCACTGCTTCTGAAAATTCTCATTAAAGAGGTTTTAATTAGAGTTGCCCAGTGCCTCAGGTTATGAGTTGTTTTGGTTTGGTTCTTGCATCTAAATGACTGATATCAACCTACTCCCTCCTGTCACCCAGGAGAATCACTCCTAAGAGGCAAAGTGAAGTCAGCCACAAGAAAAGCAAAGCTGGGTTTTCCAGGCTGCTGTGATGAATAACCCTTGGGTTCTGCAGGTGTAATAAATGTATTTATCTGTAGGTGCAAGTCAGTACAAACCCATATAAATGGTAAGTGTGTGTGTGCATGTGTGTGTGTGTGCTCTGCAACTGCAAATTAACAATAGGTAAGAAGTTTACTGGTAGGAGACCAAACAGTGCATGGAAATACAAGTGGGATCCTGGTGGGCTGGAGCAGATGCGACCCAAGGCAGATATCTGGGGACAGAGCTGGATCAATGCCAGATTCAGCAAGGGTTATTATTAGACAGAGGTATTTGGAATTAATCCAAGGGTGGGTCTGGCCTCAGATTAGGAGTGCAAGGGAAGACAGTGTAATAGAGCCCACATTTGGAGAGAAGCAGCTGAGAAGAAACTGTATCCAGGTGTGTTTGGGGCACAAGCACAATATCCAAACTGAATTCAGGGAGGGAGGAAAGCCAGAAAGAATTTTGTTCATGTCCTGAACTGGGGCCATCAAGAAGGAAGTGTAGCTGGTCAAACTTCAGAAGTGAGGTGAAGAACCTCATATGAGGAGCCAGACCTTTTTGTGAAGTTATTGCTGCCTGTAAAACTGCACAGTGCCTGCCTGAGTCAGGGCTGACTTCATAGTGAAGAATAAAGAACATACCTTCCAAAAGGACAGTGTGATAGAATGGAATAAGTTCATATGTGGCAGAGAAGGGAACCATGACAGTATGGCCCAGAAGACAGAGTGGGTAAGTTGACACAGGGACACATCCCAGTTCTGCCACCAACTAGGAGGGGACCTCAGGCACATCACTCAAAGGCTGGGACCTCAGTTTGCCATCTAGAGGAGAATCAGCCATTGGTCAGGCAAGAAACATGTGTAATTGAGCGAATACTCCAGGAGAAGCCTACATGCATTTTACAGTCTAGGATACAACTAGGTAACCTGTAATCCCCTTCCAGCTCTACAATTTAACCTGCTGTGGAGCAAAGAGCTTAGGCTTTGGATTCATTGCTGTGAGACAGACCTGGTTTGAGTCCAAGCTCTGACAGTTATTGCAAATTTGGGAAGTTCCCTAGCCTCTTTAAGGCTCAGAGAGATCTCCAAAATAGGCATGATAATAAGCCTCCAGTCTAATTGTAAGAAATAAATAAGTCAGTGTATTCCCCTACCAGAGTATAGTGTCACAAGATGATGCCAGTCTTCTTGTTTGTGGAGTTGAAGAATGAACTTTGCAAACGCTCGAGGTAGGCAAGCAGGAGAAAAGATTTTTACTTAGAGAAAGTACAGAACTCCCAGCACACACCAGGATGGGCAAGGCCACCGCTTATGGGCTCAGGTATAGGGGCTTTAATGCCTGTTTCATAGGTGAAGAAGATCAGCTATCTGTTGTCCATAGGTTTGCTCCAGAATGCTAGCTCTGTTTTCACTACTCACATTAAAAGTCACTTTTATTTTAAACTCATATGTCTACATGACTGTGGTCAGCAAACTGTGCCATATCACTGAGGTTTGGGTAGAATTTCCCTATGCATTGTTTCAACCACAAGCACCCTATTTTCCTCTACATTCCTGAAGCCTCAGCAAGGTTTTGTCCTTGTCCATGTGCCTGTATCCTACTCTAACTGGACAGGGGCTGCCCCCTGTCACTTCCCTGTCTCATCGCTACTGGGAGGCAGCTATGTTCCCAGGCCCCAGTAACTAGGTCTGGCCAGGTGACATCATTCTTGCCAGTTGAATGAAGAACAGAGGATGTGAGTCACTTGCAGGCCAAGCCTTATCAGGATCCTTTTGTTTGTGTTTCTGCCCTCTTCCATTTTCTCTTGGGGACTGGACAGAGATAGCTTATTCTATTATCCATCTATTTTTCCACATGAACTTTATCACCAGCTTTCCCACGTCTCAGTAATATCCAATTCATATTTCTTTTTTAACCAGGACCGTGGCATAAACTATCTTAGCTAAAACTGACATCTTTAATATTTGAATTTTCTTATCAGAAACATTTTATCTTTCCATTTGTTCCAGTCTTGTATATGTCCAGGCAGGGGAACTTTAAAGTTTCTGAAGTTTATTCCAATTCATTTGTCCTAGTCAGCTTGGGGATATAACAAAATACCATAACTGGGTGGATTAAACAACAGACATTTATTTCTTCCAGTTCTAGAGGCTGGACATCAAGACCAAGGAGCCAGCAGGGTTGAGCTCTGGTGAGGCCTGCTTCCTGGCTTGCAGATGGCTGCCTGCTTGCTGTGTCTGTGCATGGAGCCCAGCAAACTCCCTGAGCTCTTCTTACAAGGGCACTAATCCCAATAAAGGAACTCTACCCCCAGGATCTCAGCTAAATCAAAGCACCTTCTGAAGGCCTCACCTCCTGTTACCATCATATTGGAGGGTAGGGCTTCAACATATGAATTCATGGGGGCAGGGAAGACACAAACATTCAGTCTGTAACACACTTTATCTCTTTGGTTCTATTACAATTGAGATCTTTTCTTCCAGTATGTTCTCTAATTGCCTGGTATTTACATCATTGACATTTTAGTGTCTTTTCATTGTTTTTTTTCTATGTAAATATATTAATATGATGAGAACAACTAGTATCACTCCTAGTTTATTGTGTAAATATGAGTGGAGACCTGGTATATTTGGCCCTTTGTGTATTACAGCAACTTAATCAGTTTACAAAAATGTGATGAGGGATGGAGAATTGCTAAGCTGTGCTTAAGAAAGTGACAGGAATTTTGTACTGGGAGAATGGCAGCTAGAGAGGGTTGGGGTGTGAATGACAGAGATTGCAAAAGAACCGGGTGAAAGGCAGGGGAGTGAGAGAGACAGCACATGATCTTTCTCCCTACAGCCCTTGTCCCCTGTGTTGCCCTCATCCTTCACCCCTTTCTTTTACCTCCCAGGAATCAAGCCCTCCCTATGAAAAGAATCCATTTAATCCCATCAATCCCTCTGTAGCTTGCAAATTTTTGCATCTCAGGCTTGTATTTTCCCTGCACCCAGTAATGGCAGAACAGCAGCAGGTAGAATGGATTTGTGCCTTGGTGTCCACAGGCGGTGGTTCTGGTCCTAAGGACAGCATTGACAATAACTGGTTCTTTCCAGACAATATGTTTCAGAGTATTATGATCTACCTAGAATGGAAAGCCAACCGGTGGTGGTTTAAACACTTAGGGTTTGGGGATTTTTTTCTCACACAAGAAGTCCAGGTGCATGGAGGCCGACATAGGCAGAGAAGCTCTAGGATATCAGGACTGAAGTGTCCTCTATGTATGGCTCTTCCCTTTTGGGCTCAAGGTGGTGCTTCAGGCTCAGCCATCAAGTCTACATTTTAGGCAGTAAAAAGAGGAAAGGAAAGAGCCTTTAGGAAGCAAAGGGTTTCCCAAATTTTGAGCAAGACATTGGTCTATGGCTCATAGATCAGAAGTAGGTCACTTGGCGCCACTTTATACAAAGGAAGTGAAGAAAACACCCTTTTTTTCAAAACCTAATTCCTCTCCCCACAGATGGGGATCCTGCTAGAAGGGGAGCTGGGGAGAACAGGCATTGATTGACTAAGAAACTAGAAGATTCTGCCACAAACTTAGTATCAAATGTGCCAGCCACCTCCATGATTAATTTTCTTCTGAAGCCGTCCATGTGCCTGAGAAGTGTGGCAGACATTGCTTGTTGTCTATCTCATCTTCCATTATCCCCTCCTCCTTGGAGCCAGAAACTCAGTTCAGGAATACCAGGTATTTCCCAGCTTCCTTTGTGGCTAGTGGCCATCTGACCAAGTTCTGGCCTATGAGATGCAAGCAGGAAAACTATGTTGGACTTTGTGAAAGGCTTGTTTAAACAGGGAGGACACTTTTTTGTCCTTTCTGTCTTCCTCCTTCCTGGATATATGTGGATGTATGAATATAATATAGTCATACAATGTATGGGTTAAAGCTCCAGCTGCATGAGCGATGGCCACCATTTGCTAAGGGCTTCCAAATACCCAGCCCTGCATTTAAAATTAACACAGTATCTCATTTAACACTGATAACAACCTATGACATGGGTACTAGTATAACCATCTGCTTTTTAAGGATGAGGAGGCTGAGGCTTGACCTAAGTATCTTGCTGTGGACCAACTTATAAGTGGTAGAGCCAAGATTTGAACTCAGGCCATGTGACTCCATAGTTTACTTTAACACCACACCACACTGCTCATTGCCCCAGCCTTTCTAATGACCAGCAGAGGTGAGCTAGGGAAGCAGCATGTGATTATAATCTCTAGTCTGTGTGACAGTCTGTGTGTCTTTCCACGTCTGTCCATTCATGTAACCAGAGGCTTCTACTGGACACCTAAGTCCTCTCACTGGCTGCACTGACCTGGGCTGGTTAATTTACTGCTTTGTGCCTAAGTTTCCTCATCTGTGTAGTAGAGGTAATCTACTCCATGGAGCAAATGTGAAGATAAACGTGTTAATATGTGCACAGTCCTTAGAACAGGGCTCACATCCAGAGCACTCGTTGTCTTACGGGACTCAGGCACTTAGGTCTTCCCTCTCTTTGCTCACCCCCTGCTCTCACCCCCTTTCTTTCCATTGTTGTGAGACACATAGGCTCCTATTGGCCCCTTATATCCATCTTTGCCCTTGAAGCAAGGTAATCATCAGCTAAAATCATTATCCCACCTCTCAAGATACTCCCCCACCCATCACTCATGGAATAAAATTAGGGATGTTTTCTACTTGGAAGTCTCTGTGTTAATGAACTCATCCGGCCGACTCTGAGTCCAGAGTGTATGTCTGAGAGTTCCTCACAATGCCCAGGATTATCACATAATAATTACAAAATTAAAAAATGATCTCAAATGGCCACACGATATCAGAAGAATTCCACATTATATTCAGGCCTCAGGGAAGTCTCCTTTGTGCAGATGTGTAGACCTAATTTCCCCAGCATCCAACTCAAGAGCTGGATGGGTTCTAGACAATTCACTCAGTGGCAGGGGATCTCGCACTGACCCCTTGCTCCATTGCCTGCTCCCTGGTCCCTCTTCACTCCCCTGGACAGTGCCTGCATGTCCTGCAAATGCACATACTTCTCAAGGCTCCTCTGGCTGATGGGAGCAATGAGGAGGGAGCCCTACTCACACTTCCATGGTTGGTTTTCCACAAAATAACCCTGTTGCTACATTGCATATTAATAGATTTCAGATCTAAGTGGTTAGGATGACTCAGCCACTCTGACGGTGGCCTAGGAAAGACCTCTTTTGTCTCTTCTTATCCTTAGAGCTCAAAAGAACTTCCAGAAAAGCAGTAGAATCAAATTATGGGCAGCCTTGTCTTCCATTACCTTTCTTTTAACTTTGAGTCACTACTCTATGGCTCCTGCAGTCCAAGGGCATAAGTCTCTGACCACATGGTCACTGACAATTCCAGCTCAGCCAGGTGGCCTGACAGTGACCCCGGAAGCCATCTCTCCCAGACCCTGGATGACCTCCTGACCCCTTCAACTCTTTCAGAAGGGCTGTAAGCAGAAGAGCTATATCAGTAGCTTAAGGAACGCGGATGAAGGAACAACCTACATGTGATGTGGTGTAGCTACAAAGTAAACTTTTTGGGTACACTTACAAGCAGAAATTTAGCCAGAGACAGGGTACACCCCCACCCCAAGCTGTCATTGTCCCAAGGTTAAGGTCAGGAGTCAAGGCACCACAGGATACACTTTGCCCTGTGCTCCATGTGGAAACTTCTGTCTGTTTCTCTGCATTTTTCTCTGGTGACCAGGGAGCAGCCTCACAAACAGGAGAAAACAGTCTGCATAAACTTCCTCTGTCTGGGGAGTTTGCAGACGAGTGCTGGTAGTGCCTGGAGACCATGTGGAAAGTCAGACTGCATGTAGTCCCTTGCCCTGGGGGAGGGAGTGCCACTGGTCCTGATGGCCAGTTGCCAGGCAACCTGCAGAGGCTGCCTAGAGTCATCCAGCGGATAATCTTGTTTGTCCACAAGAGGGGATGCTGAGCACTAGCAATATTGTGTTTCTGGGGACACAGGCCTATGAGCATTGTGATACAGATTTTCAAAATTTATCTTTTTTAATGGTAGTTGAAAAAAGACAATTAGATGCTTGGTTTGAATTTATAACTAGAGATGTGTGCAACTTCTGCACACCATAGGACAGGTAGCTTTATCTAGGACCTTTGAAAAAGTCTTGAATCTTATTATCCTTAATTCTAGACTAATGAGGCCTACATTTTTTATATTTACATAATTGAAAGAAACTCAAAAGAGATCCTTCATAGGACACCGAGAGCGATTTATATCAAATAAATATAACCACACCAAGCTTACCTGCCAATAAATCATGAAAAAACTCCAAAGGAAACTATAGGAACAGTTTTATATGCAACAGAAAACCTTTTTAATATAAATGTAAGGGTGGAATATAGAATAAGTTCTTACCCATTCTTCCCTTACTTTTCCTGCTTTGTATACAACACAGTTGATAAGAACTGCCTCCCCAGATCTCTCCCAAAACAAATATAATCCAATTTGGGAGTGTAGTCAACATCTGGATATAGTTGATGTTGGCTAAAACTTCCTAAGTAATTCCAAAGCTGATATTTCGTTTCCCTAGTAGTAAGAAGTGCCATTAGAAATTGTGTTGCTTTATAAAACACACCAAATTCCTTCTGTGTGAAGTTCCCTAGAGGCTCTATTTTCATTCCTAAACTGGCTCAGTCTGGGAAGGCTGATTGCTCAGTTCATGGCACCAGACTATATTGTTGTGCAGTACTTAAGATGTTTAAAGTAAATTAATTCAGAGTCTCTGCTGAGTGTGAGCTCATCAATAAATAAAGCACAACAAATCCAATTTTTCTCCTGTAAGTGGTTTCAACAGTTGTCTTTTCACCCTCCCTGCTCCTCCTCCCCCATGCTTGTTATTTCTTTAGGAAATCAGACCCACTCAGAGCCAGGGTGTTCACTGTCTTGTGCTCCTTGCCATACCTCCCAGCTCCCAGCACCAGATGCAGGCATGAGGGTGACAGGCACAGAAATCAGCCAGCAGAGTAGACCATGTGACTGTCACAATGTCTCTGCACTAAGCCAGGCTCCTGCCTCTTTAGAAGAGTTTCTTGCTTAGAATATTTTCACTCTTTTTAAACTCACAGTTATGATAGTGCTGGCTATATGACATCCTAACCGCTGTAAGACTAGAAGTAGCTCACCAGTGGAGATCAGCCCCTGCCAGCAGTGATGAGTGTTAGACGATGGAAAGGGAGAAGACAGAAAACCCTGAGCCTGAAAATCACAGCAATTATTCAATGCAGACACAAAGAAACATATCCCAACAGCCACTTGGGGGCTTACTGTTCTATAGAAAAAGATTCCTGTCCTGTGTCATGGTCCTGAGACCCTGAAAGATTAGACCATCTAATCTCAAGATATTCTATTTCAAAGAGCAGGGAAATACATATAATAAATATTATATGTTTATATATGTGTGGAAAAGTTTCATTCAGAAAGGTAAAATTTTTTAAAACATGGACACTTAGAAATGGACATTTTGTTATGTTAGAGTTAATTAAAACAGCCCATTCCTGGTTACTCTGAATTACTAGTGGTGAACCTGACATTGACAATGGCTGCACAGCAAAGGATTAGTTGCTCACATGAGTGACTCTCTTATAGTGAAATTCCAAAGTCCCTTTCTTGTACAAATATTGAATACCTGGGATATGGGGGATCCTGTGTCAGCTGATGTGAGGAAATAAAATAAATTTGAAGCCAAATTACAAACGTGAAATGGTATATGCCTTAAAGAACTGAGCCTAGTGCGAAAGGCTTGTAGATTAAGAAATAATTAACACACAATATGGTGCTATAATAAACAGCTTCAGAGCAAGAAAGGGAGAAGTTTATTTGGCTTGAAAGAGAAGAGTAAGGCTTACAGGAAGATGTAACTTTTGAGATGTATCTTAGTGGGGTTTTAAGGGTGATAATAAACCTCATTCTTAACCCCTTGGAGTTTGAACCAATTAATAAATAGAATAGGGAGTGAAGTACTGCCTGTAAAACTGGATTAAAGAATGAGTCTTAGGCCTCCAGGCAAAAAAAAAATCTTCCTCACATTTCTCTTACAGTCTAGACCTCAGGAACACATAAGGAATTCATAAGAAAACCAGGAGAGTAGGGCAGACTCGGTCAGTGGCAGGCGAGATCATGGACTGCCTCGCACAGGCTGACTGCAGAAGAGAAGGGAAGGCCACCTGTGGGAGGCAGCTCACCATGTCAGCCTCACCAAGCAGAGAGGTCTGTGGGGGAGGAGCGTCCGATCTCCCTAACTCTCTGGTCAAATTAATCATGCCTCCTTCCATAAGGAGACACGGCCAGGAAGAGGGGAGAGGGACCAGAGATATTTCTGCAATACTATGCCCTCTTGGTGCATTGAATGTAACAGAAGTGCCCTCCCCTCTGCCCAAACATGAGGAGCAGCCCCTGCCAACAGGCCTTGAAGGATAAGCAGAGATTCAATGGGGAGATAACAGGGTGCATTCCAAGCAGAGAGAAGAGCAAGAGCAAAGCAGGGAGGTCTCAATGCAAGATTTTGGTACACAGCTGCCTTGGGAAATGGGCAGTCGTCAGAGAGAGTTTGTGGAAGATGTCAAAGCTTTCTAACCAAAGGTGGTTGATTCCCCTGAATAAATATTTCTATTCCCCTAAGTCTAAGCCCTTATTTCTTATCACAGTCAGTTGAGGGTCTAAAAACAGTACAGAAGGGCTCCAAAAATTTGTATTTATCTTACTTGGAGTTCGCTGAGCTTTCTGATCTGGGGGATGATGTCTTTCATCAGTTTGGCAAAATTTTCAGTCATAATGTCTTTATTGCTTCTGTCCATTCCCTCCCTCTGCTCTTCTGAGATGCTGATTACGCCACATGTCACACAGTTACTGTCTATTTCTCCCCTATTTTTCTCTGTAAAAGTTGTTTTAAATATTCTCTAATGACCTTGCTCCAACTACTTAGTTAAATTATATTCACAATTTGCCATTAGACCCATTCATTGCATTCTCATTTTTAAATATTGTATTTTTCAGTTCTATAATGGCCATTTGATTATTCTTTTTATAGATTCTATTCCAAATATCAGGTGAAATTCTCTACTCTCTCATCTCTTTTGTCTATTTGGGGTTTGTTTTCATTTTCTAATTTTTTTACCTAGTTGTCTAAGTAAAAGAAATCTTACTCTTCACATATTTAATGATTTTTTATTGTATGCCAAGCATTTTGTTAGAAGATCTGTAAAGACTCCAGATATGTTATTTTTCCTCTTTGCTAAGCACCAGGCAGGAAACTTGTCATCAGAGATTGAGCTGAATCATGGCTCGGATACAATCTTGGTGACTTTTGGTAAGACTTGGTCTACCTCCAGCTTATTCCTGTCCCTAGGGTTTGACTCTGCAGAGTTTTCAATTAGGGCCTGGCAGATCTTTGTCTCCCTCACCCTGAAAGATTGCAGGGGGTTCAGCTCTGCCCCTCTAGAGCTCTTCCTCTTAGGCTTTTAGTACCCCACCTCACACAGATTCACGATGTGGTGCATATCTCGGGAGGGAGCCCAGCCATCTGTTTGAGGTCCATCTAGTCTTCAAATGTGTCCCCCTCGTTTCTTACAACTAAGCTCTCAGCAGCAAGCTTAGATTCTAAGCAAGCCTGGATTCCTAGGCTTTAGTAGCTTCGAGAATGAATAAGTGACCCCAGGTAAAAAGGCCCTGTGGAACCTCAGTGTCAATGCATCACTAGCCCTCCAGCTTTTCTCTCATGCCTTCTTGTTTTCAGTCCACCTCTACCTGATCATTGTAGTTTCTTCAGCACCTCCAGACCATAGGATTTTTCATTTTGCCTTTTAAAATGTGCCACCCACACAACCTCAGTTTCAGCAAATGTTTTGTGAGGGAGCTAGTCATGTGTTTGAAACTCCTAAAATCCCTGCTTTGAGCAGTCTAACCCCATAGGACCACTAAGAGTTCTACTGAGTTCTCCACTCCCTCCCTGGCAGGTGACCTCAGAGGGACCCAACCTCTGGTCCTCAGCCCAGCCTAGAATCAGAAAATGATGCAGCAGAGATGCAGGACAACCAACTGTCCTCTCACCTATGGAGAGTTCTCCCTGCTCTGAAATTTTAGTGCATTTGTCCTTGCAGTTTGCTCAACTCTCTGATGCCGTTAAAAACATGACTTTTATAATTTATCCAGTTTTTTCTGCTTTTTGTTAGTGGCAAGCTGGTCTGCCACGACCTACTACATCCTACCCAGAAGCAGAACTCAGCTTCACAGGTTTGCCTATGCCTTTTGCTAACCCCCCGCCAAATGCGCACACACTCTCTCTTCCCTAACTCTGCTGTATTTTTCCTCAGTGGACCCTCCAGTTCTATAAATATTGACAACAAGCCCTCGTTACCACATCTTGGCCACTCACATGGCCCTCTACTGAGGATCTGCACCCAGTGGGCGACAAGTGTCAAAGACAGCTGAACTCCCGTGTGTCTGCTGGAACAGGGCACACAGACTGAGCAGAGGGGCTGGACAGCCCCTGCTGCTTCTCACAGTCCTGGGTCATCCCTCTGCTTGAAGGGGGGTGCGTGGCTTTAGAAATGGGGTATGAAAAGATTTTACTTTAAGCAAAGACTGCTGAGAAAGATTTAAGCAAAGCATTATGGTTCAGTTTTGGCTTTCACATGGCCTTCAAGTAAATGAAAAATGTTTGAGTGAAATATTTCCAATTGAGAGATTTCACCCCCACCCCCTACTCCAGACACACACACCCCCCTCTATTCCCGTTGTTTCTTTAATACCCAAGTGATCTGGTTACTGGGCAGTCTCAGTAGTAAATGCTGTCCTGATGTGGTTCGTGCCCCCTCCAGCAGGTGACATGGGTGAGGTAAGTGGGATGCTGATGTAAAGAGGGATTCGATCTCAGGCTCCTGCAGGGGCAGAATCCGCACTTGCACCACCTGACAGTGAACGCCTCCTTGCACGTTCACACGCAGCCTCACTCTCCTCACCCAGCCACCTCGTTCTGCCAGCCCGCATGGCCCTGTGAGCACTGGGGAGGCTGAATGAGCAGCTCAGGCCACCACCGCCCCTCCCACACACCTGCTTCTCTGGCCACAACAGCAGACACACCAAGTCAGAAGAGCTTGTTCTGAAAACCCTCCCCCTTTCCTTCAATGCTGCTTACATGGAGCGTTCATATTAATTACAAGCAACTTCATTATCCAGAGAGAAAGTGAATATGTGTCCCTTCACAGTGTTCTGAGTCCCCACACATCTCAATTATGCCTCAAACAAGAAACCAGTTGCTAGGAGACCAGCAGGCAAACTTCAAGAGATGAGTGGTTTCCACTTTTTTTTCTCTAAAGTTCCTTATCCAATCCTAGCCCACGCCAGCCACTGGTACATTTAGAAAAATAAAAATGGAAAACACACACACACACACACATTCTCCCTTCCATGGCTTCAAAGGAGACTTTGCGCATGTTATTTGAGAAATAACAAACTGTTTATGAACATACAGTAAAATATAGTCTCGACCATTTAGTTTTACTTGTAACGCTGCTGTCTGCCTTCTTTAGGATGTCGGCATGCTGTGCTGGGGTGGAAACCCCTCTGAACTTGTAAGAGCTTTCTTCTTCTCTTCATGTTTCTTTCTCTAGAAATATAAAGGTGATGGGTTGGACCACAGAAAGAAAACGAAAACATAAAAGAACTAGGAAATTCTTCCACACCGAATGTACAATGTAAAGACTCCATTTGGTTGGTCAGGTAGCTGGGATCCCTTAGAAGATGTTGGACCCCAGTAAAATGATAAAGGTCCTAAAATATTCATCAAGAAAATATGCAGCATTAGTAAGACATTATTAAATATAATGTACCATAGTCATGTCCACTATTGTTCTGCCAGTGGCAGATGGTAAACAGGATGTTCAGAAATTACAATTGAACCCCCGAACATAGCACAATGTAAACAGGAACCCTGCCAGGCATCCTGGGCTGGGGATCCTGTGACCTCTTTCAGCATGTCCTAATTTTCCATCTGAGTGAGGCTGACCACAGTGTTATCCCAGAACCTGTCCTTTATGCCTGAAAGAGCTAGAAGGATGGAAGGCACAGTCCAGCTTGCAAAGACTAAAATATTTACTATCTAGCCTTTTATATAAAAACTTTGTGGACCTCTGCTATAAATCAATGCTTAGAATTGAAACTCTTTTTAATTCTTCACTTAGAACAAGAATATTATCTTTTAGAATATTTGTAAGCCAATTTAAAACATTGATTAACTTCAATTTCTTTGTTTTCTTCATTGAATGGTATGTGTAGTAAGTGTTAGTTATTCAGCATGACTGTTGTCCCTCCCTAGTACAGTGGTTGGATTGGATATATTATATATATGTGATTTCTTTTCTCACTTGATTACTCATAAATAATCTCATTTTGGATTCTCCATCCTAGAGAGGGGAGTTCCTTCATTTTTTATCCAAACTGCAAAATTCAGCCATTCTAGCATCAAATTTCAAAATCATTTCTATTAAGCTTAAAAATTATCCATTCTTTTCTGTAAATATTGCACTGTTGGTGCCATTAAATGTGTCCTTATATTTGGCTGAATATTGGCATATAATATTGACACCTGTTTCCTTGTTTTTATTGATACCTTGGCTGGCTATCCAGTCTCCTGTCAGTTTTGATGATGCCATGAGTGTATTTTGCCATGCAGACCTGCTCACTTTCATTGTTCCAAGCTTTTAAAACTTTAAGCAGTCCATTTTTCTGAAGGTTTTCTATTCTTTTCTCTTTTCAGCTTTTTTTCTTTTTCTGAACAACATGCATATTCTCTACTTTTAATCATCATCCTGGATCATTTCAAGGATCTGGAAAAAAGGGAACTGTATCCCAAGGGACACACAATTTTAATGCCTACTTATCAAAAATGTAAACCACCATAAATGTAAAAATAATAATGAATTGGTATCTCACTTCAGACATGGTACTTCTAGACCCTTACACACATTTAAGAGCAATGTGAGTTGTTTAATATTACAAAATGTTCCTCAGCCACCATATACACCTGTTGTTGATATCACAGTATTGGAACCATGAAAAGCAAGAAAATGGAGATGTTGCCCTATTGAGAAACAACCTTTCAGTGTGCACAGAGCTATTCGTTTGATGCTAAGAGGAAGTATTTGACAAGTTAATTTGCCTTCTCTCCACCCTAAGCACTTCCAATGCTCAAATCCTGCCCACATTTCACAACGGTATCCAACTGCCATCAAAGTTCAAGCCAGCCTGTCACAACCACCTTTTGTTTTGAAGCCAGAGAGCAAATGACAAAGGCATTTCTCTGAGGCCTGATGGGTTTTAGCGAAGAGTGTTTAAGGTTACAAGTGGCATTGTTGCCAGCACTAGGGGTCGCATCCTGAGTGACCTAGGCGTCCTCTCACACACTGCATATGTGTGCAGAATTTGTGGACCCTATGTAGTATATACATATATACTATAGAGTATGGCCCCCCTCTTGTCCAGGCTTAAGAATGGTGCTGTGAGTGAGGGCTTTTCTTCTTCAGGGTACACCTGGCTCAGGCTGTGCTGGGCCAAAGCAGGAAAAGACCAAAATGAGATTTTCCTGCATGGAAAAGCAGGAAGACTAGAATGAGATTTTGAGAGCTTCCTCCAATCCAGGAATGGGACAGGGGTTCCTGAGTTCTGAGCACAGTGTCCCAGGGATGGGATAGGACCTCAGAAGGGAATACCTGCTTAGACACAGCTGGGGAGGCAGGGGCCTCATCTTGGGCAGGGACCTCCATGCCCTGGCTCCGCAGCTGAGAACAAGGAGCACATCAAGCCAGGATGTGGTGACCGGAAGCCCCAGTCCCTCCCCGTAGGACCCTGGGGGAGCAGGCAAAGGCCTTGATAACTACCAAGGTAGAATTCCCTTTTAATCTAGCCAGATTAGAGCAGATTAGCCAGATGTGGAGCAAGAAGAAAGAAAATCAATATGACATTTTGTACACACTGTTTTGTTCAGTAAGATCATAATCCACTAAATAAGTAAGTTTGGTGAATCCTGACACTATTCTCTTCTGTCTCCACAATCTTGAAGTGAGGGGAGCTCATGGTCTGAGGACGGGTGGACACTGGGGCCTTCCCTACAAACAACCTTGAACCTTCTGAAATCTCCATTAGGGGAAAACATCTGGGTACTTTGCAGATCCCTTTGTGGAAGAAACCAGTGCCCTGGCAGCTCGTCCCTGAACTCGAGCATCTCATCTCCATCCCCACTCCTACATCTTTACAGACTGGCTCGGGCTCCCAAGGAACTCTCAGGTATTGGTGGAGGGAAGTTATAGGTAGCGGGAATTTTCGCCATCAGGCTGAGGAGAAGGAAATGGAGATCCTGGGCAGAAAACAATGCGGAGCCATCAGCAGAGGTTCCCTTCCCTCTAAATGTCTTCCAGGTTGAGGCCATGTCTTCACCATTTGCTCAGTACTCTGAGCAGCCCGTTGCTTTTAGTCTGCTTCTTCACCCCACCCGTTAGCTCAGCGCTGTGGGTCATGCTCAGACCTAAAACAGGAGCTATTTTCGCCCTGGGGGAGCCCCAGGTACTGAGCCAAACTTTTTTGCCTTCACATTTTCCTCTGGCTCAGCAATCCTTCGCTTGAAGGCAAAACTCAGGAGTGGCCAGCAGAGGGAGCCAGCAGCCTGCTGTTGGCACTGAGGCTGGGACTCAGAAGCGTGGTGACCCTTCCCGGGGCTCGCGGGCTCTGTCCCCACGGAGCTGGGAGCCCAGAAAATAGTTACTTAAGCGACTTCCCTTCCAAATTCATTACCTATGTCTTGCTTGTCAACCCATCTTTCCCCAGTAGCTGTGTTCCTAATAAGCTGGTGGAAATACAGCTTTTGTCTTTTAAAGATCTTTTTACTCAGATACTTTCAGAGGGAATTTACCATCGTTTCCTGTTCTTTTTCAGTAGACCATCCTTTCCCTCTCCAGGAAGGTAAATGTTTGCCCCTTTCCTTTGGCCTCTGAATTGCTCACCCGTGGACACGTGGAAAAGCGCTAGAGGAACCCCCCATTTCCAAGGGCCCTGAGTGAATGGTCTATAAGAAGCACCTTACGGTAATGAAGCTAATCAACTCCTTAGGCAACTATCTGCTGTCTGATTTTTAAAAGGTTATTCTTAACGTGAGGCATCCTGCCCTTGTGCCATGCTAATATTTCCGAAGAGGGCTGAACCCAATTAGAGCAAAACCTCGGGGCGAAATGCCTCTTACCAAAATGTATAGAGGAAAGGAGTAGAGGCTCACTCCCATTCCACAGCGAAGCCTGCGGCTCTCCTAGGCGGGACTCGCCTCCTTCCTTGGGCTGAGAAGTGGGACTTCTCTGCAACTCCCGCGCAGGGCCTCCACGGATCTCCCGGGAAGGTGCTGGAAACCCCCGAGATGAGCGCTCCTGGCCCTGCGCCAGGCCTTGGGAGGCGCGTCAGCGTTCACCCTCCTGGAGAGCCCCTTCCCCTGCGCCCTGGGCGGCACCCTGCCCCTCTCCGTGGGGGCTCAGCCCTACAACTCCCAGCTCTTACTGGACGCCACAGAAAACGCGGACAGCCTAGTGCTGCGGGGTGGACACTGACAGTGTTTGCCGACCGGACTCAAGTCCGTCTTAGGTACTTACGCAGGTACAACGAGAGCCTGGAGCCTGAAGGGCCAGGAGAAGGTGGTGGCGACCAGGGGGCATCTGGAAGGGTGAGTACGGCGTTGGATTCAGTGATGGCCCCACAACTGGCGGAAGGACGCTTCCCAAGGAGCCTTGTTTAAAAATGACGGATCCCAGTCTGGGGGGTGGAGTGTGGTGGCCACAGGCCCTGTCCTCAGCCGTCAGCATTGTCATCTCGTCCTCCAGAAGGCGTGCAAATCACCTTCAGGTAGGACACACTTTGAGGGATAGCTTTTGTGCAGGTGACATAATCAGCATTGTTAAGAATGTTCAACAAACTGAAAAAGTCAGGCAGATCTCACAGGGTGAAGCTTAATTGAGGTAAAGTTTTGAATGCAGACTGAATACTTTAAAATACGTGTGAAGAAGTTTCAGATGTGGGAGCTGCTGTGAGCTCCTGTGAGACAGAAAGGCAAAGACTCCAGGGGAATCTTGGGCCGCATGGTGAGGGTTATTGAAGAAAGAATTGGAGAGGCGGCCACCAGGGCTGGGATATTGTGTCCCCTTCTGCCTAAGGCCCTTTGAAGGGAACCCAGGCACACACGTGACCAGCACGGGGTGGGACTGAAGCCAGGGCTCCTAAGTGTCAATGAGAAGGCCAAGGATGTTTGGTTCTAGAGAAAAGACAGGGATGTGGAGAGGCCTGGAGGAAAGGGCAGTGACACTTTGGGGTTTCAGAGGCTAGAACCAGCCCAGCAGGCTGAGAGGCACATTGTCCAGGGCCCCAGAATCCCACAAACCTGTGTCCGAACCCAGCTGAGGGAGTCCACGGAGCCTCAGCCTCCTCCGTTGTAAGCGGGGATGCCGGTGCAACTGAGCTCCAGAGCCCTCACCCCAGGGCAGGGCAGCAGCAGTGAGGCGCTTAGCAGAGTGCAACAAACACTATACGTGCTTGAGAACCTGTACCTCTTGTTACTCTTAGGCAGCAGTTGGAAGGAGGCAATTTTTGGTTTAAGTATAAAAGGATCTTTTAGTACTGGAGTTTCCCCTCCACAGAGGGCAATTTTGGCAGGTTACAAACATTCCACTGGTTATAATTCTGAAGACCCACCGCTTTTGTGTACTTAGCTGCCTCAGCTAGATGGATTGCAACTATTTCTTTTTGCCTCAAGGGAGAACTTAGTGATTATTCTCTTCTTGCCTCTGAGAAAAGGGGAACTATGTTTAGCCCGTATCTGATTACCCCATTTGGACCCCCTTTTCCCTACTATGTTACAGAGCAGCCAATCAAGGGGGAGGGTTGGGGAAGTCCCCACAGCTGGACCTATGGATGCTGTCCCTAACTTGGGGCAGTAGTTCCTGGCAACCCCCATTAAGGAAGCTTGGAAGCTGTGAACTGACTGGATGCAACTGGAAAGCTGAGAGTCATTTACATATCGAGGCTGTAGATGTCTCTTCCTCCTCCAAGAGCATCTTAAAGGGTCACAGTGACGCCAGGAGATGATCACCGAGCCCTAGCTGAGGGTTTTCCTTGATTCTATTTCCCGCTGCTCCATGTAGCCATTTCCTGGCAAGTTAAGGATTTGGGCCCAGCTGGCAGGCGTGCTGCGGAGCACAAGGCTCACAGGAGGGAGATGTTTAGGAGATTAAGCTGACAGATCTGCCACATTAACTCACTTGGGCTCAAGGCACAGAAGGCAGGGCAACCAGGCTGCCTCCCATACCCCTAGACAGCAGGCAGAGGGTGTCATGGCCCCACACACTGGAATTCTGGCACATCACTTCCCTGGCAACAGAAGAGCAGCTGTCACAGCAGCTAAGGGACTTTCCCTAAAGCTCTGGCCGCTGGCTCCCTGCCTTGGGGCCCACATGCAGCCTGGTGGCTGGGGCTTCCTGAACACTTTCCACCAGCTATTTCCTGACTGTCCTTCTGGTAGCCCATACGTGCTCTTTCAGAGGTTGTAAGGGCTGCCCAAAATATACAGTAAAACCTGTGCTCTCAGGAATGAGGTGAGGGCCTAGGGAGCCAGCTCTTCCTCCATCCTTTAGGATTGGGGGCCCTCTCAGGCCCCAAAACAATTGCCAACCTTTGTTAGGGGCAGACACTTTTGGTATTAGTGGGAGAGGAGCTGGGGTGAAAGTCGATGTCTTTGTTCTCAGCCAGTCTCTTCTGATGGCACACCGTGGCACTCAGACCAAGCTAGTACATTTTCCTCATTACTGGTGATGTTGAGCACCAGTATTCATTGGTCTTGTAGATATCTTCCTTAGTGAAATTCCTTTTCAGATCTTTGGCCATTTTTCTATTGGATTGTCTGGCTTGTTGATCTGTAGAATGTATATTTGTAGTTAGTTATATGTTCTTGAAAGGATCCCATTGTTGGAGATGTTTTACATATATTCTCTTACTCTGTCTTTTGATGAATAGAGGTTCTTAATTTTAATGGGGTTCAGTCCTTTACAATTCTATTAAAGAAACATCTGCCTCTATCATAAAGGTGTTCTTCCATGTGACAGTCCAGAATCTTTAGAGCTTCATTTAAATACACAATCCAGCTGGAATTGAACTTTTAGGTAAATGGGGATTCAAGATTCATTTTTATCTCCATATGTTGTCTCAGCACCATCAGGATGTGGGCTTTTATCTGTGTGTGAGGGGAGGGGCGGGGGGGTTGTTTGCTTTGTTTTTTGCTTAGTTTTTTATAATAAACTTTTACTTTAGAATAGTTTTGATTTGCAGAAAAATTGCAAAGATAGTCCAGAGAGGTCCCATATACCCCTCACCCAGCTTCCCCTGTTGTTGCCATCTTCAATTACTGTGATACATGTATTATAGCTAAGGAAACAATATGGGTGCCCATACTTTCTTCAATCAGGGCCATTAGTTTTGACAAGTGGAAGAGCTGTCGAATGATTTGAAACCACATCCTGCTATCTCAACCTTCAGTAACAAAGTTCATCCTAGTAAGAGTCAACCGACATTAGTCTCAGCCTAAGCTGGAGAACTCAGCAGGGCTGTAGTAGTGTGAGCCCAGGGCCTGCGAGATCACCGGGAAGGAAGTGTGCGATCCTCCAGTGAAAGGCCCTCCAGCTTGTAGTCGACTTAATGTCTCACCCCCAGTGTTGAAAATTCTGCCTTTCTGAGTTTTAGAATGTAATGAGTAGGACGCTTTCTCCTTTAGTCTTGTAGATTTTAGTTTTGTCAACTTTCCCCAAGGTTTAAACAGCTTTTCTATTTTTATTGTTAGTCACCATGCTGTACATTACATCTCCAGGACTTCTTTATCTTATAACTGGAAGTTTGTACCATTTTGGCCAACTGCACCCATTTTGTACGCCCCCCACCCCCAGCAACTAGCAGTCTGTTCTCTGTATCTGTGAACTCAATCTTTTTAAGATTCCACATATAAATGAGATCATAAATAATTTGTTTCCCTCTCTTATTTCACTCAGCAGAATGCCCTCAATGTCCACTGATGTTGTTATAAATGGCAATATTTCCTTCTTTTTTATGGCTGAATAATATTCCATTGTATGTATGTATATATATATATATGTACACACACCAGAATTTCTTTATCCATTCATCAATAAGTAGACACTTAGGTTACATCCATGTCTTTGCTATTTTAAATAATGCTGCAGAGAACATGGGGGTACAGATAACTTCCCATTGTTAGTGTTTTCATTGCCCTCAGATAAATACCCAGAAATAGAACTGCTGGTAAATAGATGATAATTTTGTTGTTAAGTTTTTGAGGAAACTTCATACTGTTTTCCATATTGGCTGTACCAATTTACCTTCCCACCAACAATGCACAAGTGTTCCCTTTTCTCTACATCCTCACCCGCACTTATTTCTTGTTTTTTTGATAATAGCCACTCTATCAGGTATGAGATGACATCTCATTGTAGTGTTGATTTGTATTTCCCTGATGATTGGAAAACGTTGAGCATCTTTTCATGTACCTGTTGGCCATCTGTATGTCATCTTTGGAAAAGTGTTTATTCAGATCTTCTAACCATTTTTTAATCAGATTACTGTTTTGCTATTGAGTTATATGCGCTCTATATATTTTTGGGGTGTTAACCTCTTATTAGACAAATGATTTGCAAATATTTCCTCCTATTCAGTATATTTTCTGTTCATTTTGTTGATCGTTTCTTTACTGTCCAAAAGCTTTTTAGTTTGATGCAGTGCCACTTTTTTATTTTTGCTTTTGTTACCTTTGCTTTGGTGTGAAATCGGAAAGCTCATTGCCATCATCGAGGTCAAGGAGTTTACTACCAATATTTTTTCTAGGATTTATGGTTTCAGGTCTGACATTCAAGTCTTTAATCCATTTTTAGTTAATTTTGTTTTATGGTATAAGATAGTTGCCCAGTTTCATACATTTACACGTGATTATCAGTTTTCCAACACCATTTATTAAAAAGACTGCAGCCTCCCCATTGTATGTCAATTGTATATTATTGGCTCCTTTGTCATAAATTAATTGAGCATATATGTGTGGGTTTATTTCTGGGCTCTCTGTTCCATTGAACTATGTGTTTTTTATGCTAATACCATACTGCTTTAATTACTATAGCTTTGTAATATAGTTTTAGATCAAGGAATGTTATGCTTCCAACTTTTTTCTTCTTTAACAATGTTGCTTTGGCTATTCAGCCATATGGCATATTCAGCCAATTTGGTTCCATGATTTTAGAATTGTTTGTTCTATTTCTGTGAAAAATGCCATTGGAATTTTGATAGGGATTGCTTTGAAGCTGTAGATTGCTTGGGGTGGTATGGACATTTTAACAGTATTAATTCCTCCAGTCTATGAGCACATGATATCTTTCCATTTATTCATTTCTTCAATTTCTTGCATTAATATTTTATAGTTTTTAGTGTAGAGAACTTTCACCACCTTGGTTAAATTGATTTGTAGATATTTTGTTCTTTTTGACACAATGGGATTGTTATTTCTCATTATGACAGTTTGTTATTAGAGAATTGCATCATATTTTTGTATATTGATTTTGTATTCTGCAACTTTACTAAATTCATGTATTAATTTGTTAAAAAGAATTTTTTAAAGTATTATTAATATACAATCTTATGTCAGATTCAAATGTACATCACAGTGGTTCAACAGTCCCTGTGATCAACTTATACCATGATTGCAAATTATTGTGCCCCTTTATCCCCCTCCTCCACCACTGCCCCGTGTCCCAACCCCTCCTCCTTGGTAACCACTAGTCACTTCTCAGTGTCTATAAGTCTAGTGTGGTTTTGTTCCTTCTGTTTTGCTTTGGTTTTATATTCCACAAATAACTTAAATCATATGGTATTTGTTTTTCTCTACCTGGCTTATTTCACTGAGCATAATACCCTCTAGATCCATCCATATTGTTGCAAATGGCAGGATTTGTTTTCTTTTTATGACTGGATAATATTCCATTGTGTATATGTACCACATCTTCTTTATCCACCCATCTATTGATGGATATGTAAGTTGCTCCCATATCTTCGCTATTGCAAATAGTGTGGCAATAAACATATGGGTACATATGTCTTTTTGAACCAGGGTTTTTTTTCTTCAGGTAAGTTACTAGGAGTGGATTACTGGGTCAAATAGTGTTTCTACTTTTAGTTTTTTGAGGAACCTCCATACTGCTTTCCACAGGAATTGCACCAATTTGCATTCCCACCAACAATATAGGAGGTTCCAATTTCTCCACATCCTTGCCAGCATTTGTTGTTTCTTGTCTTTTGAATAGTGTCCATTCTAACTGGTGTGAGGTGATACCTCATTGTGGTTTTAATTTGCATTTCCCTGATGATTAGTGATGAGAAGCATCTTTTCATGTGCCTGTTGGCCATTTGTGTTTCCTCTTTGGAGAAGTGTCTGTTCAGGTCCTCTGCCCATATTTTAATCAGGTTATTTGTCTTTTGGATTTTGAGGTATATGAGTTCTTTATATATTTTGGATGTTAACCCTTTATCATGTGAATCATTCACAAATATATTCTCCCATACTGTAGGATACCTTTTGTTCTATTGATGGTGTCCATTTGCTGTACAGAAGCTTTTTAGTTTGATATAGTCCCATTTGTTGATTTTTTATTTTGTTTCCCTTGCCTGAGGAGATGCATTCAGGAAAAAGTTGCTCATGCTTATATCCAAGAGATTTTTGCCTATGTTTTCTTCTAAGAGTTTTATGGTTTCATGACTTACATTCAGGTCTTTGATTGATTTTGAGTTTACTTTTGTGTATGGGAGTTAGACTGTAATCCAGTTTTATTCCCTTACATGTAGCTGTTTTCCCAGCATGAGTTGTTGAAGAGGCTCTCTTTTCCCCGTTGTATATTCATGGCTCCTTTATCATATATTAATTGACCTAATATGTTTGGATTTGTATCTGGGTTCTCTATTCTGTTCCATTGATCTATGGGTCTGTTCTTGTGGCAATACCAAATTGTTTTGATTATTACAGCTTTGTAGTAGAGCTTGAAGTCAGGGAGCATAATCCTCCCAGTTTTTTTCTTCTTTCTCAGGATTGCTTTGACTATTCAGGGTCTTTTGTGGTTTCATATGAATTTTAGAACTATTTGTTCTAGTTCTATGTAGTTCTAGTATATGAAGAATGCTGTTGGTATTTTGATAGGGATTGCATTGAATCTGTAAACTGCTTTGGGCAGGATGGCCATTTTGACAATATTAATTCTTCTTAACCATGAGCACAGGATAGATTTCCTTTTATTGGTGTCTTCTTTAATCTCTCTCATGAGTGTCTTGTAGTATCAGTGTATAGGTCTTTCACCTCCTTGATTATGTTTATTCCTAGGTATTTTATTCTTTGTGATGCAGTTGTAAATGGAGTTGTTTTCCTGATTACTCTTTGTGCTAGTTCATTGTTAGTATATAGGAATGCAACAGATTTCTGTGTATTAATTTTGTATCCTGAAACTTCTCTGAATTCAGTTATTAGTTTAGTAGTTTTTTGGTGGATTCTTTAGGGTTTTCTATGTATAATATGTCATCTGCAAATAGTGAGTTTAACTTCTTCCTTACCATTCTGGATGCCTTTTATCTTTTTGTCTTTTCTGATTGCCGTGGCTAGGATTTCTAGTGCTATGCTGAATAAAAGTGGTGAGAATGGGCATCCTTGTCTTGTTCCTGATTTTAGATGAAAACCTTTCATCTTTCACTATAGTACAATGTTGGTTGTGGGTTGGTTTTCTTATATGGCCTTTATTATGTTGAGCTACATACCCTCTGGACCCATTTTATTGAGAGTTTTTATTATAAATGGATGTTGAATTTCGTCAAATGCTTTTTCAGCATCTATTGAGGTGCTCATGTAATTTTATCCTTCTTTTTGTTAATGTGGTACATGATATAGATTGATTGATAAATGTTGTACCATCCTTGTATCCTTGGAATAAATCCCACTTGGTCATGATGGATGATCTTTTTGATGTATTATTGGATTCAGTTTGCTAATATTTTGTTGAGAATTTTTGTGTCTGTGTTCATCAGGGATAGTGGTCTGTGATTTCCTTTTTTGTGGTGTCTTTGCCTGGTTTTGGTATTAGAGTGATGTGGGCCTCAGAATGAGTTTGGAAGTACTGCCTCCTCTTCTTCTTTTTGGAAAATTTTAAGGAGGGTTGGTGTTAGGTCTTTACTAAATGTTTGGTAGAATTCTGATATGAAACCATCTGGACCTGGCTTTTTGTTTTAGGGGAGTTTTATTTATTACAAATTTTATTTCATTGCTGGTAGTTTGTCTGTTCAGATTTTCTGTTTCTTCCTGGTTGTATTTTTCTAGGAAGTTGTCCATTTCTTCTATGTTGTCCAATGTATGGTATGGGCATATAATTTTACATAGTATTCTCTGATCTTTGTATTTCTGTGGTATCCTTTGTGATTATTCCTTTTTTGTTTCTGATTCTGTTCATGTGTGTATGTTCTCTTTTTTGTTGATAAGTCTGGTTAGGGGTTTATCTATTTTGTTTATTTTATCAAAGAACCAGCCCCTGGCTCCTTTGATTTTTTTTTCTATTTTATTTTCTCTACTTTGTTTATTTCTGCTCTGATCTTTATGATGTCCCTCCTTCTACTAACATTGGGCTACAATTCTTCTTTTTCTAGTTTCTTCAATTATGATTTTAGACTGTTTATTTTGGAATGCTCTTGTTTTTTGAGGTTGGCCTGTATTGCCTTGTACTTTGCTCAGTGCCTTTGCCGCCTCCCACAGATTTTGGGCTGTTGTGTTTTTGTTTTCATTGGTCTCCATGTATTGCTTGATTTCTGTTTTAATTTGTTCATTGATCCATTGATTATTTAGAAGCATGTTGTTTAGCATCCATGTGTTTGTAGGCTTTTTTTGTTTTCTTTGTGTAATTTATTTCTAGTGTTGTACCATTGTGGTCTGAGAAGCTGCTTGATGGAATTTTAATCTTTTAAAATTTATTGAGGCTCATGTAGCAGAGTGGTGCAGCAGAAGTGGGCCAGTAAAATTTATTGAGGCTCTTCTTGTGGCCTAGTATGTAATCTTTTTGGGAGAATGTTCCATGTACACTTGAGAAAAATGTGTATGCTGCTGCTTTTGAGTGGAGTGTTCTGTAGACATCTGTTAAGTCCATTTGATCTAATGTATTGTTCAGTGCCTCTGTTTCCTTGTTTATCTACTACCTGGTTGATCTATTGATGTGAGTGGTGTGTTAAAATCTCCTAAAATGAATGTGTTGCAATCTATTTACCCCTTTAATTCTGTTAGTATTTGTTTCACATATTTAGGTACTCCTATGTTGGGTGCATAGATATTTATAATGGTTATATCCTCCTGTTGGACTGACCCCTTTATCATTATGTAATGTCTTTGTCTCTTGTTGCTTTCTTTGCTTTGAAATTTATTTTGTCTGATATAAGTACTGGTACTCCTGCTTTTTTCTCCTTATTATTTGCATGTAATATCTTTTTCCATCCCTTCACTTTTAGTCTGTGTCTTTGGGTCTGAGATCAGTCTCTTGTAGGCAGCATATAGATGGGTCTTGTTTCCTTTTCCATTCTGCCACTCTGTGTCTTTTGATTGGTGCATTCAGTCCATTTACATTTAGGGTGATTATTGATAGATGTGTACTTATTGCCATTTAATTAATTGTTTTCTGTTTTTTTTTATAGCTCCTCTCTGTTCCTTTCTTCCTCTCTTATATTTTTCTCTTGTTAGTCATGGTTTTCTTTAGTGTTGCAATTGGATTTCTCTTTTTTAAAAATTTATTTATTTGTGTGTGTGTGTATATATTTTTTGTAGGCTTTAGTTCTGTGGTTACCAAAGGTTCAAGGATAGGTTTTTTACTGTATAATAGTCTACCTTAAATTGCTGATTACTCTATTTCAAACACAATCTCAAGGTACTTTTCTTCCTTCTTCTTCCTCCTCCATATTTTTTGTCAGGGTTTCTGTGTTTCTTCCTTTTATTAGATGGTTCTTCTCTGCTTCCCAGCCTATAGAGTAATAGCTTTATGAAGAAGGCATGCTATGGTACCCAGAAGCTCAAAATTCTTTACTCTCTAGTGTCTGATTCTATTTTGTGGGGGCCCCAGCTGTTGGTGTGCAATGGGAGGCATGTCTTTCTGCCTATTCTGGCTTTTTGCATCAGCCCCTGCCTTTGTGATCATCTCAGGAGTCTCTGTTGAGCTCGCTGTGGGTGGTGCCACCCTCTGCCTGGCCTGAAGCAATGGTGGGGCTGCAGGGATAATGGGGTGGCAGGATGCTGTGTGGCTCTGCCTAAGCAGAATGTGCAGCACCAGGTTTGGACACCCACAGGGAAAAAGGGGCTCTTGGGGCTGGTTGCTGTAGACACCTCCTCTGTTGGTCTGAAATGGAGCCAAGGAAGCTGAGAGAGCCTTTCTCTGCCTGCCAGGCAGCAAAGTCTGACATTGCTGCTGAATGGATTGGCTCCCAGCAGCAGGTGCATGTAGGACCCTTGGGGCTGCATTGTCGTCAAGGGGGATGAGCATCTGGGGCTCCCAAGACCTCCTGATTTCTTGGGCCAATGAAGGGCTAGGGAGGTATCCTCCTTGTGCCCTTTCTTCTGAGGAGAGAGTTCCATCCAACCTTTGCCCCTCTGGTAGCCTTCCACTACTGGCAAGTCTGCCACCTCTGATTTGGGTCTCAGGACTGGCAGAGCATGGCTGTCCTCCACAATGGCTGGAGTCTCAGCCTCCCAGATTGTTCTACCTGTCCTTGGTGTCCAACCCCACTAATCGCCAGAACCCAGTGTAATGTGGGCTTGTGCTCCTGGAGCAGATTGCTAGGGCCAGGTGTGCAGTGCTCCTGGGCTCCTACTCCCTCCCCACTCCATTCCGCCTTCTTCCTCCTGAAGACTGGGTTGGAGGGAGGGCTTGAGTCCCGCTCAATCTCGATTCTTCCACTTTACCCTTTTCTGTGTGGTTTTCTCTTCCTCCTCAGGTGTAGGTGGTCTGTTCTGTAGTCTTCAGGTAATTTTCAAGTTTAGTTGTATTTGCTGTATTTTATTCTTTTATGTGTTTTTGGGAGGAGGTTTCCACATTGCAGAATTCATTAATTAGTTTTAACAATTGTTTGGTGGAGTTGTAAGCATTTTCTATACATAATATGTCATCTGCAAATAGTGACAGTTTTACTATTCTTTTCTGATTTGGATGCTTTTTATTTATTTTTCTTGCCTAATTGCTCCTCTAGCTATGACCTCCAATACTGTAGTGAGATCAGGCATTTTTGTCTTCTTCCAGCTTCTCACCAGTGAGTATGAGTTAGCTGTGGGCTTATCAATATGGCCTTTTTATATTGAGGTACGTTCCTCTATACCCTCCGTTTTGAGAGTGTCTATCATAAATGGATATTGAATTTTGTCAAATGCTGTTTCAGCATCTATTGAAATGATCATATGATTTTTATCCTTCATTTTTTTAATGTGTTATATTATATTGATTTGTGGGTGTTGAACTATCCTTGCATCCCTGGAATAAATTTCACTTGATTGTGGTTGTTGATCCTTTTAATGTGTTGTTGAATTTGGTTTGCTAATATTTTGTTGAGGAATTTGTACCTATGTTCATCAGGGATATTAACCTGTGATTTTCTTTTCTTATAGCATCCTTGTCTGGTTTTGGTATAAGGGTAATGTTGGCCTTGTAAAATGAATTTGAAAGCATCCCCTTTTCTATTTTTTGGGAGTGTTTGACAAGGATTGGTATTCTTTGACTGTTTGGTAGAATTTACCAGTGATGCCCTCTGGTTCTGGACTTTTGTTTGTTTGGAGGTTTGTGATTATTGATCTCATTACTGGTAGTCTCCTTACTGGAATCAATAAGAATCAGTCTGTTCATTTCTTCATGACTCAGCCTTTGTAGATTGTATGATTCTAGGAATTTATCCATTTCTTCTAAGTTGTCCAATTTGTTGGCATATATAATTGATCACAGTAACCTCTTAACTTTTATATTTCTGTGGTATCAGTTGTAACATCTCCTCTTTCAAGTTTTGAGCCCCCTTTCTTTTTTCTTGGTGAAGTCTAGTGGAAAATTTGTCAATTTTGTTTCCATTTTCAAAGAGATAGGTCTATTGTCTTTTAGTCTCTACTGCACTTATTTCTACTCTGATACTTGATATTTCCTTCCTCCTACTAACTTTAGCCTTCATTCATTATTCTTTTCCTAGTTGCTTCAGGTGTAAACACAGGTTGTTTGAGATTTTTCTGTTTCTTCAGGTAGGCATTTGCTTGCTATGAACTGCTTTTTCAACATCCAAAAATTTTGGTATGTTGTATTCCCATTTTCACTTGTCTCAAATTATTTTTTTGATTTTTCTCTTGATTTCTTCTTTGATCCATTCATTGTCCCTTGATTGTTGTTTAATCACCATGTATTTGATTTTTTTCCAGTTTTCTTCTTGAAATTTCTACTCTCTTATAATTTTGGTTGAAAAGATTCTTGATATGATTTCAATTCTCTTAAATTTCTTAAGGCTTGTTTTGTGGCTTAACATAAGATCTGTCCTGGAGAATGTTCCATGTGCATTTGAGAAGAATGTGTATTCTCTAGCTTTTGGATGGAATTGTCTATATGTGTCTGTTAGCTCCATCTGGTCTAAAGTGCTATTTCAGTCCAGTTTTTCTTTATTGATTTTCTGTCTAGATGATTTATCCATTGATGTAAGTGGGGGTATTAAAGTTCCCTACTCTTATTGTATTGCTGTCTATTTCTCCCTTTACATCTGTAAATATTTGCTCTATGTATTTAGGTGCTCCTATGTTATGTGCATAAATATATACAAATGTTATATCCTTTTGCTGGTTTGACTGCTTTATCATAATGTAATGTCCTTCTTTCTTTTATTAGTCCTTGTCACTAATAAAGTCTATTCTGTCTGATATAAGCTACTCCAGCTTTCTGTTGGTTTCCATTTGCTTAGAGTACTTTTTCCATCCCTTTACTTTCAATCTCATATCTAACTGAGTCTCTTGTAGACAGCATATAGATGGGTCTTTTTTTTTTTTAAATCCATTCAGCCACTCTATGTGTTTTGATGGGAGAAAATAGTCCATTTACATTTGGAATAATTATTGATAGGTATGTACTTATTGCCATTTTATTCATTGTTTTCTGGCTGTTTTATAATTCCTCTGCTCCTTTCTTCTTCTCTTCCTTTATGATTTGATGATTTTATGTAGTGGTATGCTTAGATTCCTTTTTTTAAAAAAATCTTTTATGTATCTACTATATGCTTGTTGCTTTGTGGTTACCATGAGGCTTTTATATGACAACTTATATTTATAACAGTCTATTTTAAGCTGATAACAAAGTTTGAACACATTCCAAAACTCTGCATTTTTACTTCCCAATACCAATATTTTATGTTTTCGATGTCACATTTTTCATCTTTCTATCTTGTGTGTCCCTTAATAATTGTAGCTATTATTTCACTGCTTTTATCTTTTAACCTTCATACTAGCTTTACAAGTGATTAATCCACTACCTTTACAAGACTAGATTATTCTGAATTTACTGTGTATTTACCTGTACCCCTGAGATTATACTATCATGTTTTCCTGTTATGAATTAGTGCTCTTTGTTTCAGCTTAAAGGACCTTTTACATTTCTTAAAAAGGCAGCCTAGTGGTGATGATCTTCTTTAGCTTTTGTTTGTCTGGAAATGTTTAACCCTCCTTCAGTTGTAAAGGACAGTTTTGCCAGGTAGAGTATTCTTGGTCGGTAGGGTCTTTTTCCTTTCAACATTTTGAAAATATCATGCCACTCTCTTCTGACTTGTGGAATTTCTGCAGAAAAATCTGCTCATAGTCTTATGGGGATTCCCTTGTATGCATAGCAAGTTGTTTTATTCCTGCTGCTTTTAAATTTCTCTCCTTTTCTTTAAGTTCTGACATTTTAATTATAATGTGTTTTGATGTGGGTCTCCTTGGGTTCATCTTATTTGGAACTCTCTGAATTTCCTGCATCTGTATGTGTATTTCCTTCCCCAGGTTAAGGAAGTTTTCAGCCATTATGTCTTCAAATAAGTTTTCTGCCCCTTTCTTTCTTCTTCTAGGACTCCTGTAATGGGAATGTTAGTCTGCTTGCTGTTGTCCCATAGTCCCTTTAGCTATTCTCACTGTTCCATTCTTTTATCTTTTTGCTACTCTGTTTGGGTGAGTTTCCACTGCAGTGTCTTCAGGTTCACTGATGCTTTCTTCTGCTTCATCTAGTCTGATGCTGAATCCTTCTGTTGTATTTTTCAGCTGTTATTGTATTCTTCAGCTCTGTGACTTCCATTTGGTACTTTCTTATTATCTATCTCTTTGTTGAAATTCTCATTTTGTTCATCCATTCTTCTCCCAAGTTCTATGACCATTTTAAAAATTCTCTATCATATAAATCACTCATCTCCATTTGATTAAGGTCTTTTTCTGAGGTTTTATCTTGCCCTTTCTTTTGGAATGTAATTCCTTTGTTTCTTCATTTTGTTTGCCTCTATGTTAGTTTCTATGAATTAGATAAAAGAGCCACTCTCTCAGTCTGAAGGAGGGGCCTCATGTAGGAGATGAAGCTTAATGTTCACCCTGCCTTGGCTCGTAGTTTTCTCTCAAATCTTTGTGATTGTTCAAGCAGCGTACTGTATTTTTCATGGCTCCCAGTAGCTGAGGGTGAGCTAAGACCTGTCAGTGTCCCAAAGGAGAGAATATCAGTCAGCATTTAGATTCACAATGGTTGGAAGCCAGAACCTCAGGCAGCAGCTTTTAAAATATTCAAATATATACAGTCTTGTGGGACCTATCTCAGGGGAAGACTGGAAGATAGGCATTTCTCTCTGTTCCCTCTGCACTGATCCCTGGGGTGGCAGCCAGTTAAGAACTGTGTCTTTGTTAATATCTTGCTGCACTCATGAACACAAGTCCTGCTCACCACCAGAGCCAGCCAGGTGACCAAAAGGTGTCCCCTCAGCAGCAGACACAAAAGGAGGGCACCAAACATAAAAACTGGGCACCAGACATGTATACAGGCTTCCCTTTGAGAGATACCAGTGCTCTGGAGTGTGGCAGTGGAAGAAAGTGAAGATAGTGCCCATATTCTGAGGTCTCTGTGGAGATTACAGTCAACACCTAGATATGTGGGGTTTTTTTTAGAATCCTGCCCCTCAGGCCACAGCTATGAATACAAACTAATAGGGCATCTTTCAGAGAAAGATTGGGTACTCTGTTGTTTTGCCTCTCTTCTGTGTCCTACTGGTGGTGGCTGGTTAAGAACTTTTTTCCCCGTTTGTTACAGTCCTGTGGACCTGTGCACACAAGCCCCACTGGCCACCAGAACCAGGTAATCTGGAGGTATCCCTTGGGCAGCAGCAAAAAATTTGGGGTTCCAGATGAAGGTACAAACTACTTTTTGGGAGACAGCAGTGAGCTAGAGGGAGAGGGCAAAGATGGTGGTGCCCACTGGCCTGTGTTTGGGGAGTATTTCAGTAGGCCCCTAGATGTGTGTTAAATTAGATGCCTGCTCTTTAGGTCAACACTTTAAGGTAAGAAAATAAGCCTCTTTCACACAAAGTCTGGTCATTTTTCAGTCAGCTATCTCTGTGCTGGGCCTTGCAGTGGGGAGCATGAGCCCTTCAGAAACTTTCTCAGCTATAGCTTTGTGGGTCTTATGGATACAAGCCTCATTGGCTTTCAAAGCTAGATGTTTTAGGGCTCATCTCAGGTGCAGATCTTAAGGGGGATACCAGATGTGGAGTTCAAACTTTTTACTTCTCAGGGAGAAGATCAAGTTTGTGAATTCCCTCCTGATTGTGGGACCCCATTGCTGGGGATGGGGTTTATGGAGAGGTTGTGTTTCAGCCTCTCCTTCCCACATCAATGAGGGCTTTCTCTCATTTGCTCCATGTGTAGTAGTTGCTCAGCTAGTTTGTTTTCAGATGAACTTGTTCTGTGTGTAGCTGTAGATTCACTGTGTCCAGGGAGAATTGGGGGTTCAGGATCCTCCTACATTGCTATCTTGAACTGGAACCTGGTATTCTGGTCTTGATGAAGGATCTGGGAGTCTGTGGGAAGAGAATGACTGTGATCGGCTGGGGACCCAAGGAGGAGAGGCTGACTATAGATTAAGATGGTGTAAATTCTTTGACAAGCCTCTCTGTGAAAGTTGGGGTGTCTGTTTCCCCTCTCTTTGACTCTGGAGTTAACAAAACATGAGGAAATGACACTATACCATTTCTGAACCTATATTTCAAGAAAACTGGTTGCTTCTACCTTGATCTCTTGGAGACTTGAGTACCGTGTTAGAAGCCCAACAACTCTGATGGAAAGAGCACATGGAGAGGCTCTGAGACTGTGGAGAGAGGGGAAGGGACCCCACTGAGCCCAGTCTTCTGCTGTCCCCTCAGGAGGCTTTTGGGCTTTTCTGGACCTTACACTTTGGAGCTGGGCCTGTTTTGCTCCTCTCTGTCCTTCAGCAAGCAGACTGCAAAGACCTTGGGCGCAGTTTCTGACAGACGGGCTTTGTAGTATAAACTGGGAATCTCCTCTTTGCCTTTCATTTGCTGAAAACAGGGACCAAATTTGAAATCCGTGACTCCTACCTGCTTACTGGTAAGGACACAGACCTGGTTGTGGGATATTACAGCAACAGCAGTAATGAGGTCTGATGAGACCAGAATGGAAAATTAACATTGTTGCAGTTTATCCTTAGGGGCAAAGAGTATTATATACAATATTTAGAAATTGATTTTGAATCAAAGATTTTAACTGGCTTCCCCTAAGCAAATGTTTCTTGGTTCAAAAAAGGAAAGCTTGAGTGTAGGGTAAGAATCATCAGCCACTGGGTGAAGATTGATCAAAGGTAACTCTGCCCTTCTCTCATAGAGAACCTGTCCCAGCCAGCCAGGCTCAGCCAGCCATTCTCCACCTACTGAAAAGTAGGGTAGTATCCAGGTATCGCAAGCCAGTCAACATCTTTACCTGCAACACCTTGCCTTAACTGTCTGCTCCCTGGTTCAGAATTGATGTCCAAGAACTTTTGAAAGCTTAGGGTGGGGTTTCTCAAAGACACTGGCTCAGGATCCATCCACATCATAAACACTTGGGGTGCTGAGTTCAGTGAAGATTCCATGGTCCCACCCTAGACCTCTTAATACTTACTAATGCCAAACCTCTGAGCCTGGAGAAAAATCATAGGAAATTAAACCACTCTCCAGGTGGCCCTGATGTCTAGGAACCATTGTAATGCCTGGGCTCCTCAATGCCTCTTTGATCTCCAGATTTGGCCTGGGACTGAACAGGGAAGATATTTTCTTGAATTGAAATTTGCAGGGAGAACATCTATACTGTATGAGGGAGAAACTGAAGCACTTCAAGGCCCCCTCTTATTAAGGGTCCCCCAAAATGTGGCTCCCTCCTAGTCCTCTGGCCTTCAGATGTGCTGTTATCTTCCCTGGCTCTCAACCCCACTCCATTTCAACCTAGTGTCCATGATGCTCACTGTCTTGGTCCTGTCAACAAGGATCTGTGCGACTAAGCCATGAAAGAGATTTCTGGGTTAGGACCCGTATCATTCAGAGTACAGATTAAATATTGGCTCTGGAATTGAAGGCCTGGGTTTGAATCCTAGCTCTACCATTCACCAGGTATTTTACTTCAAATTATTTGTCTTCTGTAGGCCTCAGTTTTTTGTTTTGTAAAATAGGGATAGTAATAGCACCCACAGAACTATTGTGAGGACTTAGTCGCCTAACGCATGTAGAGCAACTGTATCACTAGTCACATTATGTATGATTATATTACTGTGGGGAAGGGGTTGGAATGCACGGCAAATGAGATAAAGTTGAGAGAAAGGGGAGTTTTTGTCCTGGGGAAGAAATAATACCAGGAAGACTTAACTGATACTCTCCAACTATTTTCCAACATACTGATGGTTATCACTTGCAAAGAGAAATTTATATTTGAATAATTTAAAGGAATGGAATAAGTTATAACAATTAAAGGGAACTGGATTTTTCCTAAACAAAATAAATGATTTGAAAAGTAGAAAGATAAAATGTGCTGTCTCAGGAAGTTGTGTGTTCCCATTACCAGGTGTGCTCAAACCCAGGTGGCCAAACTAGTGGTTAAACAATGAAGAAGAGATTAAATCCTGGGCTGGGAGGTGGAATCATATAACTTTAAAGGTCCCTTTCCATCTTGAGTCTGTGACTTATGACCCCAAGTTTATTTAAAGAAAACTAGAATCCACTAGAAAAGGCAAAGGGCAGCATCTTCACTAAGTTGTTCCTGGTCTAACTCCTAGTTCTTTGTTTCAAGCTAGGAAACCACCCAATCACTATTGATCAAGTACCCTGAAAATTTGTTTTCTACAACTCATAATTACTGGTCCCAGTTTGCATCAAGAACCACAGAGATCAAGGCTGGTTTCTTCTTCACACCACCGTGTGTCCAATACTTAGAGATGATGATCAGTTAGTCTGTACCCCTTACTAAATCTCCTACCCCACACCATGTCTTTTCTTGCTTGGGGTAGAATTGCTTGCTCCCAGTGCCTGTAAATGAAGTCCTTGCTCTTAGTCTAGCTGGAGTCTTTAATACTAAGCTAGCCTGCAGTTAACGGTGCATGTTTTAATCAGCACAGCCTCATTAATTTGAGATGTGCCTACATCAGGCTGAGTTTACCTTTGTACCGATGAAAATGCAAGAGTTTGCTAAGCACATTCATTGTCTTAAGATTGCAGAGCAATGTTTAAGCTGCTTAAGAGAAGTAACTGTGTTCAAATACGCCTAAGAGCTTTAGAAAAATTATTAGGTCAGTTACAAATCCATCCTACCTCTTCATCACGATGTCACTAAAGGACCACCTCTAAGCCACCTTATTAGTCACTTCTAGTTTGCTATTTGAGATAGAATAAAACTCCTCTTTATTAAATGTATTTTCACTCCCAGGAACACAGTGTACGTGTGTGTGTGCACGCGCGCGCATGTATATGTATGAGTGTGTGTGTTAAGGGCGACTGGGGGGCTGGGGTTAGCAAAAGAAAGAGCCCCCTTAGACGTGGCAGTGGGATCCAGAGTACACCAACTCAAATGTTTACCTACCAGGCCACTTAGATGCACGTGCAATGAGCTGGGACTTTGTAAGACAACTGGAAGTAGAGCTATCAGGTCTGAACTAGAAACCCAAACCCTCCCAAACCGATTATACTTTTGCAAAGGGAGCTGGATTTTATTGGTGGATAGCCATTTCGTGATGCTTTTCTTATGTGTTGAATTACAGAAATGCAAAGGAGAAGTGTGCCTTGGTGGGCTTGTTAGAGTCGGGTGTACTAACAAGATCTAAAAAATGTGTAGGGTGATCAGTCCTTTTAAAAGAACGAGGCCTTTTGATTAAGGAAAAGGAATGATAGATGCATCCCCAGAACACGTGATGAGATCACTTAAGGGAAAGCATTTATTTAAAGATACAGAATAAGGTACCCAAAGCTTAGGGTATTAGGTCTGGAAGATCATTCAGGTTGAAAATGGATCATGAGAGGTACAAGTTGAAGGCTAAAAGCAGCTGCATGTTTAAAGGCAGGACTGTGCCTGGCAGAAGAGCTGTTTAAGAGGCATGATGAGATGTGCTCATTTAGACTAAGAAATGGAAGGAAATTTGAGATGTGCACGTGCCCAGGACTGAAGGGAGGCGTGCCGAGAGGGTGAAATGAGAGGCATAATGAAAGAAGGGGAAGAGGAAAGCTCTCCTGGGGCTCAGGTGTGATGACTCAGATGTGCAAAGGCAAGACAGGAGGAGATGTTGAATTTGCAAGGGTGGAGGCTGAAGGGCTAATCTGACAAAGAATCAAGGTTGTGCAATGCTGGCAGGCCTGGGAGAGGCAGATCTGTGGAAAGGAGGGCAGTGAGAGGCCAGAGCAGTGGGAATAAAACCGAGGTTATACTGATTTGGGAAAAGTCTGCAGTGCCTGCACGTTTGCGGCTTAGCTAAGGGACAAAGAGGATAGCAACCCTTTCTTCTCTTCACACAGAGAAGATGGGCTGCTCTGCAGCATGGGATTTAGGGAAAGATTTCTTCACAGTTTGGGGTGGGTATGAGGGCTGTTGAGAAATTTTCTTCTCTAGTGACTTGAGGTTTGATAGGTTCTCGGAGGTTCGGGTAAGCAGGCTGGGCTGGAGTTGGAAGTTGATGAGTGGTCAGCGCCCTCTGGCCTGCAACCAGCCTCCCAGTCTTTGTGTACCCATGTGGCTACGCTAAGGGCTCTTCTGCCATCCCAGGCCCTGCTTTCCTCAGCAGTACCACCATTCAAACTGTCAGACCCCAAGGCGACCAAGGTCATTTCTCGCTAAGCTGGTAACTGGTTGCATACCATTAGTAGTGGTGAGGACACTCCAGTCCCATCCAGGTAACCCAGGAATTTAAAAAGTCAAGTGGCAGAAAGTCTCATGCAAAGGGAGCTCTAAATTACCTTTTTAGTAAAAAACAAAAAAGTTCTTTCTTTTATGCACCTAAACGCTCATTAGCTACGGTTTAAGCCTTCCTCCCGTGGCAACATGTTCTGTGGTTGGCAAACCTGTGAAAATAACACTACAGCATCTGAACATGGTTAAGTGCCTCCCACTATAGGGCGGGTATGGCTGTCCTCTGCTAGCCCCCTTCTTCAGAAGCCCTTTCCTAAACCATCACCTGGGATCTTGTAGAAAATATAAGTTTCCCACCCCAGACCTGCTAAATTGCAGATCCTCAGGATGCAGCCCAGCTGCCTGTTTTAACAAACCCTCCAGGTGATCCTCATGTGAACTCATTTGAGAAATCACTGCTCTAAAATGTGCAGCTAAGGGTTAAAAGCACCTGATTGATAATTAAGCCGAGCAGACAGTCGCTCTGGCTCTCCTAGCCCACTCTGCTGTGCGCGAGTCAGGCCTCTCCTAGAGAAACATGAAGGCCTTAACGTAACGGAGGACAAGAGAAGACAGGTTTATCGTGTCTTCAGGTTGCCGGTGACCAGCGTTACACGTATGATCCCATTTAATCCTTAAAACAGTATGTGAAGTTGTTAATATTTTACCAGACAAGGAAACTGTGCTCAAACAGGTAAGGTAACTTATCTAAAGACATAGCTGCTACATAATGGAGATTTGAGTCCTAAGTGAAATGTCTTGTTTATCAGAGTATAATGATTTCTTATGGACAAATCAATAGTGCCATAGTCCATGTAGGAAAAAGGTACCAAACTTTACTCTGGCATCATTTAAAAAAAATAACACAGCTGGTAATTGACAATGCCCAGGTCTTTAAGGATTATATGTTTCTGACCAAGGTGTGCCATCTTGCACCTTAATCGCACTTTTGTACATTCTGGGGAAGCAGCCCCAGATAATTGCTGGAATTGATACATTTACTGAGACTGGAATCCATTCAGGCCATTTAACTAAGAGGCAAATGATTTAAGCTTGCTGGGCCTATTTCCTTTACCCTTGTACTATGTTTTTATCCCCATCTAACAGGTTAGTAGTCCAAACCAACCCAGTCCATTTATCACCTGCTACAGATTTGAAGTGCAGCTGACTGGCCCCTCCAGTCAGTTCATGGATGAAGATCCTCCATCAATGTAGGCCAGTGTTACCTTCTCCCAGGAACTCCCAACCCACGTTCAAGCCCTTCAGAAATCACGTGTAAATTCCCCAAACCAGGTAAGAATCATCCTCTAAACAGACCTTTTTAGCTTGCTAATCAGAGTACCTTGTTGCATCCTGTCTTACCCTGTATTGTATGTAATTCTGGAATTTGTGGGATTGTTGAACCAAATCAAAGGAATCTACCACCAGCTCTCAATTAGCTGCGCCACTGGAAAGGAACAGTGATGTGGTAGATTTTAAAATTTGGTTCCATTTGGCTGTGGAATGCATTATGGTATTTTTCAGTAGATTAACTTTTCTAATTATATTTTGCACAGCCTAATATGAACAGGCATCTGTATCCCCTGGGCACACAAGAGCTAACATGCAGAGTTGGGAGATAAGAGTTGAGGCAGCCCAAAGATGTGCTGGTCTCGGGAATGATGATAGTGTCATGGAAAATCCACACATGGATAGTGAAGAGGGAACTGATTATAAAGTGTTCAGCAAATATTAAATCATAAGCAGAGAAGGCCAATTAGGAATTCTCTATGGACATGTGAACAGAGAATTTAAAAAAAGCTTATTAAAATTCTAAAAGGGACAGAAACTTCCAAGAATCATCTGTACTGTTAACGGAGCCCGATGAAAAAATTAGGATGGAAAGAAGGACAGGGAGTTACTAAGTGGTCTTTCAAATGAGAAAACCTCAAGCAATAATACAAAAGCATTTTAAAAGAGCGCTTAAAATGAATTTTATTGTTCGAATTTTACAAGTAGTCTTTAAAGGCTTCAAACAAGAACTCCGTTGCAAAACTCTAATAAATAGCTTGCCCCAAGTCCCCAAACAAAATGTAAGACAAAATAAAAACTAAACACAGAAGGATAAGCAAGACTTCAGAATGCTTGGATGTTAGCGATATTTCTCATTTACAAAGAGATATCAGGCAGTGTACAAACTCCTGCACACAAGTCAGAGAAAGAGACAGACCATTGAGATCTTTACAAAGCACTCCGAAATCTTCCTATTTCCATGATGGAAATGTCACTAGAAAAAAAAAAAAATCCCATGGAGAAATCACAATCATGAACAAAACTGTAGCATAAAAGTCTGGGGGTTGGGGGAGGAGAGAGAAAACCCATCCCATTTCTCCCGGGGATGGAGAGAGGAAGGAGTTGAGGTTTCTTGGGGCAGGGAAGCTTCCAGGCAGAGAACATTAGATTGCTGAACATTCCTTTAGACCAGAGTCACCACTGAAGGGGGCACAGGTGTCAGTTTAGTGACAATTATAAAGGCAGGAAACCAGGCCCTCAATCCTGGCGGGCCCAGCATCTGTGCTCTGCACAAAACGACGCAGAAATATGCCGGGCCCGCATCACACACCAGCACATAGGGTTGCAAAAGCCCATTCAATCGTTGCTCGCAAGTGTTAAGCTCACAATTTAACATTCACTTTTCCTCGTGACAAATACTGGTGAAGTCTTACTTTGGAGAGAAGGATTTACTTATTAATATGGACAATTTTTTGCCATATTTTCCTCTTTAAAAATTTCAAAAACTATACTTTTCCCCCAAATGCATACAAATAGTATTTTAGTTTGGAAGAATTCTGAAACCAAGTAACGTTTGGGGCCAGGAAGCTGTAGAGAGGCTGATTACAATTTGGTGGCACTCACTAAGCCAAACAGAAAGGGCTCTAGCTCTGAGCAGCACACGGCACCTGGGGCCGTCTCCCTAGGGAAAGGAGGAGGGCGCCAAGTCCCAAGGCAGGGCTGGAAAGGGGTGTGGCTTGCAGGCACTCGGTGTCTCTCTCTGGTTCACTGACTCATTCTTGTTAAATAATCCCGATCCTGCTGATCTCTGTAAGATGGGTACACACAGCACTGTCTCATGCGCAAGCACAAGTCATTCAAGGGAGGTAGACATTTCTAAAAGCACCTCCCTCTCCAGGCATCTTAGGAATGAAGGTAAGGAAATTCCCCTCCTCAAATAAACAATTTTTTAAAACTTTATTTTCCTAGAAACAATGACATTGTCAGGAAGGAGGAAAAGCTTGGGTTACCTGAAAAGGGTAAGAAAGAGCTGATGGAAATAGAGGCAGATGGGCCAGGGGGATGCTGGTCCTAGGCCCAGTTCCTTTTTAAATACATAACAGATAAAGATATTGTGCAAAAAAATAAAGACATTCACATTTTAGCAGTTAAACTTTTATTTTACTTTTTAAAATCTTTATTTACTTTTTTTCTTTTCTATAAAAAGCAGATAATGATTGTTGATCTGCAAGTGTTGTGTTGTGCACTCCCCGGCAGGGGCAGAGGAGGACGCTGGGGCGGGCGCTCCGGGAATGCCTTCCAGGGTATGACCAGGGAGCTTGGAGACCTCACTAGAGAGCGCACCCCACGGGCCCTCTCCTCGCCACAGCTGCCCTAGCTCATGTCTATGGTATTGAAGACCCACTCTGTGAACTTCTTCAGCTTGTCGGAGGCATTCTGGGACTCCTCCTGCAGCCTCAGGTTGTCCTCTCGCAAGTGCTGAACTTCCGCCTGGAGGTGGGCTTTGTCTTCTTTTTCCTGGGAGGTAGAGCAGAGCAGAAAAGGACTAAGGGGTGGCCCCACCTTGCCCAGCTGCTAAGAGGCGTGGCTATGGGTCAGTGTGGATTCTCTGCCCATTTCCATGCTTCATCCTAAATATCCATGTATGTGGTATTAGGAACTCCAACCTAGGGAAGAGGACTTTTGGAGAAATCCCCTAAAGGTTTATTTCAGAATGTGAACACTTTAATACATATTTTAGTATCTTAAATTTTAGGCTGCTGTATTACTATAGTCAAAGCCACTCAAGAAACAACACATTCCATTCTCTTGGTGTGAAAAAGTCCAAATAACAGCAAGGCTGGGGTCTGGGCTACTGACCCATTGTACACAAGGGGTGAGGAGAGGGCTGGTTGAGGCTCAAAGGCTTTCACAAGAAAGGGAACAATTTTTCTGAACACACGACAATGAACTATGTGTGTCAGTGCAAACTGAGCTCCAAGCTGCCCCCAAACATGTGTCTACTTAGAAAATAGGGAAAACACCCCTAACTTACTCACTAATGCTACTTTAAAAGAGCTCTCACAGTTCAAGGGCAGTTTGCACAGACCAGGCTATTTGCGATGAAAATATGTGTTTACCTTCTTCAAATCTTCCTGAAGCATCTTCAGCATACCTTCCAGTTGGTCCACTTTAGAAGCCAGAGCGGGAGAGGAATCTTTACTGCTGGGAACAAGAAAAAGACCACGTAGGCAGGAGCCTCCACAGCTGGGCTTGTTTGGTAATTTTTAAAAATGAGGTAGCTATATCTGTCAAATTACTCAGTACAGTGACCCAATGTGCATTTTCACTTTAAAAAAGAAACTGGTAATCTTAACAAAAAGTAATACATGCATGAACTACAGCCAATCAATAGCTTCCTTTAAGATGCTCTATCTTTGTAACAAAAGAATATAGGACAGTAAGTGAAAAAAGTCTCTTCAGGAAGCACAAGAGGAGGTCTTTTCTGGTGGACACAGTTGTCAAACAGAGAAGTGATTCTTATGTCTCTAGTGACTTTTGAAAGAGGAGAGCTACTCCTGTGTGTGTGTGTGTGTGTGTGTGTGTGTGTGTGTGTGTGTGTGTGTGTGTGTGTGTCTGTGTGTGTCTGTGTGTGCAGGGTTGGGGAGGGGCTGGTGTAAGCTCTTCCATGGGGTAACTGGGGTAGGGCAAGTCTCTGGTTCACCAGGTAATGGTCTGTGGCCACTCAGCCAGTTGCAGTTGTTACCATGTTCATATCTTAAAATATTTTAAAAATGAGACTGTTTCAAAAGCTTGTCAGTCCAACATTAATGTCTTATTTTCTATTATGATCAGCAAACTAGACCCACAGTTTTATTTTATCCAATTTTATTTAAGTGCTAATAATGCCATGCTAATGGAATAGCAACAGAAGGGTGAGCAGGCCACCCAGCTGGTTGGACAGATGATTCAACTGAGAATCTAAAGGCTTCCACTGGGAGAACTTGCAGCTGCCTCTCCCCAGAGGTGAAAGGGGAAGATGGAGTGAATTTGAATTTTTGGAATCACGGAATACAAGGTATATTTTACTTTAAAAATCAAAGTTAGAATTCCTGACTTAGAATGTGTTGATGTCTTCTGCTAATGCTAGATCTAAAACAAGCCCAAAAGGTGAAATTCACAGCATGGCCTGGCATGTCACAGGCTGTAAATAAATGGAATAATGATCTCCAAACTTTTAATAACAAACTATTAAAAGCTGACAACAAATGGATTTTGAAAGGTAAGTGGTCAGCTGCAATCCACAGCCACATAGTATGGTACAACAAAAGCTTGTCAAATTTGGATGCATTTAAGGCTAAAAGGGTGGGGCTGAACAGAACCGCTGGAGCTGGTGGAGGCGTGGCGTAGCCTTGGCAAGCCACCTAGTCCACTCACTCAGCTTTTGGCAGCAATGAAGCAACTGTTAGTGGCCTGTCTTGACTTTGACTTCGGCAGGTTTTCAAAATGTACTTAATTCCATTTGCATTTGTTCATCCACACTGAACAAAGGAAAGAGCCGACTGTCATCTTCATTTTACGATTTTAAAGATTTAAGAACTGTCTGAAAATCTTTCCTTTGGAAAATGGACTTCACTCGACTTCTCTTGGTGGGAGGACCCATCCTAAGAAGGTACATTTTGGGCTCTGCTGCCCTTGCGGTTTTTTTTTTTAAAGTTCTCAGCAGCGAAACTAACTGCTGCGCTCTCCCCGCTGTCCCACAAAGGGTGAAAGCAGCGTCTGTCCATTACTGTTGGTTTTCCTTGCAGACTTGCTGGAAGTCTTCAAGCTCGGGTCCCCTGGTACAGCTGTGCAATCTGTACCGACCTTACCTCTTCTGCTAGACCGTTTCTGACCAAGTTTTATAGATACCAGGGTTCTTAATCATCTTGGAGACATTTTAAGAGAAGGGATTTCAAACTGACAGAATTATTCTGCATCAAGGAGTGCTGGCTATGTGCTCCATGGCTGACTGCTGGGATGCTTTCGTACCACACACAGAACATCCTCCCCACTCAACATGGAGGGGGGAAAAGTCAGCCTCTGCTCCATAGAAGTCAAAGTCGATGATCTTAACTCATAAGAAAACCCTCTGGGCTTGAGTTATTGCTTTATTTACTTCTCATTTTACACGTAATCTTAATTATCCTGGTGACCCAGATCCAACATAGACGTGAAGCAGCACATTGGAAGCTGCTGGGGTAAAGACGCAAACCAGATTCAAGGACTAAATGCAGAAGAACCTGGGAATATTTAGGGCAAATGTTTTATCTTACCTAATAATCCAGTAATAGATTATTATTTAATGCCTCAGGGCTTATGTACTATGTTATTAAATAATGAGTATTCATCATTACGACTAAGTCTTAAGAACAGTTTGTGTTTACACTATTAAGTTACAAGGTCATCTAACTAAAATGTGATGCATCTGGCACTGTGGCGATGAGCTTCATTCAGCCAAGCCAGGTGGCTCCACCTCGTCTTCCCCACATCTGCTAGTGCTTATGGAGGTGGGACATGGCACAGAGTGGTGACCTTGCCACTGGGTGACCAACCTGCCGTAGGACTTCATCTGGACCAGAGTCTGGTCCTCGAGCTGGTCACTGCTGGATGCAGCACTCATGGGCCGATGGTTTTCATCACTAGCAGCAAAGAATGAGGCTCTCTGGACTAAAAAGGAGATAAGAAACCATTCAGCATTTTGGAATCCCATCCTGGGCCCTACCAATCAAAAGTCAAATGGCCCCACACTGACTCCTAACCCTCCTAGGAAAAACTTACAACTGTTTTAGGTGTAAGAAGGGAGCAACATTTTAATTTCCCTTTTAAAAATACTTGTTGTGAATCAATTGTTAGTCCTCTTTCTCTTGCTCATCAAAGTAGTATTCTACTAAACGTTTCCGTGGAAACAGGCCTTGTGCCAAATTTCCAAACCAAGGCTTTCCACTCAGTGATTATATAAAATGCATTAAAGAGCTAGTATTAAGCATTTTTTGACTTCTTAGAATATGTTTTCGACAAGACACTCGGCCACCTTGGTGGGCTTTAACCATGTGTGTTTCAAAATGTACCAATTTAAAACCTGAGCTAACAAAATTAAAAAAAAAAAAAAACTACCACTTTACATGAAGGATGGTGACCAACAAATTGAAATTTAAAATCAAGTTAGTACTGGGGAAGTGCCATCTGCTAAGACAGAAATTCCTTGTTGACTGCTCCATAGCTGCCAGACTCTGAGTTCATGGCCTAATCAATTTCTTGAAAATTGGGAGCTTCCAATCTGAAAATGGGAAGCTTGACTGACTAGCCACTTATAATTCTTCAACAAAACCCAATCATCCTCATCTTACAAAGAACATTTTAGCACCAAAAACTTTGGAATTATAATCTTAAAAGTCAGTCTGTTAAAAAGGCATTTGACAACTTATGTCAACATACAGAGGTAGCATTACATTTTGTTTTTTACATTTCAACAGCCAGGTCAGCTCATTCTGTAGGCCTGTGTTTAAGAAGCCTGGCCTAAAGCAAGCACATGCCAGCGGGCTGGCACAGGAACCATGTGGATAGGAAATGTGCTTCCACACACGGGAGAGATGAAGGAGAAGGTCAAAGGGAGAACCCAGCATCCGTCAGGACTGAAGCAGGGCCAAGCAGGACAGCATCTGGACAGGCCCAACTGTGTGCTTAGCAATGGTGTCTTCACAGTGTGGTGGAAGACTCTGGATATGTGTTCTTTCCAAAGTCAGGTGGCATCTGGGACTCCCTTTCCCCAACCCTCCCATACATGGGGAGGCAAGTCATCCATGCTATGAATTCCTATGTACAGGAAACACCAGATGTGTGCCCCTACCGAGTGCTCAATAACCTGTTAGCTCAACTGGTTTCCGCCTCAGCACAGTCCTGCTAGGTCCTGCAAGGTCTTCAGTGGACTCACCCTCATAGGCCTTGGCCGCATCCACCAAATTTGACCAATCCAAATCTGCAGCAGCATCCGGCAGGGGCATCAGGCCAGGGTCGGGCATGGGCGGTCTTCGGGTCTCCTGGATGTCAGTCAGGGAGCTGTCCGAGGCCGAGAACTCTCCTGCAGGAAGAGGTGCGGGCTTAGGTATTTCTCATGCCCACAGGAGAACCACTCCGTCTTACCCATAACCTGTGACCACAACAGACTTGTAAATCCTTTACCTAGAAACAATATTCTAGTCTAGCAGGTCATTAATAGCCATTCTAAAGCCAAGCTGAACTAGGAACTGACTAAAGCCAAGCTGAACTAGGAACTGACTTTTGCATCAAGGAGTAGGTCTGATTTTGCAGGAGCTGTTTGTCTGTACAGTGGGGTCCAGGGTCTCGCTTTTCCTCAGAGTCAAGGGAATCAGGCTGGGATGAAAAGGCCTATCTGGAGCTGGGCTTTGGAGCCACACCAGGGAAGCTTATTGATACCTGTTCTAGGGGATAATTTTTATCTGGCTGGGATGTGGGATCTCAACCTGCCTCCCTGTGTCCCTGGGACTGGAGAGGGACAGTTTCTGGTTGGATGTATGCAGGGTAGTACGAGAACCAATTCAGATCATGTGAGTGCTAGGTTACCCAAAGGGAGTTAACACAGGAAGGTAATTTTAGGACTGGTGTTGGCATTATTCTCTTTCCCAAGGACATAACAAGCAACTTTCGAGATCAGTTTGATTATAGCAGTCCAACATCCTAAGCCCCTTCTAAGGTGATAAGATTTTAAATACAAATATCAGGCCATCGTAACAACGAACATTTGCTTAGCTTGAGGCAGGTTGGAACGGGTGCAATGAACCAGTCTGTGCCATTCAAGGACATATTGATACTGCTTATGTTCATGTAGGCAGAGAACAGAGAGGGAGAGCTGACGAGGCTCATGAAATGCAAATATTTTCAGTAGGGCAGGCGCTGGGGTAGAAACAAAGGCAGAGTGGGCAACTCCAGGAGAAAGGCCACCTTCAGAATGCGACTGTAACACTCAAACCCATGCAAACACAGTTAAAAGTGAACACCCAGTTACCATCTGTAAGCCACTCCAGAAATACTTGTTTGTAAGGAGTTAAAAAGTTTTGTCAATTATGATAGTCTGGTAAACCAGATTATATTTAGTGCTGCTTTTCCCTTTTAAGTTACATACAGAACTGCTCTGAAGTGCAGCTGCTAGTTATTAATGTGCTTAAAATTAGCAAAATTATGAGTAAATGGAAATCGACAAAATACTGCCAGATATTAAATGCTCAGTTCTATTTAAACTTGCTCCCATCAAAGGTAAGTAGGTGGAACAGACAATTTTGTGTGTCACTCACAACCCTCCGGCCCTTTTATCTGTGGGGCCCAAATTCCATATGGGGGAAAAAAATCACCCCTCCCTATTTCAGTCAGTGGTATTTACACCAAATGAGGCCAGGGCTGAAGGATTGGCACAACAAAGATTGCTCAGGTTAGGATACGGAATCATCTCACTGCTGTCTGACTTTCAGGAAAGCAAGAAGAGGGGATAGGAAGGAGCTCAGAGAGGGCAGCCCATTTCCTTCCTCAGCCCTTAATCCCGGGCTTCTGTAAGACAGGGCCTATATTGACATGGTATGCAGACAAGCCTTTGCAGAGAGTTTGGTTTAATTACTGCACAAGTACAGGGAAGTGAGAAGACTCAAGGCAGGCGGGAAACTGTAGGAAAAACAGAATTCAGGGGAGCGTGGCCCCAGTGTAGGGATTAAAAAGGGAGAAAAGGTTAGAGGCCTGTTAGGTCACTAACAGATTTTCTTCTGGATTCTAGATGGTAAAAAATGGTTATTTCATGTGTCACCTGTGGTTCATTGGTGGGGGAGGGGCCTCTTAGAGCAGTCAGATGGAGGAGAGGGAATGGGGAAGTTAGCATGATCCCTGAGTGATGTCTGTCAGGTGAGAGTGGGACTGATGGGGAGGCGTGAGCAGGACACAGACGACGGAGGACCATTCCTGAGAGTGGGTTATGATGCAGGGAGAAGGCAAACTAGGCAGGCAGGAAGTTTAAAGAAAATACTGCTCCAGAAGAGCATTAAGAAAATAAATGTGGGTATGGAAGAGCACAGAATACCCAGAAGAAAAAAGGGCAGAAGGAAGCTGGGGTTAGTCACATGTATAATAAACAAGCAGGAACACAGGTTTCATAACAGGTATCTCCTGTGCTGGATCACAGCAGGGAGGAAGGTGCAAAACCCTCAACTGGAGGTAGGACAGATAGGAGAAAGGAAAAGAACAAAGTAAAATCCATGGTCCTAGAATCTGGCCTTTAATAAAACAGAGATCTAGTTAGGTCACAAAGCAAACAAGGCATTTGTGAATCAAAGGCAAAAATATGGAGACACCCTGTCCTCAATATACCTTTTCTGAAAATAATGCTTGCTCAACTGAATAAATGTATCAATGACTAGTTAACAGCACAGGCAATATCTTCACATCCTGGGAAAGACAGAGAATAATGGCAAGTCTGGGTTCTTATGGTGGCTGGAGTGAGCCAGAAGATACAAAAGTCTCTAACAAATAACTAATCTAGTGTTAGCCAAACCTGCCTAATCCTAACAGCAGCTGGTGTATTTGATAAAAATACCAGTTCCAAAACTATGCCTTCGCATTCAAATTCAAAATCAGCAGGTCTTGTGTGAGGTCTGGAAATATACATTTTTAATAAGCATTCCAGAAAGGAGTTTTTTCTTCTTTTTTTTTTACACGATCTGGTGCCCAAGTTTTTGTGGCTGTCACCTAGGGGCTGCCTCTTGATCACCTGTCTCTGGTGGCTGGGGAGCAGGGGGAGGGGCTGCATTCCCAGGTCCCATGTGACTATAACAAACCCAACCTTCTGTGAAAGAAGTCTATTTGCTTGTTCTGGAGCTTTGGCCTAGGGGCAGGCTTCAGGTTTAGCACACAACTAGAAGATATCAAAAGAGAAATAAAAAAATACCTTAAGAAAATTGAAAATGGAACTACAACATACTAAAACTTATGGGATGTAGCAAAAGTAATTCTAAGAGGGAAGTTCATAGGGATAAATGTCTTCATCATGGAACAAGAAAGATCTCAAATATACAACCTAACTTTATACCTGAGAGAACTAGAAAAAGAAGAGCAAATGAAGCCCAAAGTTAATAGAAGGAAGGAAATAGCAAAGACCAAACTGGGAATAAATGAAATAAAGATTAAAAGATACCAGAGAAGCTCAATTAAACTAAGACCTGGTCCTCTGAAAAAGTATAGATATATTAAAAAAACAAACTACCAAGAGAAAAGAGAGGGAACTCAAAATCAGGAAGATAAGTTAAAACTGATATCAAAGGAACAGAAAGGATTATGAAACTACTACAAACAATTATATACCAACAAATTTGACAACCCAGAAGAAATGCATGAATTCTTAGAAACGTATAACCTACCAAACTGAATCATGAAGAAACAGAAAATCTGAACAGACAGATTACTAGTAAGAAGATCAAATTAGCAGTCGCAAATCTCCAAACAAACAAAAGTCCCGGACTAGAGGGCTACACTGTGAATTCTACCAACCATTCAAAGAATTAACATCAAACGTCCCAAACTCTTCCAAAGAAGAGAAGTGGAGGAACACTTTCAAACTCATTTTATGAGTTACCCTGATACCAAAACTAGATAGCGGTGCCACAGTCAAGAAAATTATAGGCCAATATCCTTAATGAATACATCTGTGAAGTTTCCCAACACAATGTTAGCAGACTAAACTCAACATCAAAAAAATCATGCACAATGATCAAATAGGATTTATTCCAGGGATGCAAGGATGATTCAATACTCTCAAATCATTGTGATATAACACATTAACAAAACAAATGATAAAACTGGTATGTTCATCTCAAGAGATGGAGACAAAGCATTTGACAATTTCAACATCCATTTAAAAAAACTCAATGAAGTGGGTATAGAGGGAACATACCTCAACATAATAAAGGCCATATATGACAAGTCCACAGCTAACATCACATTCAATGGTAAGAAGCTGAAAGCTTTTCCTCTAAGGTCAGGAACAGGTCAAGGATGCTCACCCTCACCACTTTCATTAAACACAGTACTGGAAACCCTAGCCAGAGAAATTAGGCAAGAAAAAGAAAGAAGGTATCCAAACTGGAAAGGACAAAGTAAAATTCACTACTTGCAGATGACATGATATTAGAGAACCCTAACTGATGCCACCAAAAAACTTAATGAGCTAATAAATGAATTCAGTACAGTTGCAGGATAATTTGTTGAATTTCTACATACTAGTAATAAATTAAAGAGAAATGGAAAACAACAATCCTACTCACAAGTGCATCAAAAGAAATATGTCAGAGAAAATTTAACAATGAAGGTGAAAGACCTCTAAACTAGAAAATACATGACACTGATGAAAAAAGTTAAAGATGACACAAAATATGGAAAGAGAATTATGTGCTCATAAATTGGAAAAATTAATATTGTTAAAATGTCCATACTACCCAAAGCAATCAACAAGACTCATTGCAATTCCTATCAATCCCAATGGCATTCTTCACAGAAATAGAACAATCCTAAAATTGTATAGAATCATAGAAACCTCAACTAGCCAAAGCAATCTTATTGGAGGCATCAAACTCACTGATTCTAAACTACAAAGCTACAGTAATCAAAATAGTATGGTACTGGCATAAAAACAGGCATATAGGTCAATGGAACAGAACATAGAGCCCAGAAACAAACCCACACATATGTGGTCAATTAATCTATCATAAAGGAGGCAAGAATATACAGTGGGGAAAAGGCAATCAGCACTTCAATAAATGATGCTGGGGAAACTGGGCAGCCACATGCAAATGAGTATAACTGGAACACTAACTTATACCATACAAAAAAATCAACTCAAAATGGATTAAAGACTTGAACATCAGACGTGAAACCATAAAATTCCTAGAAGAAAACATAGGCTGTAAGCTCCTTGACATAGATCTTGGTGATGATTTTTTAGACTTGACATCAAAAGCAAAGGCAACAAAAGCAAAAGTAAACAAGTGGGACACATCAAACTAAAAAAGCTTCTCCACAGCAAGAAACCATCAACAAAATGAAAAAGTAACCTATGGAATGGAGGAAAATATTTTCAAATCATATATCAGATAAGGGGGTAATATATAAAGAACTCATATAACTCATTAGCAAAAAGCAATCAAGTTAAAAAATGGGCAGAGGATCTGAATAGACATTTTTTCTGAAGTGACATACAGATGTGGCCAACAGGCACATCAGAAGATGGTCAACATCATTAATCATCAGGGAAATGCAAATCCAAACCACTATGGGACATCACCGCACACCTGTTAGAATGGCTATTATCAAAAAGATAAGACATTAACCAGTGTTGGTGAGGATGTGGAGGAAAGGGAAAGGGAGCCCTTCTGTGCACTATTGAACTGGTACATTCACTATGGAAAACAGTATGTAGTTCCTCAAAATTGAGCTACCATATGACCCAGCAATTCCACTTCTGGGTATTTATCTGAATGAAAAAAAAAAAAAACACACTCAAAAAGACATCTGTACCCCCTTGTTCACTGCAGCACTATTTACAATAGCCAAGATCTGAAAATAACCTGTCAACAGATAAACGGATAAAGAAAATGTGGAATATACTGTTGACCCTTGAACAACTGGTGGGAGGGGCAACAGAATACTGATCCACTGCACAGTTGAAAAGCCATGTATAACTTCTGACTTCCCAAAAACTTAACTACTAATAGCCTACTATTGACTAGAGCTTTACCAAAAGTCAATTAGTATGTATTTTTATACATATTATAAACTATTCCTGCAATAAAACTACAGAAAAGAATATTTTTTCAAATTGTTGCAAATCTCCAACAAAAATTTTTCCTATATATATATATATATTGAAAAAAGTTCATGTACAAGTTGACCCACTGTTGTTCAAGGGTCAACTATTTATATAATGGAATATTATTCAGCCATAAGAAGAATAAAATCTTGCCATCTGCCGTAACATGGGTGGACCTTGAGGACATCATGCTAATTGAAGTAAGTCAGACAGAGAGAGACAAATCATGGAGGTGTAATGTTCAGTGTCACTATTATAGTTAATAACACTATATTGCATATTTGAAAGTTGATACATCTTAAAAGTTCTCATCACAAGAAAAAAATGCTATGTAGCTGTATGATGACAGATATTAACTAGACTCATTGTGGTGACCATTTCACAATATTTACAAATACTGAATCATAAGTGTGCATCTTACACTAATATAATATCATATTATATTAACTATACCTCAACTTCAAAGTCAATTATACCTCAACTTCAAAAAACCAAAACGAACCATCTCAGATGAGCCTTGTGGTCTGGTGAGGCTGAATATCTGCCCTGTGGTTTGGGATTACAGGTGAGAGGCTGAGTGAGGGAGGGGTTGGTAAACCAACGTAATGTGAGCATGTAAGGAGGACTTCCTTAGTTATTCTCTGAGGAAACTGGGTAGCAGCTGTTTCAGGGGACCTGGCCATCGTCTACAGGGCTGTTTAGCTGCAGCTAAAAGCAAACTTACCATGCAACGACTTCATTCCCAAGGTGTAGGAAGGCCTCCGCAATGGAAGAGACTTGGGGAGAGAAGGGTACGTGCTACTGAAGAGGACGTCGTTGGGCAGGGCTTGGTCCAGAAGCGAAGCCCTTGAGGGGAAAAAGTGCTCCCTCTGGCCGCTGTAAATACTCTCATCCGACAGCGTTCGGTGCAAGGCCCGCCTCGAGGTGGGGGTTGTGGGGAACGGAGACTGAGGAGAGGAGAGCGCATGGAACTGAAAGACAGTGTCAACACAGCAGGAAGTCAGTGTTCTGGGTCACACACCCAAGACCCAGCTTGCGGGTGAGAGACTTGACAGAATCGCTGCTCTCAGACACACCCCTTCAAATCCTGGGGCTCAACAAGGAAGCCTCAGGGTCCACCACTTCTGTCTATATGCTTAAGAGCTAAAATGGAAGCTCCTGGTCCTCATACCCTCATAGCCCAGCACGCTGCCTGCAGTGTATAGTTGCTCTGCATAATTCAGATATGAGACTAAGTGTATTCATCAATATCGTGTTAAGAACAAGATGAGGATCAGACAAAGGTGAGTTTTACTTGAATCTTGTGTCATTGACCAAATCATGGAACCTCTTGAGTACAACTCCTCGCCTATGAAATGGGGGCTACCTCTCAGGATTACTATGAGGACTAAACAACCCTGGACAGAAGACAATAGTGTGCATTGGTGGTATAACGAATAATAACTGCCACAGTGCCAGGGAGGTATCCTCAGAAGCTTGTGAAGTGATTGCATGTTTGCTGGGCAGCAAGAGCATTTGATCTTCACAATATATTGATTCAAATAATAGGTAGCTCTTAATAAACATTAACTACTAATATTTAATGAGTTTGGGAGATTACTGAGATGAATTTCTATTCATGAAATAAAAACAGGGGAGTCACCTTTATAAATGACAACTATTTATATAGTTACATATCACTGACAAAAGTTCCAGTAGCTGTACCTCTTGATGTCTTTTGCCTTTGTGACCAGATTTGACTTTACTTATTTTCTGCAAAAAGCTTCTAAGAATCCCATTCACTGAGAAACAACAGACACATTAATATTTAAAAATCCAGCATTCTGAAAGCGAACAGAGTAGCTGATTGGTTAACAAAGTTATCCTCACTCAGTTTCTCTTAGATGACTGTTCACCTGGGCAGGGAGAACAGCGTGGAGAACATGTGAAGATGTGGGTGGGAGGGCCGAGTCACTGCTGGCAGAAAGCCGCCAGGGGACTTTCCACAACACTTTGAAGGGACAGAATGATACAGCAATGACTGCACTTCGGACGCTGAGAATACGGCTGCTGCGTGGGTTCACTTGTGTGCTTTGGGTCTAACACGCTTCTGTTTGGCAAGCCAAGGGGTAAGCAAGTCAGAGCTACCCACAATGTGGTGTGCACAGCTGCTGCGTAAGTACGAGGAAATTATTAAATGTTTTGTAAATGAGCCCCAGGTATACCCAACTGTATAAAAATAGTGTTCACTTAAAAAATTTCACAATGAGTTAAACCCAAGGTACATATGTGCTTGCCTGGAAAACTAAACTGCAATGATAAATGCTTTGTGAATCTTTAAGTGGAGGGAACTTGATATGGAAATGATTTCCCTTCTCTCCTCACATAGAAAAGTGGGCATCATGGTTTGCTAATTGTAATTAAAAAGAAATCAAAACAGGTCCTCTGTCCTCCATCTGCAAGGTTCTTGGACTATCACATAGGGCTCCTGCCTACCAGGCCAGATCTTGCATCTCTCTATTCAAATACTGCCCTCAATCTTTTTTAGCACCTCTGGGTTCAGCAAAGGGATTTCCTTTTCCACTGAGTATCCTCATCCTGATGGTTTTACAGGAGAGAGATATTCCACCAATTCTAGTTTCAGCCTCTTTAGGAAATACTATTTTCAAGGTAGTAAACAGCTACCCTGAAGAGGTCCTTAGAGCTGTATGTTTTATTAAAAGTGATTACCTCCTGCACTACAGGAAGGCAGGGTAGGAGATGGAAGGAAGCAATCTGTCTAGGTAGCTACTTTCTGCCCTTTGTTAAAAAGTAGCAAGCTCTAGTCTCATCCAAACATGCTGGGATGGCTCCTCACCCCATCCCTTTTCAGTTCCAGCCTTAAAGGTGTGCACACCTTCCAGCTCCCAAGAGCCACCTTGGATTTCCCTGAAGGTCATGCCTGAGGCTGCTGAGGGGCCCTGCCCAGTGCGGCCAACCCCTGGGAGGGAACCACAAAGGAGTCAATGGCAAACTCGAAAGGGACTGTGGAGAGCCTCAGGCCGGGAGTTTTCACACCATGCTCTGGGGAGCCCTAGCCCTAGGGGCTGCTCACAGCATCACTGCTTGGAGGGAGGAGAGGTTCAGGTGGGACCAGGAGCCCATGACACTCACTGTGCCCATCAGAGAAACTCTGCTTTCTCAGCTGTACATATTGGGCTTCCACATATAAGTTTATTTGAAAAAAGGGACCCACCCTGATCTTTAAAATCACTTGGGCACCATTGGTCCTATTCTGGTCCTCTATTTCAAAGGCAAGGAAAAAGCCTAGAGAGGTGGCATCTTCTTCCAGGTCGGCCTCCTGCTCTCCTCTCACTCTTCTGTCCTCCTTGCTATCCTGAAAGTTACCCGCACCTGTAACAAGCAAGCACTGCTAGACATTGGAGCTGCACGAAGCCTCCTCCTCTGGTCTGTCCCTGACAGTATCGCCTGGGAAGCAGGACCATTAGTTTGCACTATTGTCTGTTCATTTGCCATGGTAGGCTGCCCCCAGGGAAAATAAGGTCATCCCATCTCTGCCTGCCAGTGAAGTTTCTTGGAGTGTTACAGCTCTGTCATTTCCCTTGAGGTAGGAGCTCCTCAACCTGTGTGGGGCCCTGCAGCCCCCCACCTCTTGGCCACAGCCTGCCCAGCACAGCCTGCCATGTCCTGCAGTGGACGTCTCACTCTGTTGGCAGATGAGCCTGGGAGTGACCCTGTCATCTGATATTAATGATCACTTGTAAGTAGCACTTGCTATGCAAGGAAGCCCATGTGGTATGTGTGGGTTCCAAGAACCACAGCCCCAAGCTGGCCACTCCTGGTACCTCAAAGCCTGATGTCGTGGCTTGGAGCTCTGAGCCAGGTGTGGCTTGGAAGACTTCTCAAGGGCATGCTGGCCTTAGTGACACAGCAGAGCCACCATCATTCAGACAGTGAATCTCAGAGGGCACATGGAGATACTTAACTGAACTCATCTGAAACCAGACCAGAAGGATGATACTGGAGAGAAAACTGTATATTTCCAGCTCCTGCTTCCAGCCTTTTCACAGTGATAGGTCAGTCAGCACAAGTACTTTCTTTGCAGAGGGGCTCACAGTAATATAGTCACAACACAAAGTACAGTCCTATTTTAAACAGGAATGTTAAAGCAATTCATTTTGGAAATAAAAACCAAGACATGGAAAAAGGGCAAAACAGACATTTGCTTTCAATTATTTCCATTGCACAAGTAAATCAAAAGAAGAAAGCTCTGAGCTAGCCCCTTTCCAAAAATGTTAAACTAAGAATTGGTGGAAAAATTCCTTTCAGGGCAAGTTTTATTTTCCTCTAACCGCAAAGGAAAAATCTGAAATAATTTTTATTTTGAAACTGGTACTTAAACATTTTAATGCACCTCTTTGGGTTGTGATGGATAAAGAAAGTTCCAAGCACTAGCTTTTTTGAGGTTGCTATGGGAACCGTTTATATGTTGGATGATGAGTCACTGTTAAGTGCTGGCTTATAAAACACAAATAATAGAAATCAAGAATGGCAAGTCTTTAAAAAGATTTATGATGTTAATGTCTATGCTAATAAATCATTTATTTTTCAGCAAAACTCCAAAATGGCCTTTGAAGTACATTTAATTTCTATAAAGTGTTGATTTTTAAGTTTAGGAGGTATAGCTGACTTATCTGGAAAAAAATATACACAGGTGCGCACAGAGGCATGGAAGTGTGCACACATACCAGGACGGTGACAAGGAGGCCTGAATGGGACAAGACCACACAGCTCACCCAGCTGGGCACGCTTTTCTGTCCACAGATCACAATCTGAGGATGGTAACTGGTCAAGGAAATAATTTAGCTTCCATTTTCTATCAATTCTCAAAGTTGTTTTTAAATTAAGTTTCTAATCACTTCAGCAGACTCTAAGTCACTTAACTAAGAACCTAGAGAGTACAACAGGACAAAGTTTGCTGCCATGACCTTCCTGGGGCGGACTCCCTCTCCTGAGGCTAACCACTATACTGAAAACAGAAACACCTACTACACCTTTGGGCCCAGTCAACAAAATCGGCTTCCAACTCTGAGAGCACTGCACACTTCAGAGGCCAAGAAAGCAGAGAACCACAGCAGGCTTCAGGGGTCCTCCAAGCTGAGGTGGGCAGAATAAACCCTTCCATATGGTTATGCATAGGTCTGGCCACTGAGGACATAAACTCTGAGCATGTGCTTGGGACTTGATGGGGAGGGAGGCAAGGTTTAGAGGAGGCTTTCAAGAATTGTGAGAAGGAAATGAGAGAAGCATTCTTAAAGAGTCTGTGAAGTTCTAAAGGTAAGTGTGTAGACTTACATTTGCTGGACTGAAGAGGTGGCTTTTGGGGATTAGGGGTGGGTGTCCATCAGGCAGTTCCTCTGATTGATTCAAGAACATGTCTTACTGCCAGGAGGTTTGCCTGGCCGGGGCAGGGGGCTGTGAGATCACAGGGCAGGAAGTGAACTGGGAGTATTTTGGGAGGAGGGGATCTTAGGACAAAAGGCACTAAAGCCCTTACAGAAAGGTTTCTGTGAACAGGGGAGCCACAGGTGTGTCTGCAGAGCTCTGAGAGACCAAGCCATCTGAATGATAATGCTCAAGAGTGTAGTATGTGCACTGTGAGTAGAGTACACTGGAGAAAGAAAAAGGCTAATATAAATCCAGACAAGAGGTGTGGCTGCAGTGAGAGATTCGGAAAACACTGTCCACTAATTATTAGGAAGGGTGGGTGGTGGCGGGAAGGGAGCCAATGAAGAGGAACTGGGAACCAGCACTTCCTGGAGGGCACAACAGAGGTAAGTGGCCCGGCCCAGCGGGCCTTTGCTAACTGCTATTTACTGCAAGTTTTGTTCTGTACCTTAAAATTCTTCTGGGATTCAGGCGTTGGGCTTTCAAGGTCAATGAGTTTCTTGAGATCCTCCTCAATGGTGGACTTGGAGGTTGGCTTAGGGGATGCCCGGAGGTCCCTGGTTGAGGCACGTGGCCTAGTGTGGGCTATTTCATTGCCATCACTCTGATGACGCCTTGAAAGAAAGGGAAGAAGTAGTAGAGACTAAGTCGACAAGGTTGCCTAAGGACATGATGATGGACTCTGAAGCATGTAAATCACTGGAGAAATATTAAAGGAGAGAAAAGGAGAATTACTTCTGTTCAACTACATTACAATCTACTTGGATAAATGCTTGTTAAAGAAACAAAACCAATTTGTTTTTAATCTGATGAATACATCACTCTTTTACAGGCAACTGTTAGCTCTACTAAGCCAAAATTAACAACAGGCTTACAAAGAAAAGACCTTGGGGTATGAACCCAAATGCAACCTTTGTACAAACAAAAACAAAATAACTGAATGAATCACTTATTTTTGCTGTACTACTTTGTCAAAAAGTTCTTTATCTTCAAGGGTAGTCACTTTCTAATATTCCCTCTTGGGCCTCCAGGCCCACTTAGGAACTGCATGGAAGGCTGTGATTAGCATCAGTAAAGAGACAAGTGTGGTCTTGGCACGAGAGGGTCAAGTGCTGTGAAGTTTGTTCTTCAGATATACTCTTTCCGATTCTCAAACCAGAATGTTTTACCATACATTTTATTTAAGAAATGAGCCGGGGAATCATTTAAGACAAGTTTTACTTAGGGAGAAAAAAGGCAAGAAAATCTCCCTACCAAACCAACCCCTCCCCAGCCCCAAGCCTGGCCTCCCCTTGTAGGAAATAGCTTCAGCCTTTTCTGTTCTCCGTCATGTTAAAAGCAAACCACCCAGCTAGAGAAGCAAAAGAATTCTTACTTTCTTGTGTCCATAAATCCCACGGAGTTTATGGTTCCTTCGGGTTTTTTCCATCCAATCAGGTACTTGCTAGTAGCGCCCTGGCGAGGGTAGAAAGTCCTAGGACCGGAGGAGGATGAGGACGAGGAGGAGAAGGAAGGTGCAAGCTGCGAGGAGGTGGCAGGATGAAGCTCTTCTTTAGGGGAGCTTCTGGCACTGGTGAAGACAACTGGGCTGGCGGAGTGTCGGGAGCTCATGGTACTGAGGAGAAGCAGGACAAAGACAAAACAAGCCAGGTGTGCATGTGTGGACCCCGGGGTCAACACGTCAGCTACAAAAGCATCCTCCAGGATAGGGGTGATGGCTGGGTTAAAGAACGGTGAATACTGCATAAAACATTAATGGGCTTGGCTGGCTGGCTTTCCTCGCTTTCTCACTGTAATTTAAATGTCTGCTGTCAAAGTAAAAGATGGTCACTAGGGCTTAGTCTCTATTTTAAGTTAAAAAGTTGAAGACTGTCTGGGATGCTTTGAAACGAGCTGGCCCCACTGAAGTCTGTTACAGTTAAGTGTAGAAGATGCAAGTGATGGGAAAATCAACCAAAAGGTCCAGCAGTCTCCATGGCTGGCTGGCTTGGTTTCCTCAGAACTAGGTGTCATGGTGATGTGGCACAAGCCCAGGCTGAGGACGGGAGAGGAGGCTGGGTCAGGCAGCCAGTTCTCCACACACTCCCACCCAAGGCCAAAGGGGCACACTGAGGTCTCCTTCCCCAAGGCAACTGGAAGTGACACTGACTATCTAAAAAGCTGTTCACTGGAATGAAACTGGACTACTATCTTATACCATACACAGAAATCAACTCAAAATGGATTAAAAACTTGAACATAACACCTGAAGCCATATAACTTCAGCAAGAAACACAGGGGTAAAGCTCCCTGGCACTGGCCTCGGATATGGTTGCTAGGACTTGACACGAAAAGCAAAGGCAACAAAAGCAAAAATAAACAAGCGGGACACATCAAATTAAAAGGCTGCATGCACAGCAAAGGAAAACCATCAACAAAATGAAAAGGCAACCTACAGAATGGGAGAGAATAACTGCAAATCATACGTGGTAAGGGGTTAATATGAAATATATAAAGAACTCCTACAATTCAACAGAAAAAAAAATGAAACAATCTGATTAAAAAACAGAGGATCAGAATAAACATTCTTCCAAAGACAATGGCCAATAGAAAAATGAAAAGATGCTCAACATCACTAATCAACAGGGAAATGCAAATCAAAACCCACAATGAGATGCCACCTCACAATGGTTAGAATGGCTATTATCAAAATGTCACAAGATAACAAGTGTTGGTAAGGATGTGGAGAAAAGGGAACCCTTATGCACTGTTGGTGGCATGTAAATTGATGCAGCCACTATGGAAAACAGTTTGGAGGTTCCCACCAAAATAAAAAACAGAACTACCATATAATCCAGTAATGCCACTTCTGGGTATTTATCCAAAGGTAATGAAAATACTAACTTGCAAGGTACCTGCAAGCCCATGTTCACTGCAGTGTTATTTACAACAGCCAAGACATGGATGCAATGTAAGTGTCCATTGTATATATGCTGTGGAATATTATTCAGCCATAAAAAAGAAAGAAATCTTGCCATTTACGACATCAATGGACACTGAGGGTATTTTGCTAATGAAATAAGACAGAGGAAAACAGATTCTTTATGATCTCGCTTATATGTGGAATCTTAAAAAATCTAGCTTACAGAAACAGAGAACAGATTGTAGTTGTCAGAGGTGGGGGATGGGGGAGGAGGCATGTGAAATGGGTGAATTGGCCAAAATGGCACAAGCTTCCAGTTACAAGATAAAGAAGTCCTGGAGATGTAATGTGCAGTATGGTGACTAACAATAAAATTAAAAAGCTGTTTAAACCTTGGGGAATGTTGACAAAACTAAAATCTATAAGACTAAAGGAGAAAGCATCCTACTCATTACATACTAAAACTCAGAAAGGCAGAATTTTCAACACTGGGGGTGAGAGATTAAGTTGACTACAAGCTGGAAGGCCATTCCCTGGAGGATCGCACACTTCCTTCCCGGTGATCTCGCAGGCCCTGGGCTCACACTCAAGCCCGGCTGAGTTCTCCAGCTTAGGCTGAGACCAAAGCCGGTTGACTCTTACTAGGATGAATTTGTTACTGAAGGTTGAATCAGCAGGGTGTGGTCTCAAAGCATTCCTCAACGGCTCTTCCACTTGTTAAACTAATGGTCCTGATTGAGAGTATAGGCTTTAGTTAATAATCATCCATACTGATTCCTAACTATAACAATGTACCCCGGTAATGGAAGACGGTGACAACAGGGGAAGCTGGGTGAGGGATATATGGGACCTCTCTGGACTATCTTTGCAATTTTTCTGCAAATCAAAACTATTCTAAGGTAAAAGTTTATTATAAAAACTAAGTAAAAAACAGAAAAACATCCCCATACAAACCCCACATCCTGATGGTGCTGAGACAATATATGGAGATGAGTATGAATCTTGAATCTCCACCTCAAGCCTTACCTAAAAATCAATTCCAGCAGGACTGTGTATTTAAAGGTAGCTCTAAAGATTCTGGACTGTCACATGGAAGAACATCTTTATGACAGAGGCAGAAATTTCTTAATAGGATCATAAAGGAAAGGACTGAACCCCATTAAAAGTAAGAACTTCTATTCATCAAAAGACACAGAGTAGAATATATGTAAAACATATCTACAACAGTGGGATCCTGTCCAGAATATATAACTAACTCCTACAAATCAACAAGACAGTAGGAAAAATGGCCAAAGATCTGAAAAGGAATTTCTCAAAGAGGATATCTAAAAGGCCAATGAACAGTAGTGCTCAACATTACCAGTTATCAGGAAAATGCAAATTAAAGCCATAGAAAGGGCCCACTACATACCTGCCAGAATCGCTAAAATTAAAAAGACTTAAAATATCAAGTTCAAGAGAGGTATGAAGCAGGTAGAACTCTCACACTGCTGGTGGGAGTGTTGCAATCACTTCAGCAAACTGGTTCACAGTCTGTGCTAAAATTGAACGTACGTATATCCTAGGACATAGCAATGCCACTCCTAGGCAAACAAAAGAAATGCACACATGGGTATGGGTACCAAAGCACATGTACAAGAATCTTTAATAATCCAAATTGGGAACATGCCAAATGTTCAACAGTGGAATGGATAAATGAGTTGCAGTATGTTCTCACAATGTAAGTACAATACGGCAACAAAATAAAGTAATGTCGCCTGCAACATATAGATGAATCTCACCAATGTAATGCTGACTTAATAGACACCAGATACATAATAATGATATGGTATGATTCCATTTATATAAAGCCACAAAATAGGAAAAATGAGTATATTATTTTAGGATTCAGGACTGTGCTTACTTTAGGGAGGAGGTGGGAATGACTGGGGAAGGCAAGTGGGAGGAAGGGTGTATGGATGTTGGTAATGTTCCAGTTCTTGCTCTGGGTAGTGATTCATGGGTTTATTCATTTTATGAAAATTCATCCTGATGTAGGCCTATGACCTGTGTGTTTTTGCATAAGCATGCTATACCTGAATGAAAACACAGCCACAAAAATAAAAGTAGAAGATCCGGAAGAAGAAGGCCTTATCAGTCCACAAGGCTCTGCAACAGAATGGAGAGAGCAGAGCCAAGGGCGTGGGGAAGAACAGGACACAGAACAAAGGTGATCTGGAAGGTTTTCCACCCTAATTGGGCCTTATTACTTCAGATCGAATATAACCATCGCTTTTGTTTTTTATAGGTAAGAAGGAACTGGGATCAAACTTGACAAAAAACATGCAAATAAATAAATTAATAAAAAATAAAAATAAGAGAAAGAAAGACTAGCTAGACTCTAATCCCTCTAACAACTTTTTCCCCCCAAAATTTTCTAGCTGGAGAGGAGGGGAAAGAAGGAACCTCTCAGAAAACTTCAAAGGACAACATAACTTTAAAAGCAATGCAAATCCCATTTAGTTTTTACCTCTACATAACATATCAAGGCCCATTTGGTCACTTTTAAAATCAAGGAATGCAAAATTCTTCCATGAATGCAGTACATTAAATCAATACAAACAAAATAATAGGTCTTTGTTATGGAAAAGAGACTACATGTGGAAAGGTAAATGATTAGAAAAAAGGAAGCAGGGTAAGACACAGAAGCAGACAAATTTATAGAGAGCAGTACTGGGAGTTCCAGATTAACAGTGACATGCATTAGTGTGGAACACACACACAAGCTCCTGAAATGGTCAAAGTGTAGCCTTTGGGATACCTTAGAACAACATGACGGACTTCTGGTTTTTTGTTATTTAGGGACAACATCTAATCTTTGGTTTGCAGATTTTTTCACTGGACTACGCCTACCTCATACAGATTATAACAGAGATGTGGAGACACCCCACGCCTCAACTGTGGTTAGTGCCTGAAGCAGGTCCCAGTAAAGTGAGTAACAATGAATTTAGAGTCTAAAGTACACATCTCCCATATTGGCTAATCAGTGTGCTCGCTTCACCTGCCTTGGGTAGTATCCACAAACCAGTGCAAGTGTTTTTGAACTACTAGAGTCATTTCTCACACTTTAGCATGTTAAACTACAACTGCAGGCCCCACCCAAGTTTCTGATTCAGTAGGTGGGGTGGGGTTGGAGAACATGAGCATTTGTACTTCCAGTGCGTTCCCATATGAGATACTGTTGTTCCTAACTCATACTCTGAAAACCATTGTACCAGAGGTACATCTGAACTGCCCATATTTTATATTTCTCAGCAACAAGTATCTGGATACAACATTGGTATTCAAAACCCCGGGACCTTCAAACACTAAACGTTTGGTCAAAATAGAAATAATTACCCATGAGAACAGAAAGTAAATTGCATAATCCATTAATTTACAGACCATTCTTCCATGTTTTACAAAATAGCTATGTTGGTTTTAGCCATAGTGTATGCACTGCATAAAAGGGATGTTATAGAAAAGGCTTAGAAACATCAAAGGGGAGAGCAATACATACAGCATATATGGTTTTGGAGCTCTTTTCTTCCTGCATGAATTTAATTACTACTATTATTTCCCTGAGAGGCATTCAATAAATTTTTGTACTAGATTACAAAGCCTTTGAAGGCAGGGGTTTATCTTTGTATATCTAACAATGCCAGAGTACAGTAGACACCGAGCAAAATATTTGTTGAACAAAGTGCTTCTCTTTGGCATTTATGTAACACATTATATATTTAACTTCACCATCGTGTTTATAGACTTTCTCCTCCTTGTTAAATGTAATCTCCATTAGGGCTGAAATTTTGCCTGTCTGTCCCCTACTATATTCTCTATGTCTCTCTGGCCATTGGAGGCACTCAGTCAATATTTGATGAGAATAAGTTAATTAGCCATCCATTTTAAATGTAAGAGAAAGTTATGCAAGAAGATTGTGTATTTTACTCATACTATATTTAAAACTGGATGTTGCTTTACTTTTATTGCGAGAAATAATTAAATCTACAGGCTTTGCTTCTGTTTAACAAGTGTATTTCTTAAAAAGATAATCGTTTAAATAAGACCATACACCCTGATTATTGGTTTTATCTGTGAACATGATGGCTGACCCTAGCTCCCAGGTGTGAAATAACAGCATACTTTTGTTTCCTAATGGTTATAATCAAGACAGCCCTACTTAACAACTGACTGGATTGGGAACAGAGGTAAAAGCAAAAACAAATGAGTAAAATTCATTGGTAGTTTTTAATGTATACACCTCACAAACAAGGTGAGCGCTTTGGTACACATGGCCTCTAATTCAGTGAGTGCATGAACATTACCTGGTAGCTTTTAAAACACATTCTTGGGCCCTATCCCAGAGATATTAATTTAACAGAGCTGGGGTGGTGACTAGGTTGTGTATTTGGCAAAACCTCCCCCAGGTTTGCACACCAATTGAGAACTAATCAGTTGAATTACTCATGTTGTTATGACTGTCAAGAGTTCAACCTCATACTGTCAAGATCAAGAAGGTGAAGCCACTGGAGCAGTGTTTCTCCAGCCTGAGGCCACTTGTAGGTGTTGATAGACATGAAGATTCCTTGCCTTACAGTCAGATCTTTTAGAGCCCCAGAAATCTGTAGTTTAACACACCCTAAAAGGATTCTCATGTCCCTAGACTTTAAGAACTATTGCATGAATGCCTCGACCCCTCCCACTCTAAAGTGGGTGGCCTCCTTCCTCTGTGGCCCTATCCCTGGGCCCAGCTGTGGGTGGGGCTCCTAGAAACTGACGACCCTGCTAGCCCCAAACCCTCTGGAGGGATGTGCACCCCCACACTTCCCCTGAGAATCTTCAGTGGTTTTAATGACAAAACAACTAAAATGAAGTTGGTAGCTTTGCACTTTTTAAAGAGGAACTTTGTCGCTGGATTTTTTCATTGTTCTAGAGATTTCATGTTAATGCAATACGGTGCAATTCCGTTTTACCCATGGCTAGTTAGACCTCTCCACAGGAATTGTGTAAGAAGGTAATGAGCCAATAATATGGAACCGAAAGAGAATAGCAGTACATATGTTAGCAAGTGACAACTGCAGGAGCTGTTACTTTTTATATTGTATTCAAACTGCATTGGACTGTGAGTATGGCCACACTGGAACCAGGAGGAGTCTCGCCAGGGTGCCCCCCTGGTGCCCACATGCGGAGACCACTAGGTGTATTTCATATCTAAACTACCAGGCATTTCCTCTCTAAAAATGGACTACCTGTTGATTTCTTAGGGCATTCCAGGACATGAAGTTTGAAAAGGAAGAGGATACACATACATACATACAGCCTCACACAAGAAGAGAAGAGGCAGTGGCGTAATTGAGCTCCTAGGACGCTGAATCAGCCCCAGCTTCTCATCCTGACCTGATGCTCAGATGAAAACATGCATGAAAGGCACCACATCCTGGTTACTTTACATGTGCAGCTGGGGTAAAACTTGATGGGAAAGGATGCAAGGTGGCCCATCTGCAGAAAGGGCTCATCGCAGTGAGTGCCATTTAACAAAAGGGGGGGGCGACATCAGCTTATCACCTGGCAAAGGGCTGGGCCACAAAGGATGGGCAGCCTGAACGCTGTGAGTCAGAGGCCCAAGTGCAAAAGCTAAGGGGGCCTGGGAAAGGGTTCTGCACTTTTGTATCACCACCAAGACCACCACCTTTTGTGGAAACATCTGCCTGCCACTCTGTGCTGTTGAAAGCTGCCGAGGGAATCTCTCGAAGTCATCTACTGTTCAGGCATGACACAGGGAAGTTTAGACAGGCTGGGCCTGCTAAGGATGGTATTTTCAGGGGGGAGAGAGCAGCAATTGGGCACCTGTCAAATGGCTATGACAATCTGCACAAAGGCTGAACGTTGGCCTGATACCAAGGGGAGGGGAGCTGACTGGGTTTCCTGTGAGTACCTGTACAAATAAATAAGACACTGGGCAATGGGTAAGGTGGAGGACGATGACAAAGGAGAACTCCTCCCACTGTGTTCCACACCAGCTAGTTCTGTCCAAGGCTGGGCTCCACAGTTTACGAGGGCTTCAGGAAACACTAATTCTAAAGGACTGGGGGAAAGAAGCAAGTGGAGTAGGAATGATTAATCTGGCAGTGGGGATATTCCAAGTGACCAAAGTCAAGAAAACTGTTCATCTACCACAGGAAGACATTTAGTACGTATAGGGACACATGGATACATAAAGCGTAGGGAAATGAGCACCGAGGCATACACAGCACAAGAGGCCTCGGGACCACAAGCTGAACAAGTCAGCAACACTGAGCTAGTTAATAGGAAGCTAGCAAGACTGCTGTGAGCACTGCCATCTTTCAGGCACAGCTGAGAAGAATGTCATGTCTAGCTTTGGCATCTTAAAAAGGATAAAGAAAATGAAGCAGGGAACTTGAGAAGCAGAAATACAATTACAGAATGAGACACCTAAAGGATAGTTATTAGGGTCATAGGAGATACATGTTTGTGGAAGGCAAAGTAGTTAATAACTACATTAAGTAGGTGCCGGAGAGCTTAAAAAAGAAAGAACAGAAAACCTTTTGTCTGAAAAGGACGTTTACAGTTTGCAGCAGATTTGATAACCTTTTTCATTCTTAAACATAAAACACAACCATTTAGTAAGTGGGCCCGGTATTAGATTACACATAAGGAACAGGCTCAGGGAAAAGGCACGGCTGGCAGAGGGCCACGTGACTGGGTCAGTGGTTGAGTAAGATCTGAACCTGGATCTAAGGATTTAACATCTATTTTCCCTATATTTTGCTCTTGACTTGCCTGGAAATGGAAGGCTGTTAAAAAAAATTTTTTTTATTTGTTTTCAAATCGCTTCTTGTTGGTATCTACAAATTTTACAATTAAGACTTTAAAAACCTTCATATAAGACTCAGCTCAGAAAAAAACATTTATTCTCTCTTAAGCATCCCTTTAAGCTACAGCTAGAAGAACTTCAGATAGGAATATATAGGACAAAATTTTGAAGGGGGAGAGGACTTGTTCAGTTCTGAAATTACTCAGAAAAGTTGTGGAACCTCTCTTCCTGACATTACCTCCCACCCTACCTTTTTAAACAATTCTCATCCTGGTAGGATGGTTTGCAAATGACTAGGAATGAACTGTCTTTTCAAAATTCCTCTTAGTCTTATGATTCAATGGCATTTGGGGAATTTGGGCTTTCCCTATCAACTGGATGAACAGATTAATTGCTTTGTAGAACAAAGTAATGATAAACTTCCTGTTGGTTGGCTCAGCATCAGGCAATCTAACACTTGTGGCTTGACAGAGGTCTCATTTCCTCAATGTTCACTTGGAATTTCCACCACAGTGCTTCTGTTTTTCAATCTTTGAGGTTAGCCGAACGTTATAAAGTAGGATGAAATCACCCACTCCCATAAGCTGGGAGAAATGGGAGAAATGGGGGCAAGACAGCTTAGGACAGATGACTTGGAGTTCCGTTGTATAAAAGCAAAATTAAATATAGTCCTGAATGTTCATTGTGTGCGGGACCACAAAGCATAAGTTACTGATGAAAATGATCCATAAACATAAGGTAAGCACAGACAACCACATGTTGAAGTTCTGGGTTTGTCATTTTAGAGGCTGTATTTTTTTATGAATTAGTCCATGAAATTCAGAAAAATAATATTCTCAACTTAAGAAAAAAATGTAGATGAGAGGCAATTGTTAGTAATTAAAAAAAAATCCAAGCAGAAGAGATTTAAGAAAGAAATGTTACAGATAATGATGACAGAATAACTTCTCAACAAAGAAGGATGGCGTATTTTTCACATACGTAGGATGCCAAAGAAGGCAGAGAACAAAACTTAAAACACATCAGCTGGAATATACACACAGAGGCCCCCACACATACTCCAGTATGTTATGGTAGCCTGAGGTGTGCCTTAATGTTCAATGTAAACTAAATATAGGAAGCCCTTTTTGACCTCTACTTTTAAGAAGCATACAGCTTTTCTGGCACGAATAGCTAGCTTATTAGGTCAACCAGAAAAAGCACATTCATGAAATTCTATGGTGGTGACAACTGTAGGCTGGCATCTTTTCCTGGACTTTAATCAGCTCCTATGGTGAATGGCAGACACTGACCAACTTACATCCAGATACTGGTTGGTATTTGCATATAAGCTGTTATAAACTCCTTCCCGGTTGTATATTGCAGATTTAAAAAATTCTTACACAGAAATGACTGCAACTTCATGCTGTCCAAGGACTTTACGTACACTGTTACACAAACACCTAAGAGTACTACAGCTCTGTGTAAATACTGATCTCCACACTACTAGCTTTGAAATGAAGTAGTGATTTTCTGGAGTCAGGAGTTGAGGATGCACTAGTTTTGGACTGGTTTATTAGTGGGGGCCTTGAGTTATCGGCAAAAAATGAGTATATCAGTTACATTAAGGAAACATAAGTAAACATTCTATTTGTTCATCAAAATGTATCGAGCGCCTGTCTATTATGCTTACAGTGGCACATGATATGCAGACTGCTTCAGATGAACATACTGGGTGAGAAATCCTCTAATACTGGATGGCAACATAATGTTTGTGATCATATATAACTAGATATTAATCAGCTACAGAGCTTTGAGGGGGCCTCAGGAAGCAAGAGGAAGATGCAGAGGGCTGGCTAATGAGATGCAGAAGCCTGGACATTCAGGCCAGGCCAGGATGTTACAGGAGAAGATCTATGTGCAAGTACAAGATGGGGTTTTTAGTTTTGTAATTTGTGCTTGAAATCTAGTTCTGACGTTGGCAATCCCACTATTTAGCAGGACTAGAGCTCCTGTATGTGAACTAAGTAGTCTTTGGTCACTATACAAAGCTGGCACTGCCCACTGCCAAGGCCAGGACTTTTAAAACCTGAACCCAGCTGGTGAGACTCGATCAAAATCTGAACTATCTTCATCTCCTGTAAGTTCACCACCAGTCATTTTTTGAGTGGTTTAATACCTGAAAGTGAAATAGCAATTAAGAAAAACAAAAACAAAAATCTCTCCCTAAATTTCCAAACTTGATAGAAAATACATAGGTATTCTAGGGCGCAACACTGCAGAGCAATTAATAGACTTTTCAACTGTAGAATGTTATCAGTATATATGGCTTCTCTTAATGACATTGGACTATAACAACTCTATGTAATTACCAACTTACATTAATGCAGTTCTCATGGGATGCCACAGAAAACCTGCACAATCATCAACAGGGAGACTGGAGGACAGGGGGTAGAAACACAGCCCAGCCAGAAATGTACACTGGAACATAATCACTGTAATTTAGATTTGTCACCAAGTCCCAGGTACAAACTCTTTCATGCACTGTCAAGAGATCGCCACATTAATTGCTGTTCCTGTCTTCTGAGGACACAAACACTCTAATTTGCACCGATTTTAGATAGTCTAGAAACATGCATTTGGTGCCTAAGTCCCCCTTTCTTCAGAAAAGGAAGTCTGCTAAAGCTGATTATGCAGCTCACTCTGCCAAGATCAACAGACTGAAGTCAAAGTACCCCATTTACCGGAGTCTAGAAGTGAATGTGACTCAACCTATCAGTGGGTGGGAAGCCCTGCCAGCCTCCCTGGAAGGCCACATTCTTCTCTTCTCCACTAAGTTTGACTTTCAACAGAAGAGTTATGCCTAAATGATGATTCAAATGATTTCTGCCTGGTCAGTTTGAAGCAGAAAATTCAGGTAATCCTTTGAAGCCTTCAGGCAGCTCCAGTCAGCACATCAGATAATGCAAGGCCAGGTGTCTACTTTCCAGGGGGGAACTTTGTAGATCCCCGGGGATTTGTTAGATGACACACCTGACATTTATGCTTCGGCTTCAGAGGTCCACTCCTTCTCAACCTTACTCCATGATGATGCTTTTCTAGACAAGACCTCTATCACTGACTTTCTCCTGCCATCAAATTAGACCAGAGAGGGAGTATCCCTCTTAAAAGAACATCCTCCTTTCAAAATGAAGAACTGAATACCAAAGAGATAGGAGTCAAGCCAAACCTAGGAACTAGAGAGAAACTATTCTGAACTGAAAAATGGTTGGAGGCAATGCACAGGATACGTGGAGGGTGGGGCATGCCCCAAACAGCAAGTGAGCGTCATAATTCTGAGTCATGTGATTCTATGTCACATTATTATGGTATTTGATGCCCATGTTCTGCTTTTCCAAATACCTCCATAGCCCACTAAATCAAACATTTTACTCTCTGTATTGTCAAAAGGTTAATTGGATGCCTGGTACTCAAGAACACTGAAACTATTTTCCCAACTGCCTTTTTGCTTTGGGGATTGTGTAGTTTCCAGATCTGTCACTGTCATTTTTTGTTACTGCAATGTGGTGGTGGTAAACTGAAAGAAAACTCATGAAATGCTTCATACTATAGGGCCATTCTGGAATTTTAAAAGGTGGGAAGCTCAAGAATCTTATCCATAACAATACTGAGACAATGAGAGAACTGAATTATTTAACCGATCAACTCCAACAAATCCAAATGAAATAGAGAATGTCCTCTCTCACTAAGATTATCTGGGGTTTACTGACACACTATGTGCCTGGGTTCCAGTTTCGAAATTCAGCTATTTTTCTTTAGGGCATAATAATAAAAAAGGCCCAGAAGACAGTAAGGTTAGATGCTGTCACACAAGCTGATCAATGGCTGCCAACAAAAAGGTCAAAGGGGAAACCGCCATGGAGATCAATAGGCCCAAAAAGATAGCACGGGCTGTTCCCTTCCTAAAAGGAAGACTCTTATCATACTTTGGATTTTAGGCTTAAATCCAAAAGAGGAAATGAAAAATGGCATATATTTTGCCTACCAAAGTGATCTCCAAGGATACTGGGGAATGTGTATTTTTCTATTCTCACAGGTAGATGGGGTGTCTAGTCCTAGCTACCCTTTTCTGTTGGATCCCCACCCCCACCCCCACCCCCAACATATCACTGTCAGGAGCCAGTTACTGAAAAAAATTACCATGCAAACACTGGGTAAGTGATGTTCTCTGAGAGAGAGGCAGCGTACAGGATGTGTTCAACATTATAAATAATGCTGTTAGTCCTAGGAAAGACCTCTTTCTGTTAAAAAATGTGGTCAAGATTTTCTTTTAATGTCTTCAAAACACAGTTCCACTCATATTCTCTATCACTAGCTGAAAGCCAAAATCACGAACTTCTTCCTACTTCTGATATGCATATATAAAATTTTTATAATTCAAATACAACTTCACAAAGACTAATCTGTAAACTTGTTTCACAGTTTAAAATAATGCATTAGGATCACAGGAAGAAGGTATCTGGGTGGCAAAGGTGCTAAGTATATAAAAATAACTGTTACTACACGAAAAACCTCCTTTCTTTATATGCTAGTGAACAACGCGAAGTGGGATGAGGCTGCAAACTGGACTCAGGGCTGGGCTGGGAAGCGACAGGCAGTTAGTTACCTTGTGTGGGAAGCAGCGTCATTTATACTGAAAGTGCTGTTCTCCCTTGTCAGGGGGCTCGAGCCGGCCTGGCTCTTGCTGAGGATGTCCAAGCTCAGGGAGGATTCTGTTTTCCGGTCCATGCCGTGGCTGTCTGTCTCCAAAGTCCGATCTGCCAGGGAGATCACCTCACTGGAACTATGCCACAGGGGTGCCACTTTCTCCTTGGCTGGCCCTGAGCGAGGCGACGACGTGGCAGCCCCCAGGGAGGCTGTGCTGCTGTGGCTGGGGCCATAGGAGGTGGTGTCAATGCCGCTGTCTGCGGAGGTGCCTTGCAGGTAGTTGTAACTATTGAGTTCAGACTCTGTGCGGTCCCCGTCATACCACTTCTCGTCACTGTGGGCACTCGATGCGTTGCTGGAGAGGGTATTGCTGCTAGAGTGGCTCGAGTAGTGGCTATCAGACTGCAAGGGGAGCAAGATGTACTTCAGGACGGGCTCTGCTTGTGGGACACCAGGGAGTAATGCGAGAGTGACCCTGCGGCACGCTCCCTGGTGCAGGGCTCTAAGGCACACAAATCCCACTGACAAACCCGACTAAGACAGGAGGGGCCTAGACACACTGATTTAGAAGTGTCCAGGGCAGAGGGGACTGAAATTGGACTTTTTAGAATCCATTTTTCATTGACTTATGTGAAAGTATCAATAGTATTGAGATCATTTTAATTAGAAATGTGCTGAATTCTAAGAGTTGTACTGCTCAAGCATAAATAGAAGGAGGAATCTAAGACTTATTCCTAAAGAGACCCCCTTTTCCTTCCCTAGTTAGTGTCTATTTAGAAGACAGCTTTCTAAGGAGTACTTAAGGTCAAGTTTACACAGAGGTGCCAAGTTAATTCAACGATGGGAAATTGTCTTTTCAATACATGGTGTTGGGACAACAGGATAATACACATGCAAAAAAAAATGAAGTTGGATCCTTACCACATAGAGAAATAAACTCAAAAAGACAAAAAAAACTAAATGTAAGAGCTAAAACTATAAGATTCTTAGAAGAAAACATAAGTGTATGTCTTCATGACCTTGGATTATGGAGTGGTTTCTTAAGATATGACACCAAAATCACACACACACAAATCAAAGAATAAATTGGACTTCATCAAAATTAAATACTTTCATGCTTCAAATAACCCAATTAAAAAATGGGCAAAAGGCTTGAAAAGACATTTTTCCAAAGATATACAAATGGCTAAGCACATGAAAAGATGCTCAATGTCACTAGTCAGTAGGCTAATGCAAATCAAAACCACACAAAAAATGAGATAGCTCACACACACTAGGATGGCTATAATAAAAAAGGCAGACCATATGATAGCCAGCATTACTGGTGGGAATGTAAACTGGGGCAGCTGCTGTGGGAAAAATACAATTCCATTCTTGGTATCTACTCAAGGGAAATGAAAATATATGTTCACATAAGAACTTCTACATGAATGTCCACAGCAGCATTATTCATAAAAGCTGAAGAGACACCCCAAATGTCCATAAAACTGATGAGTGGATTTAAAAAAATGCTATATCCATACAATGAAATATTATTCAGTTATAAAAAGGAAGTACTAGTACATGCTGCAAAATGGATGAACCTTGAAACATCATGCTAAGTGGAAGAAGCCAGACACAAAGGCCACATATTGTAGGATTCCATTTATATGAAATGTGGAGAACAGATACATCAACAGAAACAGAAAGCAGATTAGTGGTTGCTCAGGGCTTGGAGGGGATGTGAAGAATCAGAGTCACTGCCTAGGATATAGTGTTTCTTTTTGGGGTGATGAAGATGTTCTGGAGTTAGATCATGGAGTTGGTTACCCAACTCTGAATATACTAAAAACCATGAAGTTGTACATTTCAAATGGGTGGATATCATATGTTATGTGAATATCTCAATTAATAATATGTACACAATCTTTTCTATATGGTGGCTTGGTGCTTAGAGAGAACATTTTATAGTTACCAAAGAAATAAGATTTCAAGATATCTGAATAAAGCAGTATTTTAAAATAGGCAGAGGCAGGAAGTTTGGATACTTGGTGGAGACTACAAGAAAAGAGAAGGAATATAGTGTGCTGAGGGAAGGGACAGAAGGAAAGCACCCAAATTTCACCTGAAAGAGAATAATCTCGTCCCTTAAACAAGAGTAAGTCCCAGTTACTGTACTGGTCTACTCTAGCTTTCCTCAGTAACACCTTGCACCTTACAAGGCCTTCACTTATGTTTAATACTTGCAGGGCAGACCTTCTTCAGCTCTGGACCTATGCTGTGGGATTTGGTAGCCCCAAGCCATGCGCAGCAATGAGCACTTTAAAGGTGGCTAGTCTGAACTGAGGTGTGCTGAGAATGTAAAGTACATAACGGAGTTCTAAAGAAATGTAACATGATCACAATCATTCATTTAAAATTTTCTGGTAGCCAACTCTTAAAAAGTAAAAATAAAGAGGTGGAATTAATTTTATATATTTTATGTAACCCTATCTATTCAAAATACTACTTTACCAAGTAATCAATACAAAAATTGTTAGTGAAGCAGGGAAACTGACAGATCAGCTGGAATGATGTGTCATTTATTTATAAGTACAGCTGTGACAACAGCATGTTTTGTCAGTAAATCTGCACACAGCCTAGAGCAGGGTGCTTGCTCACACATGGGCGCACTTTCTCCCCATGTTTCTTTAGCTTCAGTATTGATTTCACTAGAGAAAAACTTGTATGAGCCTTTCATTACGAGTTCTGAGCATCTTATAAATTTGTAAATGTGAAACTAAGTGTTTCCTCATGTTATAGAAGGACGTAATTATAAATACACATTCCAGTGCATAGACAGACCAAAGAAGTCAACTGTATTTAAAGGGGGAGGAAATGATAATCTCTAATTCCCAGTTCTACTTGTAAGTGATAAGGAATTGTATAGAACTATGGTAAAAGGACAAAAGTCTGTGTAGCTGTGGAAGACAAGAGAAGCAGTCAGGAGAGTGGTTGGGAAGCTGTGTGTCTGTCACCTTGACTGATGCTCCAATCATATCTCACGTTTGCATCGTATAGGCAAATAAAACCCACTTCTAGCACGTTTTTATTCCTAACATTTTAGGATTGTTTGTGACTGGATCACATGAGCTTCCACCCAGATCTGAGCAGTTGGCAGGTGCACACCAAAGAGGAATTTCTCTTTATCTTAAAGCAACCATAGGGCCATTGCCAACAGAATTCAAGGGTCATGGCAACAAAAGCCCACTTTCTGTGTGGGTGACTTCCTCTCCGACCATGGGGAAGAAAAAGCAGAGCAGACCTCTACCATTTTCACATTGCAAGGAATTTTGTCTTTTTTATTATTTCACAGTTAACTTACATGCCCTTGTTTGTTTGGAGACAAATGAACCACTGGATCCTGCCGCATTAATCTCCCACTGGGGCTCTCACGGAAAGCTGGCAGTACCTTTGATACTGCTGGGAGATGGCATGTTGGCTCTGGAATACAGCACAGGACATTATGGTGCAGGCACTGAACAGATACCAGCACATGTTGACAAATGAAGACGGCTTGCCATTGCATCTCTCAGTTCACTGACCAGCAAACTGAATTTCAGCAATAAGCTTGTTGAGAGTTTACACAATAGACAGCATGTCAGAAACTAAGTGGCTGATGGGTAAAGCTTGCAGCTGGTGACAGTGTGTCGCATCAGACACGTTAGCGTAGCCAAGTACCACCAAACCAAAGGCCATGAACAATGCGGCAGTTAGGAATCGACTTTCGGTTCTGGGGGAAGGTCCAGAATATATGGATTAAATATATGAAATTCATTCATTGCAAAGTATGGCTAACCTAGCTTGGTCTATATTACCTAGACAAGCATGGATGCAATCACATGTTACTTACCATGACACTTTGGAAATATTTTACCTGTATATTCATGCTGCTCGAGGACAAAAGAATTGAAATCCTGAGGTCCTCTATAACTGTAAGCTAAGCACAACAGAAAAGACACACAGCAACTAGTTTACTTAAAACAATTGCTTCCTTTTGGACTCCAAGGTGGTGTTTGAGGTGGGGTTCCAAAGATGAAAGGTAAGCAATTTAGCTTCTTTAACACATCTATAGCTAACAGCAACAATTCTGGACTTCTGCAGTACCATTCCTAAACTTCCAGTAAAGGACAGAGCAACATACTCTTTGCTCTCAACCTTTTCCAAAAGCAGAGAGGCAGAAAAGCAAACATCCTCTGAGATGAGTGAGCCAATTGATCAAGTTAAACTCCTTGTCTCCGAGGGGGCACCAGTTTATCACATACTGATGTACGAAGAGCGGGGGGCTCCAGCTACCAAGTAAGAATCTCAACATTTTCAGTCAGTGACCTGGAAGTCTTTAAGTAATTCTGTCCTTCCAAATAGAGTGTATAAAGGTCAGCTCTTCATACACTCAATATATCACACTGAGTAATGAGAACATAATTATTTTTCTTGCTTTCTCCCTAGCATGGCTTATACTAACTAAGCTCCAGATTCCTTCTGATGTGCCTGTTAGAAAAGGCTGTGTTACTCTTCTGGAATGTTGGAATATCAAAAGTTGTAAAAATGTGTTTTAGCATTTTACTTGAAGCCTTAGGTCTTGGACAGAGAAAGGCCACCCATTGGTGCAAAGGCTCCTCTGGCAGGCTCTAGGGGTATCTTACTTAAAAAAAAAAAAAAAAAAAAGAGTGTATCTTACTGAAAGGATAAACAAATGTGTTTAGAAGATTCATTGATATTAATTTCAGAGTCTTACCTATCAAGAGTGGGAAGCCACCAAATTAAAGTAGATGCAAGGGTAAAAAAGACTAACAGGAGGTTCATCTGAAAGAATGAATACCAGTCTAGGATGAACCTTATAATTACCCTTTCCAGTCCCAGGGTACCTTTTCATTCCCCATGTGACTGCACATGAGTGGGAAGTAGGACCCTGAACACTGCACAAAGGGCTTGCTGGCAGCTTTGTTCAAAGTTGCACTAGGAGCCAAAAAAAGCCGCTAAAGTCATGCTGACGAAGGGATTCTTTCCACATGTCGTTTCCATCTCAACGGTATCAAAACACATGGGATTAAAAACATTCTGTCAGGAGCAGAACAGCAGATCAGAATATGCTCAGGTTTTCTGTGTTGGGGGTGGGTGGGATGAGAGTGGGTAATGACAGATGGCTTCAATAACAAGGCACATCTCACTGAAGTCAGTAGAACAAAGCCTATCTTCCAAACCTAAGAATTAGTTCTCTTCCTTAACTCCCGTCTTAGCTGAGTACATCTCCACTCCCTTTTGTGTTCGTGGTTAGTACATGTACATGGGCACAGTCATTAGAACAGAACAAGACAATGCATCTGCAGAAAAGATAAAAAGATGGGTCTTTGCCTTTAAAGTTTATCTTCTTCAGCCTTGAATTTTACTTTTTTATCCCACACTGATGGTAATACTAGAGGTAAGATAAAGGAAAATACCTCACCTAATTCAAGTCCCTGATGTATCAACTGTTTTGACACTAAATCCCTGGTGCCACTGGGTTGAAACTTAATCTTGTTTCATGGCAAAATTTTATGGTATCAACTAGTGTTATGATGTCGTTGTAGAACAACTGCACCAATAGCAAGAGAAAGGGCAATGTGCCATAAATGCAAATAAAGGCTCCCTAATGCAAATCTTTCCCATCCAGCTGTTTTATACTGCAAGGCAACTTGAGCTGACAGCTTCCTGGGCGGTGGGGACACAAGGAAGGGAGGAAAGAGATCCTCATCAAGCTACATATGTGACAAAACAACTATATCTCTTTCTCACTTTGTACACAGTTTGGTGTTTTTTTTTAAACTGGACATTAGGCATACTGATGAATCTCTCTGGGCACTCCCACTGGGGCAAACCAACCAGCCAAGGCAGGGGGAGGCACTCAGCACACACAGGGTTTGGCAGCCAGTATTTTCATCTTGGTGCTCCGAATAATTCCTCTGTCCTGTTTTCAAATTCAGGGTCACTTAGAATTCCTCGCCATTTCCCCCCAGGTCTTCTTTGTTGTTTTCACTTACTCATAGTCTAACTGAGACTTACTTTTGATTGACATTTAATTAACCAGGGCAGTATTATGTAACGAATGCTTTGCTGACACCATCAACGTGGCCAGAGTCACCCTGGTATAAAATAACTTGTTTTTTGCAGAAATTAGTGACTTACCCATCTGGTCGGCAATGCTATCTTCACTTCTTTGCCAGCTGGGTGTGGACTTTCCGCTGCCACCAATATCTGACTGGGTATTCTGTCTGTCAATGGAGGCCGGGGATCTGCGGCTTACTCCAAACCTGTGGTCATTTCCCCAAACACAGGCAAAGACAACATCAGGGACATCACCCGGGAGGGGCAGGAGTCCTGGGTGTAATGAGCTAAACTCTCTCAGCAGGTACTACTGGTTTGGCTTTCATGCCTGTGCTTGGGTATTCATCCTCGTGCATGTGTACGTGGGTGATGGCACTGTGCGTGTTATGGTCAAAATACATCACTCTATTCTGAAAGGGTGTGCATGCCAAATATACATGCTGTCCACAAGGGAGGGAGCCATGTAGGACTGAGTTGACCTAAGGCACATAGAATTAGAAACCAAAATCTTTTAGCCCTGTATAGCCAAGCTCAGACTCATTCACAGCCATAGGAAAAATTTCGCCATCCTCCCGTTCTGTGCGTATTTTTCAATTGGTACATTTCAGGGGTTTCTCTTAACTTTGGTCATCTGCTAAATCATTAAGTCAATGATTCTTGGGACAAGTATTTTCTGAGCACTTGCTCTGAGATCTGAAAGACGAAGATTGCTATCATTTACATTCACCGGGACCACTTTGAAAATGTGTATATTTTAGATTGCCTTTGTGAAAGGCAATTTGGAAGTAGGTAAACTGGCATATGTAAAGGCAAATGTCTATTTCCGGAAAGAACCTTTAGTCATTTAATGAGCCAGTTTTATTTTTCCCTGTGTAGAACAATAATATATGCTTAATGCCTTATCGGTATCTGCAAAGTAAATACTGAGCCCATGAAAAAGGGAGAGCATAAAATGCAAAGATGCATTTGGAAATTCACGAATCTGTGTGGTTACTAATGAACTCATGCATAAGCTATACAATAAAAGACAAAACAGGGTCTGAATTGATGATACATATAACACAGGTGTCTCATTTGCTACAGACAGATAAATGCCTGGAGAGAACCAGCAAGTGGTGTACTGGGAAGAGCAGGAACCCACTGGGAGAAAGAAGACCTGGAGCCACATGCTAGCTGACCCCCTAAAGTCACCCAAGTTTTGTCTCCATTTCTTTACTTGTAAAATGGCAATTCCATCATATGGATCCAGGAAGAAAAAAAATCTGGGTAAAAGCATTCGCAAAGTAGATAAAGCTATAAAATATTTTAGTAACATCTACTGTAACATCTCCCTTGTTACATTTTTGCACAAATGATAATCATTTACAAACTCAGTCTCAAGCCTCACCGAACAGAATTTCCATTATTAAAAACAAAACCCTGATTTATGAAAACCAGTGCAACTGTTTAAAAAAATCACTAATTATAATCTTTGGCATCTCCTCCCCAAGTAAAGTCCTTGTTTAGAATGAATACGCTCAAACTGGCCCTATGATCCTACTCTAAATTTGCACTAAATTAAGACTTCTTCAAAAAGGCACACAAATAGAAGTCAGACATGGATTCTAAGTTAAGAGGTTTCTCTTAACTTTGATAATCTGTTAAATCACTAAGTCAATCATTCTTGGAATGATTTTTACTTTTCAGTAGCAATAGAAACTAAAGACAACTTTTAAAACCTCTGAATTTAAAGCCAGACACTTTTCGGTCAGTCTGGTTTTAAATGCATGATAAAGTAAGGCTGCCTTTAATTCTGCCTTGAGCAACGTTTTCATCCAATGAACTTGTAATTTCAGTTCTCACACCCCTTATTTATTATGTGTGAGGGCACTGGGGATACAAAGATCCTATCCTTAATGAGCTCAGAAAAACCTGATTCGACATTCAGCCTCTTTTTGAAGTGCTTGATTGTCCCTTAGTTTGGAGGAGCACTTAGTAGTTTGGTGGTCACAGTTCAGATCTGAAGGAGTAAGTGCTCATTTGGCAGATACATGAAACATGGTCGGTGACCAAGAACTCCAGCTTGCATGCCAGTCACTTCTCTGCAGAGCAGGCTGACTGCTTTGAAATATCTACTTCATAACGGGCTGCAGGCTTCTCTGTAGCCTTCAGTTATTGGTCTCAGGTGCCCTCAGAGCCAAGTTTGGACGCCCTCGCAGCAGTGCCAGAGGAAAGCAGTCGTGGCCTCCAGCCTTCACAATTCCTCATCTCCAGGTTCTCTACCCTCAGTTATGCTCCTCACACCACTACCTCCAAACACCTCATTTACACAGGCTGCCCCTCCCTCTGGACATGGCCTGCCTATGTGACATTCCTGAGGGTGTGGCCCAAAAACAAATCTCCAAGGATGGTAGGATGTCTTTTCAGCAGTGTTGCTTTGCCATCTCTCATTCCTGCCCTAAACTTGTGCAGATGCCCTGTCTCCCCCGCTCAGGTGCAGAGGGTATATTAACCAGCCTATGAGATTTCCCCTCTCAACCGACTGGACGGTCTCATCATCTGCCCACCGGTGAGTGCACAGGGACGCATCGCACACTGGGCCCCCGGAAGCAGAGGGAGGACAACAGAACAGCAAGCTCATGCTTTTGAGCTTTTTAAAGTTTGACATCAGTAAGTTGGCAGCAGTCTCCATACACTCCTGCTTCACTGTCACCTTGTATGTATCTATTTTTCCTGGGCTAAGCTGTGCAGTAGATGTAATCGTTTTCCCCTTAGCAATGGTCACTTTAGGGTCACATCTGGCCCATGAGCAATGTACCTGAACCGGACAGTGAGCCACTGTCTCGCGCATCACTGCTTGGTAGCTGGAGGAAAACACTGTACTATCATCTTGTAAAAGATCACTCCAGGTAAAAAAGACGTAATACAGTACGTTACACCCTATCACTCACAGAAAGGTTAGTTTAGTACTAAACATCAGGTTGAAATCACCACCTTGTTAGGAAACCTGCACAGCATGAGCACTGGAACCGTGTGTCTGACATTAACATTTACCAAAACATTAATGTTGCAACTTACATGTTGGGCATACATTTAAAGGGTATCAGTGAGAGAAGAACACTGCCTTCGTGGTGGTGGTTGCTCATTTATATTTTATTACTGTACTAACAGTGAAGCTGCAGTGAATTGTTATTTTGAAGTCAATCCAGGCCATTTAAAATCTACTATTTAAAACAGGAAACAATCAATCGGGCTTGTGGTGTGGTATAATAATGCTTAACTCATAAAACCTTTTGCAGGGACTCATGAATAAGAGCTAAAATATTTTTCTAATTGCCCCTTAGTTAATTAAAGTAAGACATGTGTATTTTAGAAAGGCTACCAAGGGAATCCTGGGGAAGATACTGGGGGATGAAGAGAGGAGGGAAACATCCTTTAGGTGGTTTTGTTACCTACTTTCTGCTGACATAAACGTTTAACAACAAAACTCAAACTTAACAGCTGTAAACACCAACAAAACAGTGTAAGATAGAAAAACACCCATTAGGTAGTATTCTTAGTAAGCATGATTATGTTATGACATGGTCAAATCCCAAGGAAGTAGCCAAATCCTATGTGCTTTTGTTCAAAAAACATTTGGGGAAAACTTAGAATAGAAACATCAATTTTTATAAACACCTCACATCTGATTTTCAAGTGGCTTCAACGTCTTCATCCAGGCCCCAAAGAGCCACCCCAGCAGGAGGTCTCCTGGTTCTTTTACTCCTCCTCTGGGCAAAGGTGGCCTGTGAGTGCCATGTCATGTTTTGCCATGTAGTATTTTGCTGCTAATTACTTCCTAGCTTCAGCCATTTCAAACATTTTTTTTTTTCCATTTTAGTAGCCTCTAAAATCATGCATGTTTAGCTTTTCACTTTGTAAGTCTTGTCAGAAGCAAAGAGTTACTTTTGGGTGTTTAGTGTTTTCAAAAAAGATGAAAAACAAAAACAAAACAAAATCAACAACCCACAGGGCTGAAATCACAGAAGATTTCTAACATGTGAGAGTAATAATTTTAAGCTTTGGATAGGACGACCATTTCTCCCATTTGAATAGGGATACAAACTCCTAACAGTGCAAACACAGTAGACTACTGAGTTCACTTTGTGGGAAATATTAAGAAGTGACAAAATCTGTACCGTTAAACTAGATGACACAGATGTAATGAGAAACTGATATAATCTGATCTCTCTACCACTGAGTCTTTAAGAGACTAGAAGAATGATAAAATTCCTAAGAAATTATTTAACCAGCCATTAAAACATTTTTCCATCTGCAATATTAACCGCATTTTCCCTTTGCTTTTTTGAGAACTGATCAAGGCTGGCTGAATGGAAACCATTTTACATGTCTGAATTATAGATGCAAGATGCATGTCAACTGGGACCATGTACAATGGGCCCACAGGTATACCCACCCTTCGGGCATGGATTTTTGTCTGTACGTGCCCCCACCAGAGCCAGTCTCGCTGGATGACGACAGGTTGCTAGGGGAGTTCCGGCACTGCTGGGATCTTGCTAACGCCATGGATGAGACTGTCACGTAGATGTCTGAGCCAGGAGATAGCCTGTGTGTGTACACCAAAAATATGAAGTCAACAATTCAAAGGGAAAATCCCGAGGCAATGCATTATGCATAATATCATATAAATGTGACAGAGGCAGGGACTTCATGGAGATAGTGAAAATGAAGCCAGCTGGAAGCCTACAAAAGAAACTTGCCCATAAAACTACTCCCTAAGGGAAGAGCTAGAAAGCAGGCCTTCAAGAGGCGGGGGAGGGACGTGTCAAAAAATAACAGGGGGAAAAAACCATGTATGTTTCCAAAAGCTGCCAGAATTCAATGGGCTGAATTGCTTGTGCAGTTTCCTTAGATGGCAGTGCAGAGAGTAACTGAACCCCCATGACATTAACATAGCAATTAATTCCAGTTTTTCACACCGGTTCTCCCAGAGTACATGACCACAGTGAGACTGGTGCTTTCTTTGTATGCGTCTTTGTTTTCTAATTTCATTACTCAAAGTCTGGATTGAATATTCAGATTTTGTTCTTCAGTGTTTATAAATCTGGTTGATGGTAGTAGCATCACCATATAAAAACCCCAATGAACAAATGCCTAGAACTGCAGTCATGGAAGTTAATTAGAATTACTGAATTTATATAATAGCGCAGTAGGGGTGTGCTTCACATAGCCACCTAATACATCTATTTCTAGAGTTATGGATCCTTCTGCTGACTGGCTCTAGAGACAGACACCGGGGCTTTGCAGCCAGGACAGACGTATTTTTCCCTTTACTGCCTCTACTCTAGGACGCAACAGAGTAACCCCTGGGGATCAATGAGTCACAGCAGACCACTGTGACTAGACACACACCAAACCTTAATAATAATGATATTTTATTTGAGAAGTGAATGCCGGCACACAGCCTTTGACTTTGGAGCAGGACAGGTTTTTCCACGTGATAGCTAAGGGTTTGGAATAACATCATTTGTTCAGTAAATGAGGCCTCTTTATTCTAAGTTCACCACATTCAATGCTAAACTATTGCTGTCCTCTAGGGAAGGCTGTGTTTTCTTAATAAGACAGTTCGTGGTGGGTTTGCATGGTTAGATGATCTTGTACATAAACATATCTTATACTCAAAGCAAAGTTCTGAAGCCTTGGTACCAAACCCGATTCACTGAAATATGGCATTTTCCTACAGTAAACCTACAGACCTTCTGCAGCAGGGTAGGATGGGGTTTCAGGTACAGGAAATTGGCAGAAGGGATAATAGGATCGCAAGAAGCTTTTCTAACGTAAGAATAAGGATAGATACTAAAAAGCATGACTCACCAATCCATTTATGTGTAAAAGGCAGATCTGACTTGAGAGCCCTCTCTCTCCTCAGCAACAAACCTGTTATCTCCAGCTGTCTCCTAGACATCTCCACTGAACACCCTCAGCGGCAATTCAAATCAAACTGCTTAAAAACTAACAGGTTTTTTCCATTTCCCCTCCACTCAATACTGCAAACCTGTCCCCCTCTATTTGTTATCTCAAGCTAAACACCTTGAAGCTACTATCTTTTTTCCCTGCCCTTCCCTTAGCTTCCACAGTCAATTTGTCTAATTAAGTTCAACTATTTACTGAGCACAAACTATGTGTCAGGCACCCTGGGTGCTGGTCTTGAAACACAAAGACTGAAGATAACTGGTCTTAACCTGCCGATTGTCCTCCAAATTCCCACATTTCCAGCCCAGATCAGAACAACAGTGCTCTAACTGGTCTTCCGACCCCAAGGCTCCGTCCGCCCCATTCCTCCCAGCCCTGCTACCACCCCAAGCCGTCTGACTGATGGCCTCCCCACACCTCCCTGTTACCACAGGACAGAGGACCAAGGCCCTGGCGCCCTCTCCCAGCTGTAGGGCCACCTCACCTGGGCCCACCCTCCTCTCCAGGCCCTTCACCGCACCCACAGTCTGGACGCCTACATTCCGCGCCGCAGAGCTCAGACTCGGCCACCAGACCGTACTTGACTCATCTTGTCCTCTATGCTTGGAATGCCTTCTCTCCCTTTCTTGCTCACAGAAGATATTTTTTCTCCACAGCCTCATTTCTACACCGTATCTCTGAATTCACAGATAGTTAGAACCTCTTCAAGTCCCACTCCAGTCTGTTCTTTGCACCCCAGTGTGTCCTACAGAATGGCTTGTCTCATGTGTGTCTATCTCCCCAACTGGGTTCTGTCCTTAAGGTGCAGGACTGGGCCTTACTTATCTTTACATCTCTGGTTGCTTAATACATATTTGTTAAATGAAGGAGAATTGCTATGAGCAGTGCAGAAAACGAGGAACATTAGGTGGGTTCAGGATAAGGGCCATAGTTCATCAGATGCCCCATGCCATGCCAGGGGTTCTCAACCATGGCAGGTCTACATCTGTTGAAAAACAACTGGTCGCTAATAATAAAGTACCAAAATTGGTGATTATTATACTAAAAACAATGATTACAGACTCAAAGTTAAATGACTTCTTAACTGCAAGAAAAAATGGATGATGGAATTTTACCCAGACCCCTTGTGCATATCATCAATCTGACATACATGGTGAGAGAATGTCTCAACAAGATCTACTCTAGGTAATGTGAAATGGGACAATAAGGACACCAAGGATGCTAGGGCTTTTTTTCACAAACACTGCTATTGCTACATAGACTCACAGAAATACAGCCCAACCACACAGCTGGCATCCTAAGATGCCAGGCTCAGGAGAGGGTAGGGAGGCTATGACATGGTCAGAGACTAGTGGGGTCTTGGAACACTAGCTCATCTCTACTTTGGGTAATGTGTTTGGAGGAGAGAAATATTAAGACATGTATCTGGGTGCCATAAAATGGATATCCCTTTATTCTTTTCCATCTCCCATATTTCTCACTATTTGTTCCTAAGTACTGGGAAGGGCACTGGCATAAGGAAGAAATGGAAAGAGTGGGTTACAAAGAAAGAAAACCAGGTAAGGATTAAAGAACAGCATGATTCCAAATGTAACAAGGTTTCTGCTCTAAGACTTTGGCTTTTATATGCACCTAAGACAAAGAAACTTCATGTATAATTTCATTTTGTAGCTGCTCTGATTTTCTTACTGGGAAGAGGAGGAGGTGTTACAGAAGAAGGGGAAAAAAAGGAGAGACAGTAGAATGTTAACATGGTTGGGGCCAATGCAACATCTGGGGGCCTGCTGATTTTTTAACTGTCTTCAGGGTAAAAATGCAATGAATTATATTTATGGTGAATGTTAAAATGTTTATGCCTCTATGAGGAAGTGACAACATGCCTCCATAGGAAAAGTCAGGATATAGCTTTTATATTTGTATTTAGAGCTTTTCTTCCTTTGCTCTCCGAAACATACATTTACCTAAAATATCTCATGCTAGTTCTCAACCTCAGCTCTTTTATTTGGCAAGTGTATCAGAAAATTCTACTTGGTTCCTGGAGTTACCCCAAAGTGAAAAAATAGCATTTCCAGAAGGCCAGCATTCACCCCCACTCAACCCTTTTCTGCATTTATATAACTCAATAGTGGCTCTGTTTTCTCACTGTTCACACACAGAACACACAGCAACTGATGGAATGACACCAAATGTTTTTTATGACTCTAGATGTATGTATGGTGGGGCAAAAAATTTTTTCAGAATTAGCCCTTATTCTGATGACTTACTGTTCATTCAAAAAACCTCTGAATTTGATACTGTCACCCAGATATTACTTGAGCAGTCCTGGTTTAGGGAGAGGGAGGTACTGCTTGCTTGGCACTGGAAGAGTCCACTTCTGTCAGAAATAGACTGCGGCTGATCATTACTGAAATTGGGCTGATTGATGTCCTGTTACCTTGAAAAGGAGGGCCCCTAAAATTCGCCACAGGCAAGCCAGCATACTGACCTCTTGAATCTCCATCCCCACCCCACTCTTATTTTAAGGGTTCCTGAGGCCAGTGGCCAGTTAGTGCAAGATTACAAGTCTTTTCTTCTGAGATAAACCCAGATCTTTCTGCTTTCTCTTAGTCTTCACAAGCCCCAGACATTTGCACAGTAATGTCCAATAGGTTTAGAGGACTCCGAGATTAATACATCTTTCAGCTGCTGTGATATCTTTCAATTCTGTGGAATATAAGAAATACTCTTTTTAAGAATGCTGTGCAAGACAGGAGCCAAGATGGTGGCTTGAGTAGAGCAGCGGAAATCTCCTCCCCAAACCACATATATCTATGAAAATATAGCAAAGACAACTCTTCCTAGAATAAAGACCAGAGGACACAGGACAATATCCAGACCACATCCGCACCTGAGAGAACCCAGCGCCTCGCGAAGGGGGTAAGATATAAGCCCCGGCCCTGCGGGAGCCGAGCGCCCCTCCCCCCAGCTCCCGGCGGGAGAAGAGCAGGCAGAGCAGGAGGGAGACGGAGCCCAGGACTGCCGAACACCCAGCCCCAGCCATCCGGGCCAGAGTGCAGGGCCCTGGATACTAGGAAAACAGGGCAGCAAGAACGGTGAGAGGGTACCGGAGGCCTGGCGCTGGAGGACAAAAGAAAAGCGAGTGGCCACTTTTTTTTTTTTTTTTGCTGTTTTGTTTTGGGGAGCGCTTTTTGGAAGTCTTAAAGGGATAGGGACCCCAATACTGGAGAAACAGGGCAGCAAGACTAGTGAGCAGATGCCTGAGGCTGGCGCCAGAGAATAAAGAAAAATGAGCGGCCATTTTTAATTTCTTTTTTTTTACTTTTTTAATTAAAAAAATTTTTCTTTTCTTTTGTGGTCCTTATTTTGTTTTGCCGAGTGCTTTTTTGGAAGACTTAAAGGGGCAGGGCAGGACACTTAATCCAGAGGTAGGGAATCCGGGGATCTCTGGGCACCCTAATCCCCTGGGCTGCAGGGAGCATGGAGGCCCTTTACAGAGATAAGCCGCTCCCCCTTCAAAGCGACTCCTCCACTTTGGAGCAGGAGCCGGAGCCAGGCCACGCCCACAGCAACAGCGGAGATTAACTCCATAGCAGCCGGGCAGGAAGCAGAAACCCTGTCTGCGCGCAGCTGCCCAGCACAAGCCGCTAGAGGTCGCTGTTCTCCCAGGAGAGGAGGGCCACAAACTAACAAGAAGGGAAGCTCTTCCAGCCGTCACTCGTCCCAGTTCTGCAGACTATTCCTATCACCATGAAAAGACAAAATTACAGGCAAACCAAGATCACAGAGGCAACACCAGAGAAGGAGACAGACCTAACCAGTCTTCCAGACAAAGAATTCAAAATAAAAATCATAAACATGCTGACAGAGATGCAGAGAAATATGCAAGAGATATGGGATGAAATCCGGAGGGAGATCACAGATGCCAGAAAGGAGATCACAGAAATGAAACAAACTCTGGAAGGGTTTATAAGTAGAATGGATAGGATGCAAGAGGACATTGATGGAATTGAAACCAGAGAACAGGAACGCATAGAAGCTGACATAGAGAGAGATAAAAGGATCTACAGGAATGAAACAATATTAAGAGAACTGTGTGACCAATTCAAAAGGAACAATATCCGTATTATAGGGGTACCAGAAAAAGAAGAGAGAGGAAAAGGGATGGAAAGTATCTTGGAAGAAATAATTGCTGAAAACTTCTCCAAACTGGGGGAGGAAATAATCGAACAGACCACAGAAATACACAGAACCCCCAACAGAAAGGATCCAAGGAGGACAACACCAAGACACATAATAATTAAAACGGCAAAGATCAAGGACAAGGAAAGAGTTTTAAAGGCAGCTAGAGAGAAAAAGGTCACCTATAAAGGGAAACCCATCAGGCTAACATCAGACTTCTTGACAGAAACCCTACAGGCCAGAAGAGAATGGCATGATATATTTAATGCAATGAAACAGAAGGGCCTTGAACCAAGGATACTGTATCCAGCACGACTATCATTCAAATATGATGGTGGGATAAAACAATTCCCAGACAAACAAAAGCTGAGGGAATTTGCTTCCCACAAACCACCTCTACAGAACATCTTACAGGGACTGCTCTAGATGGGAGCACTCCTAGAAAGAGCACAGCACAAAACACCCAACATATGAAGAATCGAGGAGGAGGAACAAGAAGGGAGAGAAGAAAAGAATCTCCAGACAGTGTATATAACAGCTCCATAAGTGAGCTAAGTTAGGCAGTAAGATACTAAAGAGGCTAACCTTGAACCTTTGGTAACCACGAATTTAAATTTATTGCAATGGCAATAAGTACATATCTTTCAATAGTCACCCTAAATGTTAATGGACTGAATGCACCAATCAAAAGACACAGAGTAATAGAATGGATAAAAAAGCAAGACCCATCTATATGCTGCTTACAAGAAACTCACCTCAAACCCAAAGACATGCACAGACTAAAAGTCAAGGGATGGAAAAACATATTTCAGGCAAACAACAGCGAGAAGAAAGCAGGGGTTGCAGTATGAATATCAGACAAAATAGACTTCAAAACAAAGAAAGTAACAAGAGATAAAGAAGGACACTACATAATGATAAAGGGCTCAGTCAAACAAGAGGATATAACCATTCTAAATATATATGCACCCAACACAGGAGCACCAGCATATGTGAAACAAATACTAACAGAACTAAAGGGGGATATAGACTGCAATGCATTCATTCTAGGAGACTTCAACACACCACTCACCCCAAAGGATAGATCCACTGGGCAGAAAATAAGTAAGGACACGGAAGCACTGAACAACACAGTAGAGCAGATGGACCTAATAGACATCTATAGAACTCTACATCCAAAAGCAGCGGGATATACATTCTTCTCAAGTGCACATGGAACATTCTCCAGAATAGACCACATACTAGGCCACAAAAAGAGCCTCAGAAAATTCCAAAAGATTGAAATCCTACCAACCAACTTTTCAGACCACAAAGGCATAAAACTAGAAATAAACTGTACAAAGAAAGCAAAGAGGCTCACGAACACATGGAGGCTTAACAACACGCTCCTAAATAATCAATGGATCAATGACCAAATCAAAATGGAGATCCAGCAATATATGGAAACAAATGACAACAACAACACTAAGCCCCAACTTCTGTGGGACACAGCAAAAGCAGTCTTAAGAGGAAAGTATATAGCAATCCAAGCATATTTAAAAAAGGAAGAGCAATCACAAATGAATGGTCTAATGTCACAATTATCGAAATTGGAAAAAGAAGAACAGATGAGGCCTAAGGTCAGCAGAAGGAGGGACATAATAAAGATCAGAGAAGAAATAAATAAAATTGAGAAGAATAAAACAATAGCAAAAATCAATGAAACCAAGAGCTGGTTCTTCGAGAAAATAAACAAAATAGATAAGCCTCTAGCCAGACTTATTAAGAAGAAAAGAGAGTCAACACAAATCAACAGTATCAGAAACGAGAAAGGGAAAATCACAACGGACCCCACGGATATACAAAGAATTATTGGAGAATACTATGAAAACCTATATGCTAACAAGCTGGGAAACCTAGGAGAAATGGACAACTTCCTAGAAAAATATAACCTTCCAAGATTGACCCAGGAAGAAACAGAAAATCTAAACAGACCAATTACCAGCAACGAAATTGAAGCGGTAATCAAAAAACTACCAAAGAACAAAACCCCCGGGCCAGATGGATTTACCTTGGAATTTTATCAGACATACAGGGAAGATATAATACCCATTCTCCTTAAAGTTTTCCAAAAAATGGAGGAGGAGGGGATACTCCCAAACTCATTCTATGAAGCTAACATCACCCTAATACCAAAACCAGGCAAAGACCCCACCAAAAAAGAAAACTACAGACCAATATCCCTGATGAACGTAGATGCAAAAATACTCAACAAAATATTAGCACACCGAATTCAAGAATACATCAAAAGGATCATACACCATGACCAAGTGGGATTCATCCCAGGGATGCAAGGATGGTACAACATTCGAAAGTCCATCAACATCATCCACCACATCAACAAAAAGAAAGACAAAAACCACATGATCATCTCCATAGATGCTGAAAAAGCATTTGACAAAGTTCAACATCCATTCATGATAAAAACTCTCAGCAAAATGGGAATAGAGGGCAAGTACCTCAACATAATAAAGGCCATCTATGATAAACCCACAGCTAACATTATATTGAACAGCGAGAAGCTGAAAGCATTTCCTTTGAGATAGGGAACTAGACAGGGATGCCCACTCTCCCCACTGTTGTTTAACATAGTACTGGAGGT